>NC_080432.1:2705869-3027057 GCF_028018845.1 Melospiza georgiana | reverse complement strand
AGTGACCTAACCCCCTCTGTTGGTCATACACAAAATCCCACATCCAGTTTTGTGCCTCATAAGAACTTCTCTGAACCAGAGGGGATTCACCATCAGGCCGACAGTGTGGAGTGTTTGGACACAAAAAAGCATTTATACCTGCTGTAATGAATTTCTGTTTTCAATAAGATCTTCATTGCTGTGATGAAAAATGAGGTAGATAAGGTGTCTCTGTTTATCATGATGTTGTCATGATTGGTGCACTTGCAGGGTGCAAAGCCAGAGTGAGAACTGAGCCCACAGACAACTCTCCCTTCCCAAGTGATCCAAGCGGATTTTTCACTGCAGAGTTCAGGCTGAGAACAAGAAGCATGTGTTCTCCTTGAGCAGAGCTGCTTCTGTTGGCAAAACTGCTACCAAGCATCTCACAAAACTACAGAGTGGGTTGAACTTCCCAGGTTTTACATTTATAAGGAAAAGCAGTCAAGTATCTTCCTTTTTTTTCCTCACCAGCAACAGATTGCACCAAATCCGAATTAGGTGGCTGCCATCTGCTTTCACACAGGCTTGGAAAACAGGCCTGCCCTCCTCAGCATGGGTGGGGAGGGTGCTGGGGAGTGTTTACAACTCTGTGTTTACAGGATTTGGGATTAATGTGCTGTTTTCTTTTTCTGAGACAGAGTAAAATTGAATTAGGCTTTGAGTGAAACACTGAGTGCCGCTCGCTTTCAGCGCCGCAGTGTAATTTAGAAAAATGAGCTGCTCAAATAATTCCCTACCAAAATATTCTGACCTCACCCAACTCAGTTTGGTAGTATCAGCCTGGGATGTGCATTTTGACAATTTTGCTGCTTTCAGTGCACTATAACAGACTCAGGTGATACATTCTGAAGTCTAAGTGGTGAAGCAGAACCCTCAGAATTTTGGGAGAAAAAGGAGAATAAGATTTTATTAGGACTGTAGGTCCCAATAAGGTTAATAAGGACTGTAAGGTGGGATAACTATGGTTTTCAGAGTAGGGTGTCCATGTCATCATCCCTAGAAGCTTTCTGAAAGTGTGTGGATGTGTTATTTGAGGACATGGTTTACTGGTTAATATGGTGATGGTGCTAAGTTGGTTGGACATGGTGATCTCAGGAGTCTTTTCCAGCCAGGCTCTGTGATTCTGTGATTTTATAATTCTGTGACTCAGACATTCCAGAGTCAATAAATCAAAGGGTTACTTGACCTTGTCCCCCTGTCAGGGCAGGTTGTGTCTGAGCCACACAGGTACATCTTCCAATTTTAGTCATATTTGTTTAAAAAAATGACAGCATGGAAAAATGATATTAACACTGAAGTCAGGGTCAGCCAGGTCCTGGAGCAAACACCTTTGGGAACACACCAGGGCTTGTGCCAGGCTTCTCCTGCTCTGGTGTCCTGCATCCCTGGCAGCCCCTCATTGCTGAGCTGGCACTGAGCTAGAGGGGTGGATTTTTGGGGGGTGACCCCCATCAGCTGAAGGTATCACTCTGTGTGCAGAGAGCTTTGGGAAGCCAAGGGAAAAACAGACCTGAATCCCAGCAGTGTGACCCACAATGGATAAGGATACTTCAGTTCCCTGCCTGGTTATTCCACTTGACTTGGCTGATTTAACTGATTTCCCCTGATTTCACACACAGGGGCTTGGCTTAAGCTTTTCTCAGCTGTGGGGATGAATCAAAGAGCTCCATGGCAGCAGGTGGGCTGGAGAGAGATTTGGTATCAGTGAAGGTGCAGAAACAGTAAAAGAAATTTTTGGATGGTTCATTTACTGGGCATTTCCGTGCCTGGTTTTAGTGTCTGACATGACACTACAGTTCCCAGGTGCTGCTCAGAGGAGAGCTGAGCAGCTCCAGCACACACTGAAAGCAGCATTTGCACAAGGCACAAGAATACAAAACATCTGTGCTTGGGTTTGCTTTAGTTTTTAACTTGAAATCTTCAGCTGGATCAGCCTTTCCACCACAGCTCATTTACGCTGCTGCTGGAGGAGTATAATTTATTCTCATGTTTGCACTGCCAGGGTGGTTTTAAGTGGGAAGTGAGATTCAGACCTTCAATTTTCTGGTGGTTTCTTTGTGTTTTGATGACAGATGAACAGCTGGGTGCAGTAGCCTTTAACCAAGCCCCAGAGCATCCCTTCATTGCTGTTAATTCTCAGCAGAGCCTGTGAGACCTGTTGCAAATAAGTCACGGGAGGATAAAGCAAAGCAAAGCTCGTTGTGTATCAGAGCTGCTTTGTTCCTTCATTTGATAATTATCAATTTGATTTTACTTATTTAAGCTGTTGTATTCTGTGTCACCCTGGGTCTGTGCACTGCTGTGGATGGGACAGCTCAGGAGCAGAGAGAGATTCCTGCTCAGAACATATTCAGATTTACTCTGAGTGTGACCTTTGGACACGGATCAGGGTTGATAAATCTCTGCTGACAAGCAGAGAGGCATCACCACTTGGAATTTGCAAATGTAGAACAGCAGCAATTAGGGAGGAGTGAGTTTGTATTGCCAGAGCTGTGAATTTATTTAAGGCAAGATGGATTCGGTGTGAGGTGTTGATGAGGAACGTTTTGTTTTTGCCCAGTTCCTGAAAAGCGCTTTTTAATAAATTGCTGATCTTTGGAGACCTGTAAGAAATACCACGGATTGCCTTTATCAGCCTATAATGTGCTTTCATCACTCCAGAGAAGGATGTGAGAGTGATACTAAGTTGGTCCCTGGAGAAAGGCAGGAGACACCACTGAAGGCTCCGGAGTCTGCCTTGAAATGGAGCTTAAATTTCCTCGTTAGCACAAATATCTCTCTAACCTTATCACCAAAGTGCTGCTGCTCGCTTCTCACACACAGAATTACTCTTCTGTAATGCTACAAGTAATTTACCTCAGTAATACTGAGTCAAAAACAACTCCTATCTGAGCTGTTATGATTTATTGCTTCTTGAGGCTCTTTAGATTGAAATGGCTTTTCCAGCCTTGAAACTCTAAAATGCCTAAATATTATACTCTGCATTTAGTACGAGGCAAAATCTGTGTGGATTTGATGGCATTGAGATAATCAAGATGAGATGCTGGATGGCCATTTTGCAAATATTTTCTGAGAATAACATCAAAAAGTAACCAGTTTAAAAGTATTGTAACCCTGCTGTATTTCTTGGAATCACAGAATGGTTTGGGTTGGAAAGGACCTTAAAGCTTATTTTGGTCCATCCTCCTTCCAAGAGCAGGGACACTTTCCACTATCCCAGGTTGCTCCAAGCCCTGCCAGCACACCCTGTGCTTTGCCCACCCTGTGACCTGCCAGCTCAGGGGTTCACCACTGTGCACACATATTTGATTTTAACATTTTAGTTCCTATGGCTGAATGGAGCTGAATTGGAGTTTGCCTTTGGGGCCGGTTTGTTCCCCTCCTCCTTCCAGTGCGCAGCTTAGTGGGGTTTAAAAACTGCTGACGTTGTTTTAAGGGCTGATTTTTGGGTCGGGCCTTTCATAAGCACATCAGGGGGAGGAAATTGTTGGAGAGCAGGGGAAAGGAAAGGTTGCTGTGGTTCCAGGCTGGAGGAAAGGGTGCTCCAGTGAATAATAATCCTCCTTCACTTTGAGGTGCTTCTCCTTCCCCTCCTGCAAAGGCACTCCAGCAGTGCTCCAGCTGCCAGGATGAGGGATATTATTGGGAGAAAAACGGGAGGAGCTTTGTAACAGGGCTGGGGGCAAAAGTTACAGAATCAGAGAATGGTTTGGGTTGGAAGGGACCTTAGGGAGCATCACATTCCACCCCCTGTGGTCAGCAGGGCCACCTTCCACTATCCCAGGTTGCTCCAAGCCCCATCCAGCCTGGCCTTGGACACTTCTAGGGAGCCAGGGGCAGCCACAGCTTCTCTGGGCACCCTGTGTGTGAAAAATGCATATTTTATGATTGGCATTTCACAGATATTAAAATGAATATTATATGTGTTACATTAGAAAGTTGCGCTGTATTAATGTTTTAAGTAGTGTGTTAAATGTTGTTTAGGTTATAACATAATGTTAAAATAGAAACTATGTATGTGAGATATTTTTTTAAGAAAGGAATGAGGCACTTGCACCAGATAGCAGCCACAGGACACATAATTTTTCAGAGAAAGAGAATTTATTGCTCCATTATCAGAAGAAACAAACTTCTTCTCGCCTCGCTCAGCCATGAAGATGCTGTGAGGATTCAGAGGAAGAAGCTGTCACTGACCAGACAGAATTCTGCGTTTGAATGGAATTTATGCATCATGTATGAAGTGTATGAATATGCAACAGGCTGTTGTTTTAAGGGTTAATCCTTTGTTAATGTGTGTCCTTTTTCGGGCTTGTGCTGCCCAGAAAAGGTACCCAGACATCTGTAACTCTTTGTCTCTCTTGTCTCATATTGTCCTAATCCAAATTGTCCAAATTATTATTACTCTAATTATATTACTATTTTTATAACCATTTTATTGCTATTAAACTTTTAAAATTTTAAAAACAAGTGATTGGCGTTTTTCACACTGCCAGGGCCTCTCCACCCTCACAGCCAGTAATTCCTTCCCAATATCTAACTCTGCCCTCTTTCAGCCTAAAACCATTCCCCTGTGTCCTGTCCCTCCATCCCTTGTCCCCAGTCCCTCTCCAGCTCTCCTGGAGCCCCTTTAAGCCCTGGAAGGGGCTCTGAGCTCTCCCTGGATCCTTCCCCTTCTCCAGGTGAGCACCCCCAGCTCTCCCAGCCTGTCTCAGGCACAGAACTCCAGCCCTCTGAAGTAACTTTCTTAAATGGTCACTGACACACCCAGGATGCTGGGGGAGAAGAGGAGTAGCAGGATGTTTTGGGAAATTGCAGGGAGACCACAGAGGAGCTTATTCCCATGTGGACTCAGCGCAGCAGGGATTTGTTTTTTCCACCTAGGTGTAAAAGCAGGAGGTGTGTGAGCACCGATCATTTAGGTGAGCGCATTACAAACACTCCCCTAATTTAGCACATGCTAAAATAGCCCGAGGTTAAACCACACGGTATTGCTGAGAGTCTTTATGTTTGAGCACACTGCAAAAGCCGTGGGTTCTCTTGTTGAAGAGCCTGAACAAAGGAGGGCAGTTATGGGCTCAGAGTCGCTCCAAGCAGCGAACAAAAATACCTTGGAGTGGCAGTGAATGGCGTGCCTGGGAAAAGCAGGGCGAGTGCTCTGCCTTTGTGGTCTGCAGCTCTGTCCTCACCAGGTCGAGGTCGTGTCAGGCAAGAGCTGCTGGCGCAGGAAGGCACCTGAGGTTGAGCTTTTTAGGAGGGCACAAAGTGAAAAACCAGCGAGGAGAATGATTCACCCGGCTCTGCCTGGCAAGCAGGACCAGAGCCCTCGGTGTGAGGACAGAGGCAGCTTTGGGTTTGATTTTGGCAACCACAGAAAGGTAAAACAACATCTGGTTTGTGGCTCTGGAGGTCGGAGCCAGCCTGAGTGTGCCTTCACTCCTCATCCCACAGCACACAGGCTCTGCTTGTGTTCTCATGGGGGATTTCCCTGCATCCCACACAGAACTTGAATATTCCAAGGCCCTGGACTGCTTCCATCCCTTGGCATCGTAACGTTGCAACAAGCACCAATTTTCTTGTTTTTCTCCCATGCAATTGAAGAGTGGAAATCTGTGATGAATATATTAACATTCATTGAATTATAGAACAGATATTTAGCATTTTTCCTGAAGGATCCTAAAATGCTTTGCAGACACTTTCATGTATCACTACACAAATGCAGCTGCTTTTGCTTCATGCTTAGATTTAATTTGAGATGAAGGGAGAGAATTTGCTCTGTTATATCACAGAATCACAGAATGGTTTGGGTTGGAAGGAGCCTTAAAGCTCATCTCATTCCAACCCCTGCCATGGCCAGGGAACTTTCTCCTATCCCAGGTTGCTCCAAGCCCCATCCAGCCTGGCCTTGGACACTTCCAGGGATCCAGGGACAGCCACAGCTTCTCTGGGCACCCTGTGCCAGGGCCTCACCACCCTCACAAGGAAAGACTGTTTTTTAATACCCCATCTAAACCTACACTCTGCACAGTGTTTTTTACAGGAGGACACATGGTGAGTTAGAGCAGAGAATTTTGTTGCATAAACCCAGGTCACAAGTGCATCCAGTGCCCCTCCTACACTCCTGGTGGCCTCAGGCTGAGAGGTGACATCTCATGAGCTTTGCAGTGTCCTCAGTCTGGCTGCACCATAGGAATTTGGAGGTGCAAGATCAGGTCCATGTATCTTTTTGAGCCAGCTGGGTGCCCCACCATGCGTTGCTGTGGGTTTGCATCCTCCTTTTCCCTGAAATGAACAACCCTCTAAATACTCAGGGTGAAAGATGACAAAATAGTGATCTATTCTGAGTTAAGGCAGGAAAATTGGATGTGGGTGCTTCCTCCTCTCTCACAGCTCTATCTCACTCCTGAGCCAAGATTCATTTTCATGGCAAGTGCCCTGGGCTCTTCCCTCATGGATAATGGGGGTGTGGAGAGTCCCTGTAGCTCAGTTCTCCTGGAAAGAGAGAAGAAAGCAGCTCCTGCCTTCCTTCACCTCTTCCCAGGGGTGGCTTTGCCCACTGCTGCTCCTGTTGCCCCAGCCCTGAGCAGGGATTGTTAATCAAGACCACAATCAGCCTCTTGCAGGTCCTTTTTTTCCCAGACTGGTGCTCCCTCATTTCCTGTGATTTTTTTCCTGTCTCTAGCAAAGCTGCTTCCATTTGAAAGCTCCTCTTCCATCTTCCCCTTTCTTTAAGATGTATTTGTGCATTTTTTTTTTTTTTGTAATCAAAACAATCTCCAAGCCCTGCCAGGATCAGGATTTCTCTGGATGATTTCAAATGTACTATGAGAAAGATTTGAACCTGAAGACACCTAACTTGTAAAATGCACTCAGTGGAAACCCTTCAAATTCAAAAGCTGCTTACAGTGTCCATATTGGATGTTAAAGAGGCTGGATTCCAGGCTGAAAAGGGTCAAACACCACTTTTAGAGGGTTGGAGTGGCTGAAATTGCTCTCTTAGTTCACAGACATCAGGAGGGTGGCAGCATCTGGAGATCCTGGCATGGATTGCCCAGAGAAGCTGTGGCTGCCCTGGATCCCTGGAAGTGTCCAAGGCCACGTTGGATGGAGCTTGGGACAACCTGGGACAGTGGGAGGTGTCCCTGCCCATGGCAGGGGGTGGCACTGAATGATCTTTAAGGTCCCTTCCAACCCAAACATTCTGTGTTCCATGGCTGGTGGCAGAGTGAGCTCCTGGCTGCAGTTAAAGGTGGCTGAGACTTCAAAATAACCTGAGGCAGAAGGGGAAAATTGAAGTTTGTGATACCCCAGGAGGTTTGGGATAACCCTTTAGTTTCCTGATTGATGCCATGTCTCCTGCAGCTCCTATGGAATGGGAACAGAGGTGTCCAGGGAGAAGAAGGAGCTGCTCCACCTCTAGAAAAATAATTCACTAATTTTTAGCTTCAAATGCCACTTACTTTGCAGCCTGCTGCGCTTCATGAAAGCTGCCATTGAGCAATCCCAGTTTTCTTCACAGCTCCCAAATTTTGTAAACACTGTCACTACAAAAGGCAAAGCTACTGGGAAAGTTTCTTCCCAAAGTCACTGTGGGAGGAAGGATTTGGGTTCACTTCATTTGGGCTGATCTTGTCCATGTGTGAAATGGGGCACAGATCCTGATGGGGTGGTCCTGATGTGTCCCTTGAGAGCAGAAAAGCTGCTTCAATGTCCTGTGCCTGGGTTGTGGTGACTTTCAGGAGGGGTTTAAGTGTTCACAGCCCTCACTGAGCTTTTTTTGGGGACAGTTTGGACATTTTCATGTCACCATTTCATTGAAGAGCATTGTGATTGTTAAGATCCAGTTCAGACACATTGCTTTGAGGCTGGAATTTGTGTATTGGAGACAGATGGGTGAACTGCTGAAGATAATCAGAGGTCAGCTGGTTAAGCCTTATTTTTTGAATAGCCTTGTTGGGGTTAGAGAGTGCTTTCTTAAAGAGTATTTACTGCATAATCTGTGCAGATGAGTGTAAGAGAGCCTTTGAAGGAATTAGTGAAATTCAGCTGAGGCTGCTTTGCATTCAGGCAGTAGAGAGCTGCTGAAAAACCCACATGGCTGAGGGATCCTTCTCTGGTGACCCTAAAAACACATTTAAACCTTCTTTTCCACCTGCCAGCCTGATCTGTGACCTCACCACGGCCTGACAGAGTGGAGTTCTCATGAAATGTGCTCCAGCTTTTAAGAGGGTGTAGTTAAGATCACTTTTGCTCCAGAAGAATGATAGGAAAATGCTGACACTCCTCATTTTTGAAGGAAAAATCCATATGCCACAGCCTTGTGTGAACAAATGTGGTGTCTGGGCCGGATGGACAGACTGAGCTGGGCAGTGATGAGTCTGCTCACAGGAAGAATCTGCATTAAAATGTGAAATGATGAAAGCTGGAACAATCAGGCTGGAAAAATAGCAATTTATTGGGAGTGTTCCCACAGCTAATGCTGGGATCATGATCCTCTTAATGTGCCAGTGCTGTGGCATGCAGTGTCCCAGCAGGGCAGCACTTACAGTCTGTCTGTCTGTCTGGCTGGAAAATCCTGTGGCATCTGTGACAGAGCCACAGAGGTGCTGATTTACTCCTTACCTCTGCTGGGTAGGAGCAAATGGCAAATTAACTGGGGCTTGATGCAGTGTTGCTGGTGCTGCACTGAGAAAAATCTTCCTTCAGGAAAAGGTTTCAGGTTTTTAGGTGTCAGGACAGGCTTGGAAGGAGCAATTTCAGCAGCTGCTGATGCCTCTGAGGCTTTCTCTGCTCTCGGAGGTGATGCTGAAGAAGAGGTTTATTTTCATTCTTCGCCCTTAGAATAATCATAAAACTTAGAGAAGAATTTAATCCATCCTGATGCACTTTGGGACAGCTGTGGGGATCTGTGCAAGGGATTGAATGTCCTGAAGAAATGGACAGGAATGATTTAATTTGGCTTTCCTCTAAAAGTGGTGCTGCCAGAGGTGCTCAGCAGTGGCAGATGCAGCAGGATGTGGTGGAAGCAGGCAGACCTGCACAGCACCTGTCCCATGGCTCAGGGTGAGGCTGCACCCTTGTCCCCATTGCTGATTTCACAGCAAATCTGACAGTCCTATTGCTGTAATATAAAAGCATAAAATATCCCATTGTAGACAGGCTGGGAGCACGGGGAGCGTTCAGCTTGGAAAGAGAAGGATCCAAGGAGACCTCAGAGCCCCTTCAGTGCCTAAAGGAGCTTCAAGAGAGCTGGAGAGGGACTTGGGATAAGGGATGGAGGGACAGGACAAGGGGAAATGGCTTAAACTGAAAAAGAATAGATTTAAATTAGAGATTTTAGGAATTCTTCATGTGAGGGTGGTGAGGCCCTGGCACAGGGTGCCCAGAGAAGCTGTGGCTGCCCCTGGATCCCTGGCAGTGCCCAAGGCCAGGCTGGATGGGGCTTGGAGCACCCTGGGATAATGGAAGGTGTCCCTGCCCATGGCAGAGGTTTGGAACTGGATGAGCTTTAAGGCCCCTTCCTATCCAAACCATTCTGTGACTCCAGATGTGACAGGAGTGCTGTGGGCACCACTCCATTGCCATTCACATCTGCTTTAGCTTCCAAGAGTGCTGAGCACTCCCAGAAAGCTGCTGGAAGCAGAAGCAGAGTTTGTGCTCAGCCAGAGGAAGATGGAGCACTCTGCACCCATCATCTTTGCACCTTGCCTCAGGGTTTCTGGGCTGTTTGTGGCCCTGGTTGTTTTTCCCTGCTGCCAGATTTAAACTCCAGCCTCTGGAGCAGTGATAATCCAGCCTATGCATGGAGACACAAGGTCAGGAGGAAACCAGAGCTGCCAGCAGGACTGAGCAGATTTTAGCTGTGTATCCTCCAACCTCAGAGCATTGTCCTGTTGCTGGAGGTGTGTTCCTGTGTTCCCTGACATCCTCCAGTGCTGGATCATTCCAGGGACCCTTTTGCAGGGCATTCCTGTTCTGTTAGGGCATCCTGAAGAGCTGTGTGTCCCTCAGTGTTCTCAGGACAAATTTCCTTATTCTGAATCATCATAACATGAGTGACTAAAAAAACAACACAAACCCTAAGTACTGGTTTGTATTTACTGTTTGTTATCCTGAAGTTCCTTGCTGGGATACTGCTGCTGGATCCTGCTCTGAAAAATGCTCTAATACCAACAATGAGCAGCTCATTTTGTCCTTTGTAAATTTAATTTAGACTTTCAAAGGGCTCTCCCTTGACCTCACAAGTTTAGGGGAAGCTCTGTAGATGAGTGGTAGCCTATTGTCACTGTCATTGCTCCCAACTCAGGTTTATCAGCAATCTTTCCCAGATTTTCATTAAAAGCACCAATGCCCTGGTGTGCAATACTCAAGTTAAATCCAGCTGTATGAATGTCTTATCTGATTTCTCATGCACAATTTTGGTACCTGTAAGAGAACAGGAGGATGACCTCCCTCTAAAAGGAGTGTCCCTGCCATGAGAAGAAATAGGAGTACAGATTACACTTAAAATTTTACTTCTGAATTACCAATCTGTGTTCCTGGAACTGGTCTGTTACTGCTCCCCAAGGCACACTGTGAACTTGTAATGGAGCCACTGGACATAAATAAATGCTTTAAGCAGTTTAGCTGGAAGTGTGGATCCTCACCTTTCCCCTTTTCCCTCTTCTGTCTGCATTCCTGCCTCCTGCCTGGCACTGCAGTGATTTGAAGGGGTTTGTATCTTATTTCCACGTGGCTGCCTTGGAGATCTTTTCAACCAACTTCCCTCTGGACTCTCTACAAACATTAAAAGATGTTTGAAATTACTCAACCTCAACGGTGCTTGAAATTGAGCCATGTTCTATTGTGTCAACAAAGTGCTGCAAGTGCTGATTGTAGAGGCCAGAATAAAGGTTTCCAGCTCTGGTGCTGCTGCCCACAAAATTCCCTTATTAAGTGATGTTTCCCCACCTGGGAGCTCAGATGTGCTGCTCTGGTTGCTTATTTGTCCATCTTCCTTTATTTTATTTAGATTTTATAATCAATGAACAGGTTGGAACAGTTCTGCTGCAAAGCTTCCATCCCTGCCATGGGCAGGGACACCTTTCACTATTCCAGGTTGCTCCAAGCCCTGTCCAAACTGGCCTTGGACACTTCCAGGGATCCAGGGGCAGCCACAGCTTCTCTGGGCACCCTGTGCCAGGGCCTCAGCACCCTCACAGGGCAGAACTTCCTTCTGATGTCCCGTCTAAATCTCTTTCCTTCTCCCCTTTGTCCTATCCCTTATCAGCCCATGTAAAAAGTCACTCCCTCATTCCTTCCCTGCTTGTTTTCCTTTGTGTGCTTGGATCTACTCAGAAATTATTTGGGGAAGAATGAAGGGCTTTGTGGGTTATTGCAAATTTGTGATACTACCTGAAATCTGAATAATTTCACAGTGCTCTACTTGGCAGTGCTATGTATTAGAGCTGAATGTTTCAGAGGTGGAAGAGCATTTCCTGTTCTTCACACTTGTGTTCCCCATGAAATACATGGAAAAGGAGCAGTGAAGTGTAATTTGTCCAGTTTTGATTGCAGATGGTGTCTTCCCTGAGCAGCCTCTGCTCTGGAGCCAGGCTGGGAGAGCTGGGAATGTCCAGCCTGGAGAAGAGAAGGATCCAGGGAGAGCTCAGAGCCCCTTCCAGGGCCTAAAGGGGCTCCAGGAGAGCTGGAGAGGGACTGGGGACAAGGGATGGAGGGACAGGACACAGGGAATGGCTGCACACTGCCAGAGGGCAGGGATGGGTGGGATATTGGGAAGGAATTCTTGGCTGTGAGGGTGGGCAGGCCCTGGCACAGGGTGCCCAGAGAAGCTGTGGCTGCCCCTGGATCCCTGGAAGTGTCCAAGGCCAGGCTGGATGGGGCTTGGAGCTGCAGTGGCTCTTGAGTGGTTTCCCTTCCCTCGGCAGGGGTTTAGAGATGATATTTAAGTTCCCTTCCATCCCAGACCATTCTGTGTTCCTGGTGTCAAATGCAAAACCTTTATTTTGGGAACACTGCATTTCACTGGGTGCAGCACAGCCTCTGTGTCTTTTCTACCTCTGGGTTTCCTTATTCCTGCAGCAGCTTTGATATCTTGCAGTAAATTCCCAGTCACAGCCCACTGTCAGCTGGTGTCTGAGGGCATCCTTTAAGCAGAGGTGAGGACTGAGTTTATTTTTCAGTTCAGAGAGTGTTTCTGCACTTGGTGAGTAATGAGCTCTGCTGGTGCTGGGTCAGACATTGAAAAAATTCTTTCTCTGCTGGTCCCACCTGACAGTGAAAGCAGCAGATTCCCCTCAGTGTCTGAGGTCAAAATAAGCAAAATATTTCAATGATTCCACAGTCAAGTCCTATGGTTGCATTGGAGCTGCAGATTCCAGAGGGGGAGGTTTTGTTGTCTTCCAGTTGGGATATCCCAGGAGCAGTGCTGTGAGAGCCAGACCTAACAAAGCCTGATGTCCTGGAGTTCTGTCTCACAGCTCTGGGACCCAGGGGGGATCTCAGAGAATTGGTGGAAGGTTTTGTGTCATTTAAAGGGTTCTCTCTTCTCTGCAGATCCTTTGGTGCCTGAGAAGGGACAGTTTCACACTTTCTTTTTTCCCCAAGGATGAGCATAGAGGAGGATCCACCACTTCCATTCATCATCAGGGTGAACTTTTGGGGGATTTTAGGCCTTTTTGTTCCACAGGAATTTGGGGTCTAGAGAGGAAGTCCTATGAGGAGCAGCTGAAGGAGCTGGGGGGCTCAGCTTGGAGAAAAGGAGGCTTAGGAGCTTCTTCTTGCAGATGGAGGAGGCCCCCCAAAGGTTCCTGCTTCTCCTAACACTTTGTTGAGAGAGGAGATAGACTGGAAATCCCAGAGGATGTGTGGGAATGGGAAGCTGAGTGAAAGGGATGCCTAAGGAGGGCTGAAGAAATGTGGGTTTCAAGTGAGAACGTGGGAAGGAATGCTGGCTTGGCTTTGTGAGGAGCTTGTAAGACTTAAATATTTGAGTTCCCTGAAGATGTTTGAGATTAAAATTATAAGGGAAAAGAGCAGCATGGCAAGTACCTGATACCCCTGGCTTCTGAGCACATGCCCAGTGTCCCAGGGGAGATGATTCCTGCTGGAAGGGGGGAAGTTTGCAAAAACTTCAGAAACTGTAAAAAAAAAATATTGAAATGTTTGTCAAAGGACAGCAACAGTTGGAGGGATTCAGGAGAAACTTCCAAATGCAGCTTTGAAGAATCACCAGAAGTATTTAGGAGAGCAGGTCACAGACCCCTGGAGGTTTGGGTCTATAAAGTGTTGTTTGTGCTCCAGCCTCCAGAGGGAGATCCCTACAGGGAGGTGTGTGTATCCCTGCCTGTTTTGAAAATTATTCACATTTTTGATGTGACTGTCACTGTCTAAAACCAGGATGTAAGGAGCTTGAGGAGCTTAGGAACCTTCTGCCATGTGACAGTGTCATTCCTGGTATGTGGGGATCATGGAATCACAGAATATCCTGAGTTGAGAGGGATCCATCAGGATCATTGATCCAACCCCTGGCCCTGCACAGACACCCCAACAATCCCACCCTGTGCATCCCTTAGAGCGTTGTCCAAACTCTCCTGGAGCTCTGGCAGCCTTGGGGCTGTGCCCATTCCCTGGGGAGCTGTTCCAGTGCCTTACCACCCTCTGGGGGGAGAAGGGAAGCTCAGTTTTACCCACAGCTGTAACTCTGTGGTTTCGAAAGAGCTTTGAACACTCCCAGCAGCTGAGCTCCCTCCCCTCCCTGTGCCATCCCCGCTTGGAACGTGGCATTCATCTGAAGTATTCATTAAGATGGGGAATTATTTGCATATTATTAGCATTATTACATGGAAATAAAGCTGCTGCTGGTTCTTCCCTCCCTCTATGTATCTTTCATCACCCGCCTTTATAAGGCTCTGAATCCTGTTTGTTGTGTGACAAACTGGGCTGATAAATCTCGTTACTCACTTCAATGGCTGGGAGACTCGCTGCACATTACTGAATTTGGTGAATTATGTAATAAATGCATAATTAAAATTAAACCCAGAGCCTCTCGTGGAACCTCAGAAAATGCCGTTCATCATGAATTATAGAGAAACCTACCCGGGTATTAAAATTTAAGCCTAATTATTTGGATTTATTTTCAATCAATATTTAATATGTTACCTATAAGTTCCTGCAGGCCCACAGCAAATCTGTTGTTGTGGCTTTGCTGGAAAGCACAGAAAGTGTCTGTGTGTGTGTAGAGTGAGGTGTTTGTTTTCATGGGGCTTCAAAGCTTAATATTTGATTACAGAAAGGAAAACTCCCCTGATAATGATGTGCTCAAAAATTTTTTCAGCCACAGAAGTGTCACGAGGAGTTGGGTTTTGCCCAACTCTTTCCCCACTTGATCACCTTTGAATATTACCCAGAGAAGCTGCGGCTGCCCTGGATCCCTGGAGTGTCCAAGGCCACGTTGGATGGGATTTGGAGCAACCTGGGATTATGGAATGTGTCCCTGCCCATGGCAGAGAATTGGAACAAAATGACCTTTAAGATCCCTTCCAACCCAAGCCATTCTGTGATTGTGGTTTACTGGAGGAGAATCACAATAACAGGAAATAATTTACTCAAATAAAGCACTGCTTGGTTGCTCACTCATCAAATTGGTATTAAAATAAACTGAAAATCTTTCCCCCAATGAATTTCTGCCCTCCTGGTTCTTACTTCAAGGCAGCTGCTGTCAGGTCTAAACTTGAGATGTGCTAAAAACTTCTTCTCTCTGTGCTTAAAACAGGTTTTAGAGATACTTTCCTTGGAAAGAGAAGAGATGTTTTTCAGGCAAACAGCCTCCAAGTTTAATTTTGAAAGGTTTGTCTCTTAAGTAGCAAATTGAATAGAAGGGATTTGATTCCCTTAAATCCCCGATTCTAGAGAAAGCAGCTTGAGATCTCAGTAAGAGAATTAACACATGGGTTAAACTTACAATAAGAAGCAGGACTTGGAAAATGCCTATTCAGATGCCGTTAAGGAAATAATAGGATTAGTTCTTGTCGTGTCAGTGTGGATTCCTCAAACTGGGGGCTGTGCTGACACACAGCCGGGCTGTGTCGCTGGTCTGGCCGTGAAATTGGGGACAATGACAATAAAGATGACTTTTCTTGGAGGCAAATTCCTTTGAATGTTTAAGCCAGTGCTTGTGTACACACGGAGGGCAGGTAATTCGGGATGACAAAGGAGTTCCTAATAATCCCCCTCCCTCCCTCCCCAGATGTGCTGTTTGTGGCTGAGGTGATGGTAATTGCAGCTGGGTAAGTGGTGAAAAAAGTCAGGATTGCACCGTGGCAGTGTGTTTTCAGTTCCTGTAAACAGATTTCTGTTCATTTCTGTCATCTGTTGCAAACACAATGTGGTTTCTTACCTGTTATTTTCATCCCTTTTATTCCAATGTATATATATTTTAATGTATATACATTATACCCATCGTTTAAGATAAAGCATTTTTGTTCTTTGTTTATATTTATTTATTCGTTTTCACTGTTCATGACAATTCAGAATCCTGCAAAAAAAACATTATTTTCATTTTCTTGTGTTTTCCATTCCATAATCATCCATGTGTGTCTTTGTTTTTAGCTTAAACCAGAGAGAAAGAAGCACTAAGGCAGAATTGGGGTTATTTTCACATCACCTGATTCCATCATAGAAGGAGCTGTAGGACACCAGCACTCTGGAAAACTTCCAACAAAATGGTAATGAGACCAAGAAAGGCTTCTCTTGTACTGTCATTCTCTGTTCTTGTCTTCAGCCACAACTTCTGCTGCTTTGCAAAGCTTCTCTTTCCTTTTCCATGGGGTTTCCTCTTGCAGTAGTCCTGGGTATCCCATAATTCCCCCCAAAAGTGCTATAGGAGCTAGAGGGGAGCTTAGGCAGCATTGTACAAAGCCAAAAATTACATGAGAAGTTGTGGCTGCCCGTGGAAGTGTCCAAAGCCAGGCTGGACAGGGATTGGAGCAGCCTGGGATAGTGGAAGGTGTTCCTGCCCATGGCAGGGGTGGAACTGGATGGGCTTTAATGTCCCTTCCCACCCAAACCATTCCCTGATTCTGTAATTTTGTGATTCTATGATTCCATGACTAAGAATGAAATAAAGTTTTGTGTTGACAGGTAATTGGCAAATGTACCAAATTTCTCAGTAAATTATCACCAGAAAATTTATATATAATTATATAAAAATATCATAATATCGTAATACCAACAGTGGAGGAAACAAGGTGGGCACATACTCAGGCTGACACTTCCCTTCCCATGTCACAGCATTCCCAAGCACTCCTCAAGCTGGAACTTAAAGAAGCAAAAAAAACCCCAAGCCAAACAGCTTTACAGCTTGGTCTCTGACAGAGAGTATTTGTTGTGTTTTGGCACAGGATTTATTTAGGGGGTGTGGATGAAGCTTGGAGAGAGCTCTCTGCACATTTTGCAGTGGCAGCTGCTGACGTTGCCTCGAGTTGCAGCCAAAACTGGGCTGGTTTCAGCTCTGTGTGTGTTTTAGCTCAGTGTTACTCCATTCTGGAAGGCTGAATGATCTCACAGATTTGGAGATCAGCAATGTATTATCTTATTTAGCTTGCAATTCAAGATTTTAAGGAATTATGCAGAAAAGCTGCACTGAATGCACATGTTTACATGCATATAATTGTATCAGGTTACTGCACGTATATTTTTCTTATCCTTGGACTGTTCTTGCTTGAAATCCTTCTGCTCTCCTCTGAGCTGTTCCTTTCTTACTCACTAACAGGAGTTGCTCTCCTTTAACAAAAAGTGCTTATCCTTATTATATGTCTTTTAAAATGTGCCCATTTAAATTAATATTTAACAGAGCAGAGACATGTCTGTGGTATAATGTATCCACTTATGGCTAATCGTTATTTGAGGTGATTGAGCCTCTTTGTACTTAATTTTTTGTGCTTTTTATCCAGCAGAATCATTTGTGGATTGCAGTGTAAGAGCTGATTTACACCTCAAAGTAGACTATTTCTCCTGGAGCTCTGGGTTTATCAATTGCCAGCAACCTTTTAGCAGCATAAAGTGAGCACTGAGTGTGGAAGGATCTCATCCCAAACCAGAAATCCCAATTCCTGACCTAGTTTAAGGTGTAGTTACCAATTAATTGGCACCCACCTGTAAAATTATTTTCTTAAAGGCTTTGGAATGGTTAATTTACACTGCTGGGATTTTTTATTCCATCTGACTTCGTTTATCTGTTCCTTCACTGAAGGGATGCTCAGGCACTGAAAGAGGCTGCCCATGGTGGAATCACCATCCCTGCAGGGATTTCAAAGCCATGTGGATGTGGCACTTGGGGACATGGACCAGTGGTGGCCCTGGCAGTGCTGGGGGAGCTCGATGACCTTAAAGATTTTTCCAACCTTAAAGGTTCAGTGATTCCAAGTGAGCTGCCCAGGCAGAGCTGCTGGTCTTGGCTCCCTCAGTCACTGACGCTGCCATGTGTCCTCTCCTAGAAATCCTGGCCTTTGACTGAGTCTGCACCTCAGACACTGAACCTTTGGTGGGATGAGCTCTGCCACCCCATCAGGGATTCCTGAACATCCTATTTTTATTTCACTATTTAAGCTTTAATTGATCAATAATGGTTTAGTTAAGGTTTAAGCATTATTATTTATTTAATTTTATTCTTTTCTCTTTTTTTGTTTTTTTAGGTATGAAAGGTTTATATGGGTGCTGAGATGTTCCAGTGCTTGGATCAATCTGTTTATTTAATGTGGGAAGGAGTGGATTTCTATTTTTGTCTGTTTTTTGGTTGTGTTACTTTAAGTTTCTGGAATTTTACATCAGCAGAGTTGATCCAGGTATAGAGACAGAGAATCATGAAATCAGAATGGTTTGGGTTGGAGGGGACCTTAAATCCCATCTTGTTCCACCCCTCTCCCATGGGCAGGGACACCTTCCACTATCCCAGGTTGCACCATCCAACCTGGCCTTGGACATTTCCAGGGAGGAATTTTAAGAGATTAGATGATTTTTAAGGTCCCTTCCAATCCAGTCCTGTGATTCCCTGATTTTCTAAAAGCTCATCAGAAACACCTCCACTCCCAGGATTTTTAACGTGCTCTGTTCTCCCTCAGCCCCTGCTGAACCCTCTGACAGAGCAGGGCTTTAACCCCCAGCCTGCTGTGTCTCCCCAGTTCAGACATCTCTGCAGAAGATTAAGCAAGTTAGAGAAATTAGCTTTGATCCCTTTCTGCCAGCATAGGATTATTCCACATCACACTGGGTTTGAAGTTCACACCTAATCCAGTTTTACACGGCCCGGGGGGACCGAGCTCGAGCTCCTCCCGGCTCTGTCTGCTGATTTAGTGGCACTTCCTTGATACTGAGATTCAATTTGCATTCCCATTACTGCATCCCATTCCATCCTGTGCCATCCCATAACACTGCTGCTGCTGCTTTTGGGATCAGCCTTCCCAAGGCAGAGGGATTGTTACCCTCCCTGTGCTGTTTTGGGTGCTCACTCCATTAATATACATTGATGTATATTTAAACTACAAACATCTCTGGTGTCCTGTGTGGAGGTTTTCAAACTATAGGAACAGATCTAGATACAAAAAGAATTTGGAATGTCCATCCTGGATCTTTGTGCACAGAAACAACTGGTGTGAAATGAGATTCCAAGAGCCACCTGTGCAGAGCTGATGGTGATCGTGGCAAAGTGGAGGGTCCTGTCCCCATTTTCCAGAGATTTGCTGCTCAGTCCTGAGGGGTTTTTATATCCCACTACATTTTATTTATGATATTTGTAACCCCATAAGTTTTCTTCCTAATAAATGTGTATTTTCAGGTTGAAAAAATCCTTGTCTGTGATCCTTTGAAATGCTTTTTTACAGGCATTCAGCATTCTGAACATTTTCTCCTCACACACACACTGGTATGGGGGTAGCAGAGCATTCCAGCCAGGAGCTGTTTGAAGTCCCCAAAAGGTGCATTTAAAAGTGACACCATGTTTTGCTTTACTGGCAAAAGCTTGGTTTAGCATTTGCATCACTTCCAGGGATCTTTCAGGAAGTGCCTCCTGGAGCAGAAAGCACTGGATAGGTCAGAAACATGGTTTATACACCAAAAATGGGGTTTATAGGTAAGAATTACAATTTCAAGTTTCTAAGGGTGGTTGTATTTTAGTGGGAAGCCCAGGAGATCCCAGAATGGAGTTCTCTTCCCTGTGCCTTCCTTTCATACTCACCTTGTAACAATATTTCATTTTTCTTCAAGAATGCAGCATTCATAGAAACAGAGTTTTAAACACTCTTGTAGCATGGTTGCCAGAGAATATCCCTGTTTTTCCATGCTGAGTTCCTTGGGTAGCCCCTGCTCCTGCTTTTTCCTTCACTGACAACATCTCCTTCAGAACCGAAATCCATCCCAGTGATATTTAATCATGGAGTCACAGAATGATTTGGGTTGGAAGGGACCTTAAAAATCATCTCATTCCAACCCCCTGACATGGACAGGGAACCATCCTCCTCCCCCAAAGCTGTCCTTGGCAGAAAAACACCATTAATCCTGGTGGGAAGCAGCAATTCCAGGGATTTCATGGCACTCCTGCTGCAAAGGTGGTTTGGAATTGTCCTCCCCCATCCTAACAAGGCTTTGACCATACCAGGAGCACCCTCTACAAAAAAAAAAAAAAAAAAAAAAAAAAAAAGATTTTTTTTTTTTAAACACATCAGCTCTGGAAGGTCACAAAGCTGTCAGAGTGACTTATCTGCTCTCCTCTGGAAATGGCATTTCTGGGAGGCCGTGGCGGATGCAGCTCCACAGTCTGGGCTGGATCCTGTGGAAGTGCTTCAGGAGATCCATCAATGCCCTACTTAATTTTAAATGTCTGGAGTTTCTTTTATTTTTATTTTTTAATTTTTGTTTTGTTCTCTTCACTGTAGTAAAATTATTTTTATTACCCTTTGGGTATTACCTGCTTTTATAAATCTTTCTATAATTAAATTTAGAAATCCGCCTGTGAGCTGGTGATGTGTAAAACCTTGCAAACGGGACCCTTTGTGTGTTAACCTATATTTATGTTACTTTTATTCCTTCTGGCAGTAATTATCCTGGCTCTGGGCCTAGGATTAATCTATAAGATGCTGAACATGCTTGAATTTTTTTCCCCCCTTCTCTGTGTCAAACTCATCTTATGCAGAGCAGGACATTTTTAAAACTGCTTCCTATGAAGTGGTTTCACTGTGCCCCCTCTTAAGTGATTCACAGGAGGAGCCATGGCAGAGGTTCATTGATCCTGGGCCTTGGGTATGGAAGGAGAAACGATTGAGCCTCTGTCACTTTGGTGCTGGGCTGTGTCTGAGCCTGGTGACACAGCTCTGGCTGCCTGGCCAAGGGACTGTCACCATCACTGCTCTGCTGCACTGGGGGACAGGCTGGGACAGGGCTGGGGGTGTTGTAAAGCTGGGCAGGGGCTCCAGCTCTGGTCTGGTGGGGCTGGAACTTCCATGCTATGGATAACGGGCAGCTGAACAAGAGCCAGGTGTGCCCAGGTGGCCAAAAAGGCCAAGGGCCCATGGGCTGTTCCAGGAAATGTGTGTCCACCAGGACCAGGGCAGTGCTGTCCCCTGTGCTGGAGCTGCTGGAGCATCTCCAGTGTTGGAGACAGCTCTGAGACCCTCCTGATAAGAGAGACATTGAGGGGCTGGAGCATGTCCAGGGAAGGGAACGGAGCTGGGGAAGGGGCTGGAGCACCAGGAGGGGCTGAGGGAGCTGGGAAAGGGGCTCAGCCTGGAGAAAAGGAGGCTCAGGGGGGACCTTGTGGCTCTGCACAACTCCCTGACAGGAGGGGACAGCCAGGGGAGTCTGCTCTGCTCCATGGGAACAGGGACAGGATGAGAGGGAGCAACCTCAAGATCCTCAGGAGAGATTAAAGCTATTTATTGGGAATAATTTCTTCCCCAAAAGGGCTGCTGAGCTCTGGCACAGCTGCCCAGGGCAGTGGTGGAGTCTCCATCCCTGGAGGAATTTAAAAGCCACATGGATGTGGCAATTGGGGACATGGGTTAGTGGTGGCCTTAGCAGTGCTGGGAAATGGTTGATCTTCCATGATTGTGTTATTTTTATTTTGCCATGGTCTTTGGCCCAAGGTGCTGCAAGATCCTTAAAGAAGTCATGGAGGGTTTGCACCCACCATCCAATACCTCGGTGGAACATTTATTCATCCTCTTACTGAGTAAGAGTTCAGGGACATCAAAGAGAGGCACCAACACTTTCTGGAGACAAGAAAATGGTGTTCTCTGAGTGTCATGTGAAACAGCCCTGGGCATGGGCAATCCACAGATTTTCCACAGCTGGGGAGGGAAGTTCTGGTTCCTCCATCCCTAAAAACATTCAGGATCAGGTTGGGTGGATCTCTGAGCAGCCTCATCTGGTTGAAGATGTCACCACTCGCTGCAGGAGGTTGGAAGGCCTTTAAAAGCCTTTTCCAACCCAAAATACTTCCTATCACATGTCCTATCCCCATCCTCCTGAGCTGGCAGGTGCTGACCAAACCTGCTCCATCCCTTTCTCCATCCCATCCTCATCCTCACTGTGGGTGGATGAGGGAGGAGCTTGCAGAGACTCAGTGCTGTTTCAGGGCTGCTGGTGCATCATCCTCATGGCTGAGCTATCCTTGGGGACTGTCCCCTTGGGCACAGGAGCCAGGTCCCAACAGTGGTGACCTCAACAAGTTCACAACTGGAAGTTTCAGCCTTCCTGGATTCCAAGATCGATGCAGCCCCGGGCTCTTTGCTGCTGTGTCAGGAGAGCTGCCGTGGGCTGGAGCAAACTTTGCCCACTGGGAATTTTTTCCTTAGAAAACCTTTCTGGAGTCATTGATTTGCAGTGTGTCTGAGCCAAATTTAAGCATGGAGCCACAGAGATCTGAATTTAGCTGTGCTGGCTGTTTTCCCTAGGAGGAGGGATCACAGGGATGGATTTGATTGCCTGGGAAAATTAGTGTTGATTTCAGTGAAGAATATTTTATTACAGTGTTTGCATTGGCATTGTCTTCATAGGATAATGGCTGAGAGTTTCCTGTGTTTCCTGTGCTTGTGTGTATTTAATAATTTAAGCTATTCCTTCTAAATACTGGCTTGGACTAGAAAAGAAAAAAAGAAGGCTGCCTACTCTTAATATCCCATCATAAAATAAAATCACTAATCCCAAAGGTGGAGTTGCAATTAAAAAGGAAGAAAACCGGTGTTGAGAAGTCTTGAAAGTGAATAATATGGTCTAAAATAGACACTGCCTGTGGTGTTTGCTTCAGATACTCAAGATGCTGAGGTTGTACTGCCTTGAAAAACCGGGATGTGGTTCCAGGATCCCAGAATGGTTTGAGTGAGTGAGGAGAGACCCCAAAACTCCTCTCATTCCAACCCCTGCCATGGGCAGGGACACCTACAGTATCCCAGGTTGTCCCAAGCTCCTTGGGGAGCCTGCTCAGTGCCCAAACACCCTCTGGGGAAGAAGCTTTTCCCAATATCCAGCTTAACCTTCCCCTGACACAGCTTCAGCCATTCCTGGGTCCTGTTCCTGCTCACAGAGAGCAGAAATCAGAGGTGGAGGATCCAGTGTGGAGAATCCTTTCCCTCTTCTCTTTTACAAATATAAAATCACAAGTTGACTAAGATAATGGCCTTTAACCCTTGTTTTCCCCTGCATGGGTTGTTAAAACTCCTCCTCAAACTCCCTCCAATCCCCCCAGGCACTGTCTCCACACCAGAAGGTTCCCCTGCCCTGAGGATCCAAACATTTGCTGCTCATGCGGGGCACAGGAGAGCCAGGGAGGCTCTTCAACACCATCAGGCAGCTCAGTCCACCTCAGTTTGGGATCTGGTTTGCAAAGATCAGGGCAGATGAGAGTTGTTGCTCTAGGCTGTGTGTCTGGGAGTCTCCCAAATTCCCTCTGGCTGCTTCTGATGAGGTGGGGAGCTCCAGGACAGGGCAGGAGTGCTCCAAGCTCCCCAGCTGGGTATTTTGACCTGCCTGGCAGTTTTCCCTTCTCTCCTTTCCCAGGGTATCACTCCAGGCCACGGGAAGTTTTGGATCAAGAGGAATTACCTTCAGACAGTAATGAAAGAGGCTGTACTCATAAATGCAGCACTGGACCTGTTAAATCAGGCTGTGCCTGGCACTGGGGGATGAGTGCAATCTAATAAAGGTATTACAAGCTCTCAGGTTTGGGCAATTAAAATGATAATGATATGCTGGAGCTAACGAGGCTGAGGTGAGGCTTTGTGGGGACCAGGGAGTGCATCCAGGTCTGCCCTGGCACACAGAAACTGTGACTGCCCCTGGAAGTGTCCAAGGCCAGGCTGGACAGGGCTGGGAGCAGCCTGGGATAGTGGAAGGAGTCCCTGGCCATAGCAGGGGGTGGAATTGAGATGAGCTTTAAGGTCCTTTTCAACCCAAACCATTCTGGGATTCTGTTTGCAGAGCTTCTGGTCTGCAGGAAAAGAGAAATGAAGGGACTGAGAGGAGGGGAGGATTAACCATCACTTAAAGGTTACTGCACATTTTATGTGCAGGCCTGAGCTTCAATTCAAAGAAGCACAGGGTGGTCTGGGAGGGAAGGAGCCCTAAAGACCATCCAGTCCAACCCCCTGCACGGGCAGGGACACCTTCCACTCTCCCAAGTTGTTCCAGGGAGGAATCCTCCCTTTACAGCAGCATTTTCCTGGATCAGGAGTGGCAGCCAGTCTGTGCTCCCTCTGAGCAGCTTCCCTTTATGAGAGGAGAGAGCAGGAGCAGAGGAGTCCCTGTGACCCACCACTGTCATTTGCTGCCTTCAGAGCTCTCCGTGGCAGCACAAGGGCTCCTTTATGGCATTGTGTTTACCAAAGCTGCCTGGAGGAGGTTATTTAAACTGTGCAGTGGTTTTGAACCATGCTCTTGACATAATTTTTCTCCATCTGTAGCTTAAATATCAGCCATTTCTCTGAACTGAATGACTCTCATGGTTACTCAGATGCTTTCAAGGTGCAGTCATTCCCTTTGTGAGCACCTGTGACATTTTGGAGCTGCCCAGTCTGATTGCTGCAGAAATCCAGGCTCTTGTGTGGGAATCACAGCAGTTACAGGAGCACATGGAGACACTGGGGTCAGGCTGGATCTTCTGTATTAAACAATTTAAATTAGATATTAAGAATAATTTCTTCCCTGTGAGGGTGGTGAGGCCCTGGCACAGGGTGCCCAGAGAAGCTGTGGCTGCCCCTGGATCCCTGGAAGTGTCCAAGGCCAGGCTGGATGGGGCTTGGAGCACCCTGGGATAGTGGAAGTTGACCCTGCTGATCACAGGGGGTGGAATGCAATACTCTTTAATGTCCCTTCCAACCAATACTTCCAATAAATTGCTTTGCAAACTCCAAATGTGATTATTAAATGGATCTTCATTTGATGCAGGAACCCTCCCATTATGTGGTTCTGTGGCCACAAAAGAAAAAAAAAAAAAAAAAGCGCTTTTTATTTTCAAAAAAAACCACCCAAACCTGGGGAGAAACCCCCAGGAGCAGCAGCTTTCAGCCTGCAGGTCTATTTCTTTGTGTGTGGGCAGGGTGATTTCTGTCCATTTATAAAAGGCAGGTTTTTTTCAAATAAATAAGTAAACACCAATTCCTGGGGTGAAATTCTCAAAGGCTTCTAAGAGAACGAGCACTACTGGCCAGGGTGGCTGGAGGGAGAACTTCTTGGTGTCATCTTGTGCAGCCACTTTGAGAGAACTGTGAATCAACCACTTCCCAGGCAATTTGTTCCAAAGTTTCACAACCCTTTTGGTGATTAAATTTTTCCCAATATCCAATCTAAACCTCCCCTGACCTAGCTTGAGGCCATGCCCTCTTGTCCTATCTTGCCCTGAGTGTTTTTGTTTGCCTCTTCTCAAGATAAACAATTTTCAAGTCCTTTAACACAGATACTCACGTTACAAAATATTATGATTTCATTTCATCAAATATGAACCAACTGTAGAGAAAATTTTTCCTTGTGTTTGCAGTTCAACACAGTGAGCTTGTAAGCCTCCCCAGGTTTTGCGTCTTTGTGTATTGTCTTTGCAGAAAGCAGCAACCAGCATTTACCATTTAATCTGTAGGTGCCACAAAGCTTACTCTTTGTCCATTGAGAAACAAAGAGACTATTAAAGGGAGAGACCAGAATGTCCTGGTGTCACCTTGTGCAGCCACTTGGAATCCCAGCTGCAGAACTCCAGCCAAGCAGATAAAGACATGAGGGTGTGTGGGACCTGGAATTGGTGAGGAAAACCAGAATGAGCTCTTGGTGCTGACAGCAGAGTTGGGATGCTCAACCTCTTGGAGGAGAGCTCCAAAGTGCTCCTGACAGCTTGGAAACACCTAAATTCCTTCTTTAGAGCACAGAGGCAGAGAATTGCTGAGGTTGGGAAAGTCCTGCGAGACCATCCAGTCCAACCATTCCCCCAGCACTGCCAAGGCCACCACTGGCCCATGTCCCCAAGGGTCACATCCACAGGGGTCTTTAATCCCTGCAAGGATGGGAACTCCATCACTGTCCTGGGCAGCTGTTCCAGTGCCTCACTACCCTTTCCATGAAGAATTTTTTTCCCTAATATTCTGATATCCATCCAAAACTTCCCCTGGCACAACTTGAGGCCGTTTCCTCTTTTCCTGTCCCTGTTCCCTGGGAGCAGAGCCTGCCATCCCCTGGCTGTCCCCTCCTGTCAGGGAGCTGTGCAGAGCCATAAGGTCCCCCCTGAGCCTCCTTTTCTCCCTCCTGAGCCCCTTTCCCAGCAGTGCTGGCTGAGGTGTTGGATTATGTTTGGGTTAGCAGCCTCCAGCTGAGTTTGCAGGAGCTCCCAGGCTGTGCCCCAGAGCCAGTGCAGCTGTCAGCGAGCTGCCAGGTGGATTTTGGTCCCAGTGGTGCCTTCACTTCCAGCATTTCCTCACTCTGAGGCCTCTGGGGACAATCTCACTCGCTAATGCAATTTGAGAGCCATCACTCAGAGGAGCTCTGTGGGAACCCAGCTCCCACCTTCGCTGATCTGACTGCTTTTGCTGCAAGAAGAGCTGCTGTGCTCAGGTGTTTGTCCCCACCTCTGCCCTGCACTAAAATGTTTGTTTTCCGTGAGGAAATCCCATCGCGCCTGCAGAGCCCCCGGCTGCCCTCGGCACCAGCACGCCATCCATGGCTCTGTCCTCCTGTGATCCCAGCAAGTGCTACAGTCCCCAAAGAGGCATCTCCACACCACAGACAGGACAGGCAGGCCAGGGAGCAGCTGAGGAGAGCTCCCAGAGCAGGAGCTGTGTGTGAATTGAGGGGTTGAATAAGGATAGGGAAGAGGAACCGTCGGGCTGGGGTTGTGTTCAGCTCCTCCTACAACCACTCATGGGAGGCAGCTCCTGGGGAAAACCACTGCAGCCTCCTCTGGCTGCTGGAGATTTCACCAGGAGCTGCAGTGGGAGCCTGGGGAGGAGGCTTGGATGTGGATGCCTGCCTTTTGGTGGTCTGGGAATGAAGCCACATCCACAAAGCATCATCCATGCCCTGAGGAGCTGTGGCTGCCCCATCCATGGAAGTGTCCCAGGCCAGGTTGGAAAGGGCTTGGAGCACCCTGGGATAGTGCAAAGTGTCCATACCCATGGCAGGGGGTTGAAAGTAAATTATTCATAAAGTTCTTTCCAACTCCAACCATTTCCATGATTCCATGATGGATGTAGATGGCAGAGAAATGAGGTTTCCAGTGCAAAGGCAGGAACATCCCATGGAAACCACTCACTTCCCATTACCTGTGCAGGCTCTCCAGGGTTTTGGGAGCCTCCCAGAGAGGGAGAGACGTGGGGGAAGCGAGTCCCAGGTGGGAGTGTGTTTTTGTACCAACACTGAATTCAAAAGGAGCTGTGAGTGCAGAGACAGCTGAGCGACGGCGCAGCCTCCACTTTCCTTTCACACCAGGAATTGTTTCCACTCCAAGGGCTGCTTTGCATTTGTATTTAATATGAATTTCCTTTTTAACAGTGCCACTCATGACTCTTGGGTACAGCTTGTGATTCTCCACATCTGAGTACAAAAAGCCAGGCTGGGCATTGTGCTTTCCTGAGCTGGAAATTCCTGCCCTCTTATTTTGTGGGCAGGAATAGCTTTTCCCACATTGCTGGGAGGATCAGTGTTGAAGAGAGGATAAAATACTTCCCTAGGTCCTGGGACAGATGGATCTAGAATTGAGCTACCCACTAACCTCCTGCTGAGTTTTTTGGGGACAAGATCTGTTGCCTGCCAGATGTTTGTGCTCTGTCTGGCACAGCAGGGCAGTCTGGGTGCTATTTTTGTAGCTGTGTTAAATAACTCTGTCTACAGGGTTTTGGAGGTAGCAGGGGAAGGTCTGTCAGGGCCCTTTTAAGTGTGACTCTGTGGTTTATTCATGTTCAGGCTCATGTAACACTGGAGATGTTGGGATTACAGAGCCTTCATGCACCCCCAGAGCTGCCTCTCTCCTGTGTCTGGAGTTGGGCAGGGCTCAGCCAGGCTGGGAGAGCTGAGGGGGCTCACCTGGAGAAGAGAAGGATCCAGGGAGAGCTCAGAGCCCCTTCCAGGGCCTAAAGGGGCTCCAGGAGAGCTGGAGAGGGACTGGGGACAAGGGATGGAGGGACAGGACACAGGGAATGGCTTCCCACTGCCAGAGGGCAGGGATGGATGGGATATTGGGAAGGAATTCCTGGCTGTGAGCAGGGTGGTGAGGCCCTGGTACAGGTTGTCCAGAGAAGCTGTGGCTGCCTCTGGATCCCTGGCAGTGTCAAGGCCAGGTTGGACAGGGATTGGAACAAGCTGGAATAGTGGAAAGTGTCCCTGCCCATGACAGGGGATGGAACTAAAAGTCTATAAAGTCCCTTCCACTCAAACCATTTTAAAATTCCATGATTATTCTTAAATAAACTCTTTCCCATTGCAGGGATATGTTGGCCTTCTCTTAAATGTAAGATTTCTTTTAAATGGATATAGTACCTGAATCCTGTGCTCCATCTCAGCATCACTTCCACATTTTAGGTGGAAACTTTGAAACATTGAAGAACTCCTGTTTGTTGACCCTGGCTGTGTTTTGTGCCGCCCACTCCTTCCAACCCTTCTCCACTTCCCTGTTTGTGGAGGGGGATGTTGGTCAACCACTGCCCTGCAGCCTAGAGTGCCTTATTTTCCTTAAAACTCACAGGTTCCATCGAGCAAAGTCCTAAATTATAACTTAATTAGATGAAGCTTTCATTAGGGGATGTCTGTGCTGGTGAGCACACCGAAAGAGGAAAGAGACTGGCAGAAAATCCCTCCTCCCTTCCTGAGGCAAGTGTCCCAACCACTTCCAGCCACGACCTTCCTGCTGCCCTGTCCCACTTCACAGCTGGCCTCCAAATGGGAATAACAAAGCCTGTGGTGGCTCAGGGCCTGTCACTGTCCCCAGCCTCTGCAGCATTGGAGGGTGGATGTCCAAAAACTCTTGAAGTGGCAGCTTTGTACCAGCTGCTGTTCCCTCTCTGCTGGGAGCTGCCTGGTCACACAGGCTGGGGAAACAAAGCCAGGGCAGCCAGGTGGTGCAGGGGCTCAAAAGCCTCTTTTGTTTGCTCCTTGCCCTTGAAAGGCAAAAATGATGTCATGGAGGAGAGGTGGAGGCTCGGGAAAGCTCCTTGCGACATTGGAGAGAGGGGAGTTCACTGCACAACCCCAGATCCTGTGCTGTGGTGGTGTAGTGACCAAAAGGAGGGTGTGAAGAGTCCAGAGCATCCTTTAGAGTTTTCCAGCTCTGCTTGATGCTTGTGCATCACCTCTGTCGTGTGGTGTCCAGCACAGAACCCACAGCGCTCGTGGAAATTAATTATAATGTCTTGAAAAATAAGATGTGCGTAAGGAATTTTGGGGCAAGAAAGCTTCAAAGACAGGTTGGATTGGGCTTGGAGCAACCTGGGATAGTGGAAGGTGTTTCTACCCATGGCAGGGACTGGAACTGGATGGTCCTTAAGGTCCCTTCCAACCCAAACTCTTCAGTGATTATATTCTTGAGGTAAAATTGGCTCAATCAAAGAGAAAATTCCTACAAAGTGTTGAATTTCCTGGCTGCTTATTCCAATGGGGGTGAGGCCCCAAATGAAGGAATGGTGTTTTAGGAACTGGATGATCCTTAGGGTCCCTTCCAACCCAAACCCTTCAGTGATTCTCTTCTCAAGGTAAAATTGGCAAGAATTGGCTCAATCAGATAGAAAATTGCAACAAGGGGTTGAATTTTCTGGCTGCTGATTGCAATGGGGATGAAGCCCCAAATGAAGAAAAGGTGTTTTAGGAACTGGATGATCCTTAGGGTCCCTTCCAACCCAAACCCTTCAGTGATTCTCTTCTCAAGGTAAAATTGGCAAGGATTGGCTCCATCAAAGAGAAAATTCCAACAAGGGATTGAATTTCCTGGCTGCTGATTGCAATGGGGGTGAGGCCCCAAATGAAGGAATGGTGTTTTAGGAACTGGATGATCCTTAGGGACCCTTCCAACCCAAACTCTTCTTCAGTGATTCTCTTCTCAAGGTAAAATTGGCAAGGATTCTATTCTCAAGATAAAATCGGCTCAATCGAAGAGAAAATTCCAATGAGGTGCTGAATTTTCTGGCTGCTGATTGCAATGGGGATGAGGCCCCAAATAAAAAAAATGTTGTTTTAAACCCCCCCATGCAAGGATTTCTGCAGGGAGGATAATAATGGCACAAGCTCAACCAAGTACAAGGTACTCTGAGGCAAATGAACTCCCACGGATAGCAAAGAACAAGGAAAGAAAAGGAAAGGGGGAAAAAAAAATCCCAGCTGGGTTGGAGCAGAACTGACTCCTGGAAATACTCCAAGCTTTGGAAATTGGTAGGCTTCTGGTTCTTGATGGCCCCCTCATGGAGCTTAACAAAGACTGGAATATAAAGATATGTTTATACCTTTTCTTTGGGAGTCATTTTGCCTCTTGTTGTGGTCTACAGGGCTGTGCCCTCAAGCCTAAAAATAGGGATAATTGATGTAATCCTAAAGCAAGGGAACACACCAGCTGAGTGCACAGACTGTCAACCTGTCCCCTCAGCACCTGCAGGCTAGGAGAGGGGACATGCAAAGAAGATTTCTTGTTTTTGAATGCTGCCCCCTGATCATCACAACTGATGAAACAGCAGTGGGTGACCACTGCTGTGATCACCTTCCACTGGGAGTGGAAGGAAGGATTGGGGAACCCAGAGGTGCTTTGGGGGTGGATTTCAGGAAGATAATACCTTCTCTGGAGGCTTGCCCACAGGTCTGGGCTGCTGTGGAAGATCCACAAGTGATGGACGTGACTTCTCTGTCTGAATTTGAGGTGTCTTACACCTGCTAGCGCTGTTTTATGGTTAGAAGTACAGGCAATGCAGGCTCAGGCTGAAATTCCTTCTGAGTTAGCAAATGAGAGACTGGGATCACATCCTTCCCAAGAGGTGTCCTGCTCTCAGGTGCATCTCCACATCTTTCTGTGTCCTCACAGCCTCAGTCTGCACCAGGGGAGGGTCAGGTTGGACAGCAGGAGGAATTTCTCCATGGAAAGGGTGGTCAGGCATTGGAGGGCACTGCTCAGGGATGTCATGGAGTCCTCATCCCTGGAGGTGTCCAGGAAAGGATGGGATATGGCACTCAGTGCTCTAGGCTGGGTGACAGGGATTGGTCACAGAGGGCTTGAGAGGTCTTCTCCAACCTAAATAATTCTGGGATTCTGTGAAAGAGGCCATCTCCACCAATACCCTCGTAGTAGGGGTGTCTTTTGTTGCCTCTGAGAGCCATTGGGTTGGACTTAAATCCTTTGTTCAAGCTTTTACAGGATTATTTTTTTCTCTTTCATCAGTGCAAAGATCAGAACAAGGATGTTGTGGTGTAGAAACTGTTTGCAAAGAGCCTTCATCGAGGAAGAGAAACTCTGCATGGTCTTGCTGGTCACTAGGGCCTGGTTTCAGCTGGGATCTTGTGGAGGATGTGCAGAGATGTGTCATGGATGAGGGGGAATGGCTTCCAACTGAGAGGAGATTTAGATGGGACATTGGGAACAAACTCTTCCCTCTGAGCGTGGGGAGGCCCTGAGGTTTCCCAGAGAAGCTGTGGGTGCCCCTGGATCCCTGGAAGTGTCCAAGGCCAGGATGGATGGGGCTTGGAGCAAACTGGATGGTGGCAAACAAAAATGAGCATCAGGAACTCTCCTGGCTGCAAAGGGGTCACTCCTCCATGCCTGGCCCATGCTCTGGCTGGGATGCAGAGCAGCACTGACCCTCCCAGCCACAAGGCTGGAGATTTTAAAGCTCTTCTGGGGAGACTCCTCATGCCCAGAGTAACTGTGTCTTCATTATGTCTGGTAGATGCTGCTGAAAAATTAATAATGCACTTACAGGCCTTAGTTAAGGAGGAAGAGAACGTCCCCACTGGTGGGGCCTGGAAACCTGGAGAGCCAAGTGGTGCCTGCTATTTATTCCCTTTTATTTAGCATCCATATTTAATGCTTTGTCTCCTGCAATGGCTCTGCAAAGAGGAAGGAATTAATTGGGGAGTTGCTGCAGTGCACATAACGAGGCACTGCTAATTGCTCAGGGTGGGGTGTTGATGGAGCTCTGTTCAACAAGTGCTCCTGTTCATTCCCTCCTTCCAGTCTAAATTCTGGTTTCAGCTGCACTTCACTGATTGGAAAAAAAATCCAAAATTCAGCAAATATGCTTTCTGAAGGGTTTTTCTCAAACAGGAGAAGCAAAGCATCTGTTTTCCAAGGAAGAGGAGTTACACTTGTGTGTTTAATTTATGGATTTAACTAATTTTAAACTCATTTTTCCTTTTTCTTTCCTTTTTTTTTTTTCTTTTTTTTTTAGCCTTATTCTCTGGATAGCATTAAAAACATACCTGGCTGGGAATGTATCTCTAATTAATTGCTTTGCAGCAAATGAGACCATTTCAGCAAATCCTCCTTGCACGTTTTAGATCTTAATCCAGTGGTTATATATTGGATAGTGCATCGCAGTGAGCAGGGTAACTCCACCCCTGTTGGAAAAATGCTCATTTCACAGAAGAGATTATTGAATTTGGAATTTCTGGTGTCTCTGTTACTGCAGTTACTGTGAGGTGTATTTCTGCTTTACATCCGTGCCCAAGGGACAGCGTCCCAGGAGTCTTCTCCTGTTGGGTCACTTCTCATTTCTCCACCCCATCCATCCTAAATGTCCCTTTAATATTAGTGGGAGCATAGTGGAGCAGGAAATGAATGCAGGAGGAAATTAGGTTGCTTTTGATCCATTTTCCTGAATTTCTGGCCAATAACTGCCTCCAGTCATACAAAAATTGACCCAAATCCTAGGAATTGTCAGAGGTGGGGGCTGAGTTGCCAGGATGGAAGAGAATTTCTCCAGGAAGGTCTGTGGAGTGTCTATTCTTCATTCCCTTTGAGAAGAACTGGAAAGCACTGGAACAGGCTGCTCAGAGAGGCTCTGGAGTCTCCAGATATTCCAGCACCATCTGGACACAATCCGGTGCCCTGTGCTCTGGGATGACCCTGCTGGAGCAGGGAGGTGAGACCAGATGACCCCACTGTGCTCCCTTCCAACCTTTACCATCCTGTATCCCCTGGCTTTGCTCTTTCCTAGCTGGAAGGGCCATTTTCCATGATTTTTCTGTGTAGCCACCTAACATGGAGGGTGTCCATGCCCTAAATCCCAGCTGTGACTTCTGAACCCACCACAAACAAATCTCAGGTCCCATCTTTCTCCTTTTTGCTTCATCTTCCCTCCTGCCACACCAGCAGCAGGAATTCCTGCCTGACTCTGCTCTTGTTGCCCTGAAGACACCACCAACCTCCTTGCTGGGTGTTTTCCCACTGAACACCTCCTCTGACCCTTGGGATGCTCCTTTCCCAGCTCTCATCCCACTCCTTCCATCCGCTCAGGGGTGCTGCCTCATCCTGCTGCCTGCAGGGTGCTGCTGATGCTCTGTATCCTCTTGGGAATGCCATGGGGCTGGGCTCATCCTGGGCTCCAGGAGGTTCCCACACAGCCCCTGTAGAGGCTGGGGGGGGTGATCTGCTGGAATTTGGGGTGGTGCTGTCTAGGAAGATATGTCCTGGAAGCTGGGGAGATGCTGTCCTGGAATCTGAGAAGATGTTCTGTTGGAATCTGGGAAGATGCTCTGCTGGAATCTGGGGAGATGTTTTGCTAGAATTTGGGAAGATGCTCTTCTGGAGGCTGGGAAGATATGTCCTGGAGGCTGGAAAGATGCACTGTTGAAATCTGGGGAGTTGTTTTGCTGGAATTTGGGAAGATCATGTCCTGGAGGTTGGGGAGATGCTCTGCTGGAATCTGGGAAGATGTTTTGTGGAAATTTGGGAAGACACTGCCCTGGAATCTGGGGATATACTGTCCTGGAGGCTGGAAAGATGCTCTGCTGGAATTTGGGGAGATGTTTTGCTGGATCTGGGAAGATGCTCTGCTGGAATCTGGAAAAATTGTCTCCTGGAAGTTAGGAATATGCTCTGTTGGAATGTGGGGAGATGTGTTTCTAAAATTTGGAAAGATGCTCTGCTGGAATCTGGGAAGATGTTTTGCTGGAATTTGGGAAGGTGCTGTCCTGAAATCTGTGGAGATGATGTTCTGGAATGGGGAGATGTTTTGCTGGAATTTGGAAGATCATGTCCTGGAGGTTGGGAAGATGCTCTGCTGGAATCTGGGAAGATGTTTTGTGGTAATTTGGGAAGATGCTGTTCTGGAATTTGGGAATATGCTGCTCTGAAGGCTCCGCAGGTGCTGTTCTGGAATCTGGGAAGATGCTCTGCTGGAATTTGGGGAGATGTTTTGCTGGAATCTGGGGAGATGCTCTGCTGGAATCTGGGAAGATCATGTCCTGGCATATGGGGAGATGCTCTGTTGGAATCTGAGGTGATGTTTTGCTGGAATCTGGGAAGATGCTGCCCTGGAATCTGGGGAGATGCTGTTCTGCAGGCTGGGGAGATGCTCTGCTGGAGGCAAACGTGGCCAGCACACATCAGCTGCTGCACGGCTGCCGCTTCATTCCGGCACCGGGCTCGAACAATCCCCTGTGCCTTTAAACGTGCTGCACATCAAAGCAAAGCAGAGCAGAGGAATTCCCTCTTCCCGCCTCCCAGCCCGCTCTCCCTCCTTTTTCGTTTAAATTTTCGGGACTGGAGAGCGGATTGCAGCTGACACAGATTTGTACCCGTCTCCATGACGACAGAGACGGGCAAGTTGTATGTGGAGCGTGTTCATTGTTAAGTTTCTAATTTCAGTGAGGTCGCTGGACGGTTTTTTTCCTATGTTTTTTTTTTTATTATTTTTTTTTTCCCCGCAGCTCTGAGATACCCTGGAGAAGGAGGAGGAGGAGGAGGAAAGCTGTCGGTGCCCCTGCTTCTCCAGACGTGCTCCCTTGCAATCCACGGAGCAAAAGCACTGGGAACGAGCCCCCAGTTTTCAAAGCTTTCCTGTTTTAACCCCTTCTGCTCATCCCTCTGGGTGCACCTCAGCAATTCCCACTCTCCCTGAGTTCCCTCGGGATCTTTGCTGCCTCCTTCTCTTGCTTTCAGCCAGTGGGATGCTGTGCAAAGCTGAAGGTACATGATGTTGATGACCACTCACATGAACACCATAAAAGCCACCAAGTCCTGTCCGAGGATGCAGAATTATCCATGTCTTGGCCGGAGAAGTGGGGCACAGCCAGTGCTTTGACAGAGCTGGTGGCATCACTGATGTTTCAAAAAGTTTGGATCTTCCAGTTTGACTTGCTCCATTAGGGGAGATTTAGATTGGATATTAGGAATAATTTCTTCACAGAAGAGGTTGTCACGTACTGGAATAGGCTTCCCAGGGAGTCACCATCCCTGGAAATGTTAAAAAAATTTGTGGATGTGGCACTTGAAGACACGGTGGTGGCGAGGGGTTGATGGTTGGACTTGTTGATTTTAAAGGTCTTTTCCAACCTTAACAATTCCATGACTCTTTGATTCTTTTCTCACCTCAAGAAGAAAAGCACACCTGCATAAAGATTTAGGGATTTAAAAAATAACTTGGTTTAGAATGAGATGGAATTTGGTATTCCATGTTAGGATTAACACTTCTTCCCCCCTCAAGTCATCCTTTGATAGGATGGGGGAGAGAAAAAATGTTCCTTGTGCAGATGCTCTGATGCTCAAGTGACTTTGCTTGTACAAGGTCTCCCTCCCTCCCTCCCTCCCTCTTCCCATAAGAAATGCTGAAATTCACACAGCCAAGAGGAAAACAGGATTGCTGATGGCAGAGCAGTTTGGGAAGAGAAAGCTCTGGGGACACTTCAATTCAGTACTGAGAGGGGGCTTATAAAAAAGAGGGAGAGACTTCTTACATGGGTAGAGAGTGACAGGACAAGGGGGAATTGTTTTAAACTGACAGAGGAGAGATTTCAGTGAAATTTTAGGAAGAAATTCCCCCCTGTGAGGATGGGGAGGCCCTGGCACAGGGTGCCCAGAGAAGCTGTGGCTGCCCCTGCATCCCTGGAAGTGTCTAAGGCCAGGCTGGACAGGGCTTGGAGCAGCCTGGGATAGTGGAAGGTGTCCCTGTGCACAGCAGGAAGAGGAATGGGATGATCTTTAATGTCCCTTCCAACCCAAACCATTCCAGGATTTCAGGACATCAAGTTGCTTCTCACAATTTCCCCAATTTGTGGGAAATTGTGAAATTTCCCACATGCATGGGAAGGTGCATGAACAGGGTCAGATCCTATCAAGAAGAGGATGTGCTCAGGCTTTTCTCAGTGCCTTGCCTTTAACTACAATAAAGTCCCAAACCCTTGGGATGTTTTTCAAACAAACCCTACCTTTGCGGTGTCACCAATGCCCCTTTTTCTTGGCTGCAGATGGAAAGCAGGGGAAGATGGGACATTTGAACTGCAGTGCCCTATGCTGCTTCCAATGCCTGCTGCCAGCAGGTCAGTTTGAGCCTGGCTGGAAGCCCCTGGGTGTGTTAATTGAATTAATCTCCTTCCTATAAAGCACTGGGCTCTTAAGGTCAATGTGCAGTGGAACACAGAGCCGTAATTGAGGTGCTCGCTCACTCGTGCGCACGCTGGAAGAAAGACTGCTCTGATTGATTCCTCCAGGAAGGATCTGCCTGACATTTCAGGCCCAGATGGTTTGCTTGGGATGGTCTTCATGCTCCCTCACTCACTTTCTGTCCTCTGACTCATTCCCTCTCCTTGTAGCCCCATTGAAAATGTGGGTTTGAAAATGAAGATTCCCAGCAGCTCCTCACTTCAGCTCTGTGTGCAGGGGTGGGTTTTGTGCAGACCAGCCTGCTCTGATCTACCCAAGGAAGCAAATTATCCTCCTTTTTCAGTATTTGGCCATTTTCTTTTGCTTCTGCACCTTCCAAACAGACAGAGAGCTGTTCCCAGCTTTTCTTAGTGGAGATGAAGGAGACTTGACCAGAAGAAATAAAATCCAATCAAGGGAATGAGGAATAAAATTTCTGTTTTGTTCTGTGCTGTTCTATCAGGGACTTTGCAGGATTCGAAAGACTTTGGGTAGATTAACCTGAACAGCAGCACTTGAATGTTCAGTATATCTTCCACTTTTGGAGGAAAAAACATCAAATTTGGACAGGATGGGTGAGATTTCAGGAGAGGGAATGATGACACAAGAAGAGCAGGAAGGCTCTTGGCATCTATAGGAAAACTGGCAGCGGGAAAGGGCTCCACTTGCTCCAAAGAGTGAGGAGAGATTGTTCAACCATTGCAGGAAAAACAAAACCAAACAAAATCCCATCAGGGGAATGAGAAATAAAACTTCTGTTTTGTTCTGTGGTGTTCTGGCAGGAACTTTGCAGGATTTGAAAGACTTTGGGTAGATTAACCTGAACAGCAGTGCTTGGATCTTCCAGCGTGTCATGATTCCTTCTGCTTTAGAGAAAATACATTAGTTTAGGACAGGATGGGTGTGATTTTGGGAGAGGGAATGATGTCACAGGAAGGCTGTTGGCATCTGTAGGGAAACTGGCAGTGGGAAAGGGCTCCACCTGCTCCAAAGAACGAGGGGGGAATTGTTCGACCATTGCAGGAAAAACAAAAACACATTGTGGACATGGTTTCCAGGGGCTCTGGAAATGGCAGATCCCAAGGGATAACAGAGATCTCCACACTTCTGTCTCTGGAGTGGCTCAGGGCTGAGGGTGGATAAAACCTGACTTTCCACCAGCAGAAAGCCACAGATCTCGTCAGTTTTCTGCCAGTTTGTCCTTTTGTCACTACTTGTAGGCTACAAAAAGGTCATTTTATAAGGACAAATCCAGTCCCCAGCCTTAGAGAAGGGCTGTTATTACTCAGAAAACAATAAAATCAAATAATGCCAGACTTTGCAGGAGTCCCTCTGTACAGAGAACTCGAGAGGATTTGCTGTCTCCCTGGGAAAGAAATTACAGGCTGAGGGTTAACCCTTCTGCTTGAGTCATGTTTCAGAGTTGATTTTGGCTTTGCTGTGGAATATCTTGTCAGATTTTTTTGTTTGCCTGCTGACATTTTAATAAAAAATATTTTATTTCATGCCTATAGTACTTAAAAAATAATTGGGAGGGAAGGCAAAGGGAAAGCTTTTCATCAAGTATCTCATTTTCCTAAGGATCTTTGCTTGTGAAATGTATTTTTTTCTGACCAAGTCCATGTGCTCCAGGAGCTCAGGATGAGCAGAGCTTCAGCTGGAGAGAGAAGTGGAAATGCAAAAGATTTGCACAAGTTCTGACTCACTCAGAACACAGAGCAAGAGGCTCCAGCCCTGCTCCACAGAGGAATCACCAGCACATGCCCCATCCCAGGAGAAATCAGGTGCTTTCCCAGAAGCTGCTGCAGCTCTTTTTGCTCTTCTTGCGGGAGCTGGCACATGCTGTGCTGCAAAAAGACTTTGTATTACAAATTAAATTAGAATTACTGGTTAGAAATGAGAAGTCTTGCACAAATACCTGATTTATTGGGAATTCACATTAATGGGATTATTTCTGCTGCCTCCACAAGGCTTAGGTTGGCCTCCAGACCTGGCTCTGGGGCTGCCATGCCCTGCATGTAGAGAGGGGAGCAGGGAGATGTCAGATGAGCCTGGCTGGCTTTGAGGAGCGGGGTGTGGAGCAGGTGGAGTTGAGCACACGGGCTTGTGGACTCACTGTGCCAAGGTGGAGGGGCCTGGCTTGGAAACAGCAAAAACATGAAGAAAAACTCTGTGTGGATTGATCACAAGGTGGAAAATGTAGCCTGGATGAGGAGAAAGGAGGGGGAATCAGGAGTGTCTCTGGACCAGCTTGATTCTATCTGATCTTGGAGCTCTGGCTGGAACTTGGCTCCCGTTTCTGGTGTTCCTAGCACATCCAGGGTGGGTCCAGAACTGGGCAGAGTTCAGAGTCCAGAGGAGAGGGTTGGGCTAGGTGACCTCTAAAGTTCCCTTCCCACCCAAACTTTGCCATGGCTCTGTGATCTGTTTCCAACCATCCCAAACTGCTCAGCTGGGGTGATAACAGAAGGAGTTTGGGGTAGCAGCTGGAAGCATCCTGGGTCTTGGAGCCACCAGCAAGGAAACTTCTGTGTCTTAACCCCCAGGGTGTGCCTGTGTTGGATCATGGCAAGGAAACCTGGCACAGGTTGATCCCAAGGGTTGAACTTGGTGTTCACATGGGTCAAATGGCTTTTTTAAAATCACACCCTGGGACGGCCAAAGCCCCACCAGGATAGCTGCCACCTCCTTGACAGTGCTGGGTTAGCAACTGGACTCAATCTTGGAGGATTTTTCCAGACTAAACAATTCTATAATTCTATACCAACCCATACAATGATTTCCTTTCTGGGTTCTTCTCCTGAGGCAGGGAGGAGATCTGAATCCCCCACTTGCTGCCAACAGAACCATTCCCTATTCCCTGTCCCCAAGCACCACATCCACACTTCTTTTAGATCCCTCCAGGGGTGCTGATTCCACCACTGCCCTGGGCAGCTGTGCCAGTGTTGACAAACTTTTCTGTGGAGAAATTATTCCAGATATCCAATATAACCTCCCCTGGCTCAACCTGAGGCTGTTTCCTCTTGTTCTGTCATTTGTTACTTGGGGTAAAGGACTGATACACAAAATGAAATATCAAAAAAATGATCTCTTCCAGTCCCTTGGCTTATAACCTTCCCTCTATCACAGCTGTATTGGAGGGAAACAGAAATTTTCATCAGGTTTTGAGGCAACTTGGATGGGGCTGATCCATCCCATCACTTAGGAGTCCATGGGGTTTGCTATGGTCACAGGGCAATGCCCTCTGCTTTAGAAACACCTCCATGCCTGACTTCCTGGCTGTCTCTGGGGACAATTCCCACATCCTTTTGCACTTCCAACACTTCAGGGTTGACAGCACTTCCCTGCCAGGAAAGGATTGCGTGCAGAAAGCGCCCAGCACCATCCTGCATGGGCTGTTAGTCTGTCCCTGAGCTCCTTGCAGCACCTGCTGTTGCAAGTTTGGATTCCTAACATTTTTCCAGGGTGCACTGGAGCTTTTTTAGCCCCTCCACTCAGAATTAAGGGAATTTGTTTGTGCAATTTCCATTTGTGTGTGTTCACCTAACACGGGGCAGGCACGTGCTCCCAGCTCTTGGAAACATCCCCTGAAACCATAGCCTGTGAGGGGCTGGTGCTGGAGGCTGAAATTTGATTTGGGAGGAGGAGACGATGTCTGGCTTCTGCACAAGGAAATCCCATCCTTTCCAACCTGAGGATCAGATCAAACATTTGCCTGTCACAGACATCTTTCAGGAAAAATCCTTTCCTTAGGATTTTTCCTCCTGAGAAGCTGAGAGGCCTCAGGAACAAAATATAAACATTGATTATCTGCTGCTGTGGAATGCAACAGATAGATCTGTGATTGGTCTCATGTGGTTGTTTGCAATTAATGTCAATCACAGCACAGCTGGCTTAGACACAGAGCCCGAGCCATAAACCTTTGTTATCATTCTTTCCTTTCTATTTTTAGCCAGCCTTCTGATGAAAACTTTTCTTCTATTCTTTTAGTATAGTTTTAATGTAATATATATCATAAAATAATGAATCAAGCCTTCTGAAACATGGAGTCAGATCCTCATCTCTTCCCTTCTCCAAGAACCCCTGTGAACACCATCACACTTGCCAGTCTGCTAAATGCACTAAGTGCTAATTTGGTGGTTTTTTCATCTGCTTCATGCACCTAAAAGTGGATCCCTCCTCTGTCTATCCTTGGGAAGCCTTCAAGGAGGCAAAAAATCCAAATGTGAAAGCTCTAATGATGAATGTCCCCTCAGGATTGGCTTGGAGCCTTTCAGATGTGTTGAGGAGCCAGGGCACAGGAGCAAAGCTGGAGCACTCATAGGGGAAGCTCTCATTGAAAACCACAGAGGATGTGAACAAGTTGTGTGATGAAGGACACAAAGAAATCATGGAATTATAGAATGGTTTGGGTTGGAAGGGACCTTAAACTCACCTCATTCCACCCCCTGCCATGGATTCTGCTTGGAGCCTTGTGGAACAAGCAGTGGATGATCCGTGCACAGCGTTATTTGTTGGGAAGGAACTCAACAAACTCATAGCACATAAAGTTGAACCAGGCCAGCTTGAAGAGTTCCCTGCCATCCTCAGGGGATTAGGAGGAGCCTAAAATCCAAAGATTGGTAGTTAGGGAAAAAAATCTTCACTGAAAGGGTGCTCAGGCATTGGGACAGGCTGTCCAGGGAAGTGATGGAGTCGCCATCTCTTGGAAGTGTTCAAAAACAAATGCATGTGGCACTTGGGGACAAGGTTTGGTGGTGATTGTGGTGGGGCTGAAGGAATGGTTGGACTCCATGGTCTTGGAGTTCTTTTTCAACCTAAACAATTCTGTGATGCTGGGATCAGCTGGATCTGAGGTTTTGAGTGAAAAGTAACCACTTTAAGTACCCCCAACCAAGCCCAGGGAGGGGGTTTCTGAAGGAAATCCACCTTAATTTCAACACAGCAAGAAACAAAGCTTTTTCCATGCTCCTGGGTAAATTGTGCCAGTGGCTAATTCTCCTCTGTGTGGGAAATATGCATCCTTGGAATTTTTATGAATTGAGGAAGTTTTTGATTTCTGGACAATGCTTGTTTTCCCCCTGGGTGCACTCAGAGCCTCTGGTCACCCTCCTCTTCCAGGCAGGCAGGCATGGATTCAGACTTCCAGGAAAACATGATGTGATCCTTGGGGTTGTTCTGTGAAGGGCCAGGAGTGGGACTTGATGATCCTTGAGCATCCCTTCCATGATTTTATTCTATAAAGCCAAATCCTCACTAAACCTCTAAACCTCTTGGCAGTAAGGATGTTAACATCATCATTTTGGAAAGACCCCAAGCAAAGTGGGTCGTTCTGCAGACAAATTAACTTTTTTCCCCCCATCACATTTCTATGGGATTTAATAATTTAATTCCTGCAGTAATGCGTTTGTGGTCCAAGTTGAAGTTGGGTTTAGTGTAAAGGTTCGTACTGTTAAAACTGTTGAAAGAAAAATTTATTTTACAGCATTTTAGGCCATAAACAGCTGGGTGGTCAAGGCTGAGACTCAAGCCTGGTTATAACTGGGTTTGGTAAGAGAAGAAATAGGAATGTTCAAGGGAACAAGTGATAGAGCAAGAGGAAACACCCTCAAGTTGTGCTATGAGAGATTCAAGCTGGATTTTAGGAACAATTTCTTCACCAAAAGAGCAATCAGGCATTGGAACAGACTGCCCAGGGTAGTGCTGGAGTCACCACCTCTGGAAGTGTTTAAAATGTGTGGATGTGGCCCCTGGGGATGTGGTTCAGTGGTGAACAGGGTGGTGCTGGCTGATGGTTCCTGTTTCATTCCTCTAAGATAATTAAAGTTTGCAATAGGGACGCAGAGATTTGGAGAGGCAGGATCCTGCTCCAGGAGCAGCCTAACAGAGCCGGGGTTTCAGATCTGCCTCTGATCCAGGCCTGGGGCCTGCAAGATGGGGACAACTTTTTATTAGGACCTGTAGTGACAGGAAAAGGCCTTTTAAACTAATAGAGGGTCAATTTATATTAAATATAAAGAAGATTTTTTTTATAGTGAGGGTGATAAAGCACTGCAACAGGCTGACCAGAGAACTTGTGGATGTTCCATCCCTGGAAATATTCAAGGCCACATTGGACAGGGTTTGGAGCAGCCAGGGATGGTGAAAGGTGTCCCTGCACATGTCATGGGGGTGGAATTAAAGGATCTTTAAGGTCCCTTCCAATCCAACCGTAGTAGGATTTTCTGATTCCCCATTTTGCAATACTTGTGTCTTTAATTTCTCTGGGGGTTGGGGTGACTCAAGGTGGGAGCAGACCCTGCCCACATGGGGCATTTTCCCCTTCAGCACCTTGCAGGATCCAGGAGTGCCTGTTCAGCTGATTTTTCCTGGGAAAAATGGGCAGGGAGGTGGACAGAGGGAGGATGTATCCAGCTGAGGAGGGTCTATCTGTACCAGCAAATTTAACCCCAGACTTGGACTCTGGAGCAGAGTTATCCACTGTCGCAGACATCTTTTTATGAAAATCCTTTTCTTGGGATTTTTTCTTCCTGAGAAGCTGAGAGGCTCCAGGAACAAAATGTAAACAATGGTTATCTGCTGCTGTGGAATGCATCAGGTGGATTTTTGATTGGCTCATCTTGGATGTTTATAATTAATGGCCAATCAAGGCCGAGCTGTCTTGGACAGAGTCTGAAGCAGCTGCCTTTTGTTGTCATTCTTTCTTTTCTATTCTTAGCTTAGCCAGCCTTCTGAGATGAAACCTTTTCTTCTATTCTTTTAATATCGTTTTAATGTAATATATATATCATAAAATAATAAATCAAGCCTTCTGAAGATGGAGTCAACATTCTCATCTCTTCTCTTACCTGGAAACCCCTGTGAATGCCATCACAATCCACAATGCCACATTTTAGGGTCCTGCACTGTTTGCCCAGGTGCTGGGTCCTGGCAGGTACAATCTGTGTGTGAGAGCCCAGAGCTCCCCAGGGCCACATCAGACAAACCAGGCAGGGCAAGGGCAGGAGGCTGAATCCACCTCTGGGATTATTCCTGGCACTAAATCCATACCCCGATCCCAAACACGGGCTGGGCCCAGACCAAGCACCCCTCTCCCAGACAATATCTGGGTGTGCCTGAGGGTTTAGCAGGGATGTTTTCCAGCAGGCTCCGTGCCAGCCTGCTTTGGAGGACGGGAGAGTTTGTCCATATGGATGTGAGCTGTGCCATGCTGCTTTGCCCTCAGAGAACTGGCCCTGACCCATTTTATTTCCTAGCAGAGATTTGGGATGCGTGGCCCGGAGGCTCTGGATTCATCAAGCTCTGCAAGCAGAGCTGCCCTTTGCCAGGTGTCTGGGAGTTTTAGGGGCTGTTAATAGGAGAATTAAACCCCACTGGCTGCTCCCTCCCTTCCTGGGAAACCTGTGATGCAATCCAGCATCCAGTGTTTTCTGTACATCCCAGGAGAAACAGCCCCAGATCCAGAACATTTGCAATCAAAACACAGGAGAAACTGAAGCACAGGACTTGTTTGAGCTATTAGGACCCCACAGGATGCAGATGCTGGATCCACACTCTGGAAATCATCACCAGAGAGGTGCAGTTTGGATGTGGGTGATTAGTTTGGGCAGTGAAAATCAAGGCAAAAGCACTGTCAGGAACCTGGGTGCTGCAAAAATGTGCTGGGGCTCAGGAGGACTCATCCAATCCAAGATCGTCTCAGTCTCAGGCGCAGGATGGGATTGTTGGGGTGTCCTGTGCAGGGCCAGGAGTTGGGCAAGATGATCCTTGTGGGTCCCTTCCAACTCAGGATATCCTATGGCTCTATGATCCAGTTCTGAATGGAATTCATTGCTGAAAGAGAGAAGTAGACTCTGGAGGTTTATGTAACTGAAAAACTCATTAGAATAAGGGAAATTTGAAAAAAGAAGAAAAAAAAAAAAGCCCTAGAATCCATGTGTGTAGGTGGAATCTTAGAATTATTTAGGTTGGAAATAATCTTTAAGATCATTGAGTCCAACCATTCCCTCAGCACTGCCAAGGCCACCACTGACCCATGTCCCCAAGTGCCACATCCACATGGCTTTTGAGTCCCTTCAGGAATGGAGACTCCACCACAGCCCTGGGCAGCTGTTCTAGGGTTTGACAACCCTTTCCATGAAGAATTTTTCCCTAATATCCAATCTAAACCTCCCCTGGTGCAGTTTGAGGCCATTTCCTCTCCTCCTGTCCCTGTTCCCTGGGAGCAGAGCCTGACCCCCCTGGCTGTCCCCTCCTGTCAGGGAGTTGTGCAGAGCCACAAGGTCCCCCCTGAGCCTCCTTTTCTCCAGGCTGAGCCCTTTCCCAGCTCCCTCAGCCCCTCCTGGTGCTCCAGCCCCTTGCCCAGCTCCATTCCCTTCTCTGGTAGCACCAAATGTGGAAACTGCTGGAGACTGGGAGAGTTGTGGGAAATTCTCATCTTACCCAATTCTCATCCTTTCCTTGGGAATCTGCTACTGGTGATTGTTGGAGCCAGAAAATGGCTGAGTGTGACCCAGCAGAGCAGTTTGTGACATCTTACAGGAATTGATCCAACTTTGATTCAAGGGAGTTTGGGTTTGGACATGTTTGAATTATGGGACAGCTCAGCAACTTCTAGAGCACAGCACATAAAGGGCTGGGCAGGGCCTTGGGAGAAGAAGTGTTTGGGCTCCAAGGGACTTAAATATCCCAGAGACAACATCCCAGCTGCTGTGTGAATTCAGAGCCATGCTGGAAACCCCACCTGGCCACCAAGGTGATGTGTTCCATCCCCCAGGACACATCCATAGAGATGCAGCCTTCACCATAGGGAGCTTGGGTCATACCTAATGTGCTTAGAAAAAATTAAAAATAAAATAACCTCTTTATCCAGACTTTGCAGCTTTCTGTGTTAACCAGAATGGCTCTTTGAAGTGGGGGATGGATTCCCTGGATGCTCCCAGGATGTATTTGGTGCTCATCTGCATGAGGGGGATGAGCAGCCCTGCTGAATGAATAAAGAGCAGAGCTTTGCTGCTCCAAGTGACGTTGATTTTAATGCAGAATGGCACAAAGTGGAGCAGGAGGAGTTCACCAGCTTTCTAGAAAAGCTTCACCTGGTGGGAGCAGAGGCAGGAACTGACCTTGAAGGAAACTCAGCTCAGATTTGGGACATCTGTGAGCCCCTGGAAAGGCTGCTTGGTATAATGGGAATGCAGCAGGGTGTGCACCTGGAAGCACAACTGGATGGGGCTGGTTCAGTGGCTGAACAACCCTCTGAGAAGCAGCTGCTGCTGAGCAAAATGAGTCCCTGCACTAACATTTCCACTGATTTCCTCCTGCAGGGAGAGAGGCTGTGGAGCTTCACTCCAGCAGGAGGCATTGGGGGTTTTTTTGTGTGCATATCTCTGTGAGGAGACAAAGCACAGGATCCTCTGTCCCCTCTGAGTGGAAGCTGCTGTCACTTTTGTGAGCTTTTGTTCCTACAGCCATGCTCCCCTACCCTGCTGCCCAAATGATCTGAACCCTCCCTGTATGTGTACATGACAGGGATAAACCAGCATAAGGATGTTTCCTTCCTCTCTCCATCAATCCAGGAGCATGGCTCCCTCCACCCATCAAAGAGGCATTTTTATTCCCTTGCTCCACGTCACTCCTGAACTGCTCCCAGCCAGAAACTCTCTGCTTGAAGCAGTGTTTGATTTAACCAGAGGCAACTTAACACTGTAGTCATCAGTCAGTTCCTGACACTATCAAGGCCTGGGAGATAAAGGAGCGAATTAAAAGGGATGGGAATAAAAAAAAAAAAAAAAAAAAAAGAAGGGAGAGAGAATAAAAATAATAATAGTAATAAAAAAATCCTCTATGATCTGATTTTTTGTTAAATGTTTCATCTTTGGAGTGAGCATTAACAGCTGATCAGCAATGTCTGCTCCATTGACTCGCTGGTAACATGCAGTTGTTCAGAGGGACAAGGAACGCTGTGGGAATCCACAAAATCAGAGGGTTTTGGGAAAGCTGCAAAAGGCAGGCCTCAGATACAGTAGACCTGTGATTAGAGCTAAGCAGCAGCCATGAGATTGGTCAGCAGAAAAATTATTTAAACTGTAGAAAAGAAAAGACGAATAGAACAATGGTCTGTGTATTAACGCTTGTCTAGAATTACTCTCTGAGCTACAGAAAAGTTTATCCAGCAAGATATTAGGAAGGTTAAAGCTTGATAATGGAGCTCTGTGCATTGTGTTTTAAGGCTTACAAGTAGGTATTGTATTCAAAATAAGCAAGCATTGTTTTAACCAAAGGTATGTGTGGTGATTGGATAGAACTACTGTCAATGTCCTTTTGCTTTGTGTGATTGGTCAAGAAACTTATAAAGTGAGTTGTAACATTAAATTCTTGGTCTGCTGCCTGGAATGTGAGCTGGTGGCATCTTCCCATTGTCATAATCATGTAATGAGACTGATGCTGGAAAATAAAACAGCTCGAAGCACATTCCACAGCAGCCCCATCCTGTTCGATAAACACCAGCTCCCGCAGGGCTGGCACTGCCCGGATCTGCCTCCCATGCAGCCTTGCCAGCTGACCACAGGCTGCAGGAGAGGCCTGGCTGCCTCTCTGGTGTGTCTGCATCTTAAAAATTGCTGTGCCTGCACAGGGAACCTATTCCTTGGGCTCCTCAGTGAGAGAAAACTACTGGGTAGGGCAGCATAAGGGAGGAAAGGCTGGTAGGGCTTTCCTCCAGAGGTGTGCTGGGCTTCTGATGGGACTGTTGGTCGTGGGGAAGATCCCTGGCACGTGGCTGGGATTTTACACAGCCTGGAATGGTCTCAGTGGCTGCAGGCAGGTCAGCCAGGACTCCTGAAGGGTTTGCCAGGGTTTTCTGCAGGCAGGAGTTGCGATGGAGCTGTGCCATCTGCATTAACATTTCTAAGTGTCCCCACTGTGACCGTGTTCACAGGGGGCTCGGGTTGAGGGAAGAGATGAGGACCTGACTCCATGTTTCAGAAGGCTTGATTTATTATTTTATCATATATGTTACATTAAAACTATACTGAAAGAAGAAAGGATTTCATCAGAAGGCTAGCTGAGAGTAGAATAGAATAAGAAGGAATGATAACAATGGCTTCTGTCTCAGACTCTCTGTCTGAGCCAGCTGGGCTGTGATTGGTCATTAATTAGAAACATCCAACATGGGCCAATCACAGATGCACCTGTTGCATTCCACAGCAGCAGATAATCATTGTTTACATTTTGTTCCTGAGGCCTCCAGCTTCTCAAGGAGGAAAAATCCTAAGGAAAGGATTTTTCATAAAAGATGTCTGCGACATCCCCACCACTGTTTCTATAGTCCCACTTGGACACCTGCTCATGCCTGAGCTGGAATGCAAGCCAGGATTTCCATGGATGTAAAGAAATGCAAATTGAGTGACCTTGGTGGGGCAGCTTTGATGTACAACAGTTGTGGCTGCCTTGGGCACCAACATCAGGGCCACTCATTGCTCCACAATTGTGGAAATGCTTGGATTGAAGAGGAAATGAACTCAAATTGTGCCAGGGGAGGTTTAGATGGGATTTTGTGGAAAAATTCTTCACTTAAAGAGGGGCCAGGCATGGCACAGCTGCTCAGGGCAGTGTGGAATCCCCATCCTTGAAAGGATTTAAAAACTGTGTGCATGTGGCACTTGGGGACTTGGGTTAGGGGTGGATTTGACAGTGCTGGGTTAATGGTTGGACTCTGTGTTCTCAGAGGTCTTTTCCAACTTTATCAATCTGGTGATTCCATCATCTCATTCCCACGTGTGCCCAGCAGTTGGAAACAGTCACGGGAATCCCTTTAAGGGTTCCTTGACTGATGTCTGGCATCTAAAACTTCCCTCTCCTGGGACTCTTTGACTATGCTGGATGAGTTTCCAACACAGAAAACACCTGGCTTCTGATTTTATAGAATCCCAGGAACTGGATTTGGGAGAGTTGAGTGCAGTTAAGTCTTAAGGCAACTCTACCTGCATGATTCCCTGTTTCTCAAGTCCCATCTCATGAATTCCACAATCAGAGAAAGCTGTTCCTCCCAGCTGGCTTCAGGATATCATTGCTGGGTTATCCAAAAATTCCTGGTGCCCTCAAATCTTTTTAGGCTGGAATGGGAGGGTGAGGTGGCCCCTGGAGACCCAGATCAGGTTCTCTGAAGGGCATCACCTGAGAGGTGGCTGCGTCAGAAGCTCAGGGCCCCTGGTTTGTGGAACAGAGGCAGCCTCAGCTGTGTGTACAGATTCCCAAAATGCAGCTGGATCCTCCTGCACCTGCTTCCCCAAGGATGGTGGGAGTGGGAGTGGAAGCAGGAATCAGTTAGCAATGCATCTTTAAAGCTTCGTTTGCATCATTAGGCACTTATGAGCAATGACCTGACATCTGAGGGGTCAGGATGCTTCATTATCCCTGCTGGAATTAAACACACCTCTGGAAAAGTGTTTGGCAGTTTTTTGTTTAATATTTCTGTGTAAGATGGATGTGAAGTGTCAAGCAATGCTCTCTGATGGGCTTCCAGGCTCTTCTGGAGGAAGGATATAGCACTGCCCAAAGTGGAAAGAAGGGAAAAGGAGTTGGTCTTACCTGGAATTCAGAAAAAGGGAAAAGGAGTTGGTCTCACTTAATCTTAAAGGGGGACTTATAATAAAAGATGAAGAGGGACTTTTTACACAGGCAGATAGCGACGGGACAGCAAGGATCTGTTTTAAACTAAAAAAGAATAGATTTAGATTAGATCTTAGGAGGAAATTGTTCCTCTAAGGGTGGGGAGGCCCTGGCACAGGTTGCCCAGAGAAACTGTGGCTGTCTCTGGATCCCTGGAAGTGTCCAAGGCCAGGTTGGATGGGACTTGGAGCAACCTGGGATAGTGGAAGGTGTTGACAGGAGGTGGAATGAGATGGTCCTTAAAGTCCCTTCCAACTCAAACATTCTGTGATTCCATGATTCTGTGACATCGTCCTTGGCAAACAATGAAGCTGGAGCTGAATGTTTGTGAGGCTTTTTTTGAGATAAACCTCATATTCAGGAAATCTTGGGATCCCTCTAGGAATGGCAGCTGGCTCAGGGGTGAGCCCACTTTACAGCTCCTTGCAGGCCCTGGTTTTCCCTGCCTTGTGCCTCTCAGTATTTCCTTGTTGGGGACAGATTTTGGGGTTGTTCCTCTCCTACCACACATTTTCACCCAGACCCAGGCTGCTCCCTAATAAACCCAGCGTGCTGGCAGCCAATCATCTGATCCTGCTGAAGAAGTGCCTCTGTTTCTCCTGACACGGGCAACTTGATTTGTAAACAGACACTTAAGTGGGTGTTTTTAGTGGTATAGCAGATGGTCAATACAGCTGCCTCCTCTCCCTACTCTGCATTCCCTCCCCTCCTCTACAATTACACTTTCTTGCCATTTTTCTCTGTAATGTGGATTTGGTTTAAAGAGAAAAAAAAAATTTAATAAAAAAAAAAAAAAAGGATTGCAAGAGGGAGAAAATTGTTCAGTGAATTTCAAGAGGGGAAAAAAAAAATGGACGTCAACCTCCAACGTTACCTTAAAAGCACTGTGAGAGCTTCCCACACATCCTCACTTTGCTTGACTTCTCCCTGCTTGAGTAGCTCTGGATCTCAATGGGACTGCTCGTGTGGGAAGAGCACAAGGCCGGGATCCACTTCCCTCACGCACAGGAGCCCGTGACTAATGCTACAACTGAAATGTTCATTTTCCTCCCTGCTTGCTGGAGTCACTGCTTGCTTTCCTGAATTCTGCAGCAAGGCTCTGAGGTGATTTTGGGATGGGGGATGGCATGGATCTGTTGCCCTGATTTTTTTAAGATTTTTTGAGCCTTCTGATGTTTACATTCTTGTAAGGAACTTTCTCACACACTTTCTGTAAATAACTTATTGTTTTGCAGTCTTATATGGAGGAGGAGAAATTTTATGGACTGTTGTTTCATCCAGTGTCATTGGAGAGGTGGCACTTTCACCTTCCAATCCACTGTCACTTTTGGAAATCTATAAATGTTGGAGTCAGAAAATAAAATTCCCTTTTTTCGCCTTGAGAGCAGCAGTGTGTGCGTGCCGCGTTATTTCGTGCCCTATAGTGACATGGATCCCTCTCCGAGGGTTTCTTGTGGCCCAGGAGCATGGTTGGGGTCTCTGCAGATGTTTTGGCCTTGTTGCTGCACTTTTGCCTTGTGTTAGACTTGTGTTTTCCAAATTCACCTTCCTACCTTCTGTGAAATCAGTGATCAGCCCCAAATTGGGGGTGGGATTGATCCCCTTCCCTCCCAGGCTCTGCCTCCCAGACCAACATCTCTCTCTTTATAAGGCTCATCTTAAACCCCCTAAATTTTCCCTCTGCTTGCTTTCCAGCTGTCATTTCTGCTTCCCCTCCCAGCACAGCCCCATGGCGTGGCTGACACCTCCAGGAGTGAGCTCTGAACCTTTTCAGGCACATTAAGGCACTGGGGTGAGACTAATCCAGCACCAGGCTGGGGGCTGCACTGCCTGCAGCCACTGAAAGCAAACCAGCCACCAACTCTCCCTTACAAGAGGCTTGGCTGGGGATCAAACTCCAGTTGAGGTCATATTGAAGAGTCTTTTTGTCTTTGACAGGTTGTCACTCCCTGCAGCTCATCCCTAAGACCTGGAGATGCAATCGGTGGAAACAAGAGCCTGTCCCAGCCTGCCTCCTCCATGTGCCTTCTGAGAGAGGGTTGTGGCTTAAAATATTATCTAAAAATAATTAAAATTATTTAATTATTTATAATTATTATTTAAAAAATAATTAAAAATATTATTATCCCCATGTTTCAAATATTCTGGGGGTGGCTGTCAGGTCTCCTGGCCTGACACTTGAAACCCATGGAGGGTTTCCTGCCTCTTCAGTAGCCTTTTCCAAGCAGATTTCACTGAAGCACAACTCATTCCCTGCCCAGGGCAGTGGTGGATTCCCCATGCCTGGAGGGATTTAAAAGCCCTTAAAAAGAGGGATGTGGCACTTGGGGATGTGGATCAGTGGTGGGCTTGGCAGTGCTGGGGGCACAGTTGGACTCAATCATCCTAAAGGGCTTTTCCAACCTTTGTGTCTTGATGAGTGTATGAATCTCCTGAGGAAGCTTTCCAGGAATTTCTCAAGGCAAACTTTCATTTCCCTGCTGGAAAATCCCAGTTCAGCAAAAAATAATTCCTTTTCTAGGAAGGTGCTTGTTCCATAATGTCTCCAGCAGGAATGATCCCTCTGAAATAACACTCTGGTGATCAGGGAATTATTTAGGGGTTACTATTTGTGGGGTTTTCCCCAGTTATTGGTGTCCCTGTGGGTGTGGTATGCTCCAGTATCCCACCAAATCACTGGACGGTTTGGGTTGGGACCTTAAAGACCACCTAGTTTCAAATCCCTGGATGCCTTTTCATCTCCAGCAGCAATTAGGAAAAACCGTGAGGAACATATGCAATTTCCAACACTGGAAAGATCTGTGGGCACACAAAAAGATGTGGATGCACAAAGGATTGCACAAGGAATATTTGCATCCCACAACACCCAGTGAATGCCCTTTCCTTGTCCTTACCTGTCCTGCTGATGTTTAAGGTTTTGCTGGTGTTTAAGACTGGAATTTGGCTCTAGATCCAACTGGGAAAACCACACTGCTCAGGTTAACCGTGCCACTGGAGGGATTTTTCCAGAAGGACGTGACCTTGCCTGTGAACAGAGCTTTCCTGAAGGGTCTGGTCCTCCTCCCTCCCCCAAGGTGAGTTCCTGGCCCGGGACTCTGCTACCCTGCTGTTTCCTGGCTGGAGCCTCCTTGTGCAGGGCTGGCTGTGGTTCCTTCCCCTGGCCCTGGCCTCCATCCATGGCTATAGGAGGACTCTGTGCTATGGCCAGATCCTCCTGTGCTTCTGTTCCCTGGACCCGAGCCCAGCCCGTTTCCCTCCCTGTCCCTCTTTTCCATGAATGAAGTGGAGGGATTTGGCCAGGAGCCAGAACCCTCCAGGGCTTTTATCAATGGGATCAAGGGTTTGTCAGATCCTGAGGATGAGTCACTGCAGGATCCCCTGACTGCTGGTTAATGCCTCAGGGATCTGCCTGGAAAGGGTTTGCTTGGATCCTCTGGAACAGTTCCATGGATGTAGAAGTGACAGGACACAGGGAATGGCTTCAGACTTACAGAGAGTAGGGATAGAGGGATATTGGGAAGGAATTATTCCCTCTAAGGGTGGGGAGGCCCTGGCACAGGGTGCCCAGAGAAGCTGTGGCTGCCCCTGGATCCCTGGAAGTGTCCAAGGCCAGTTTGGATGGGGCTTGGAGCAGCCTGGGATAGTGAGAAATGTCCCTGCCATGTCAGGGGATGGAATAAGATGAGGTTTACTTTCCCTTCCAACCCAAATCCCTCTTTCATTGGTTGGAACCCAGGACATTGCTCTGGCTGTCCTGGATGGCTTGAGACCCTGGCAAGGGGCTCAGAGACCTTGGCACAGAGTCAAAGACACCTTTGCCTTTGATTTTAACCCATGGAGGCAATTACTAGCTTTGTGTGAAGATTTACAAGCCACAAGAGTTTGAGTAGAATGATAATAAATTTATCATGGGGTGAAAATGTAGAATTTTGGGGATTTAGAATGGGGGTTCAAGAGGCAAGATGGACAAATCTGGGTGTCCTGTCCTTCTCCTTCTTCTTCTTGTCCTCCATCTTCTGCTGTGATGGTGACACTTTTAGATTGTTTAGAGTAGAGACAGACTGTCTAATGTAGGTGATAGTTATTGGAAAATTATTGTAAATAAAGTACATGTAGTTTTTAGTATAAAAAGTTAACACCACTCCAAGGGCAGTCACTGTGCCACAACCCCGACCTGCTGGACAGATCTCAGCAGGTCAGAGAAAGAATGTAATAAATAAGAGAAAATAAACAACCTTGAAAAGCAGAACTGATGAATCTCGACTGTCTCTTTGGTCGTGGGGCTGGGAAAAAAGAGACTTTCTGACACCTCAAAAGTCATCTCAACCACAGAAACCCAAGATGATTCCATGGTGACACACGTGCCTGCTGGGACAAGGTGGCATCTTGCAGCTTTTCCCAGAGCAGCCATGCAGGAATGTGGTCCATTCTTGGAGAAGGACAAGAGGAGGTGACTCACACAAGGAAGATCCAAAAACAAAGGATTCAGCTCAGCTCTGTGGGATGCCATAGCTTTCCCATGGTTGTCTCAGAGACTGGCTGGGGTGATGGGCACAGCAGGGAGGGGACACGGTCACCAGCACCAGGACATGGTTGCTGAGCCACCAGACAGGGTTCCTGTCCCATCTGCAGCTCAGATCACTAGTGTGATCAAACAGCTCTTTTCCCCATTCACTGGCTCCAGCTAAGGCATTGCCAATCTCAGGCTCTCCAAGATGCACACCAAGCCCTCAGAAAGTAACAAAAATGATGATCTGAAAGGTTTTTTCCAACCCAAGTGATTGTGTCATTCCATGGTTTAAAATCCAGGCACGTAGAGAAGTAGTCATGGGCATTCCATTTCTTCATCATTATTTTTTCCCCTCAGATGTTAGAGCCTGGAGGAAAATTTTGAAGTCAAACCTCATCTCAGAGACATTTTAAATGCTTCTCTTTGTCTGAGAGGTGCAAAATTCTGTTTCCAAAGTTTTGCTATTTGGTTTTGGGCAGTTTTTCACCACAGCTTTACGTTTGTTTCCTAAAGAAACCAGACCTATGTAGGGACAGAGGGTGGACCCCTCAAAACTTTTAATACTGATTTTTCAGAGGATAAATCCTTCAACTTTCACACAACCAAGCAAGTGGAAACAGAATTTGAACCTCAGGATCCTCAGTGATGGAAAAATCACCCCTTGGACCATATTCCCTCCTAAATTCCAGCCAAACCACCCATCAGAGAAATTTGATGAGTGCCACAGGCTTGGGTAAATCTTTCACTGGAGTTTATTCTTTACTGGATGCAGGAGAATCCACCATCCCTTGAAAACCAGCCTTGCTTTGCTCTTTTACTCACAGAGGATTTGTTTTCTTAGCTGTAGTGTGGGGAGAGATCTGGATGTAATTTCATGTTGGAGCATGTAAAGGAAAAATTTGGGAGGCAAATGGGAAAAGCTGGGTGTTTTGAACTCTGGGATACTGCAAGAAGTGGAATTTGAGCCTTCTGCATCTTCAACCACCAGGTTCATCCTGGGCTGGCCTGAGCTTCCTCCTAATTTAATACCTGAGGAGGCTGATTTCCATGGGCCCATCTCCCCTTTGCCCCAGGCACATTTACACAGGGCTGAAAAACCTTTTCTTCCTTCATATCCATGAATTCCCATCACCCATCAAACAGCCTCCATCAGTCTGCACCCCATCCCTGCCCCACAGCCCTTGTGGGCCCCCAGCAGGGGCTGGCATGGTGGCAGTCCTGAGCTTCCACCTTGTCCCTCCAAATTTCCCCTGAGCTCTTGGCAATGACCCAGCCCAGTAATTGCACTTCCAGCTCCCACTCCAGAGTATCTGTTTCCCTTCTCCTGGGTGCAGTGGGGTTGCTGGAGCTTTCCACAGCCCTTTTAGACAGCACCAGCCTCCCCTCTCTCTCCCACCTCCAGAGCCTGCTTAGACCCATTAAGTTTTTAATCTGGTCTGTATTTACAATCTCCCCTTATATTCTTATTTTCTTCTGTTTAATTCCTGCTCCCCACTGGTGATTCAGCAGCAGGAGGGCAAAGAGTTCCTCTGGCCTCCAGGGTTTTGCCTTTAGAGGGTTTTTTTTAAGCATTTCCTGAAATGTTCCCCCTGGCTGGGGTCTCATTTGCTGCCTGTGGGCTGGACCAATGTCCCCACAGCAGAAATGGGCTGATGGGTGGTGCAGGAAGACTTTCCTGGGAAGGTCTCATCCCAGTTGTCCCACTGGCATCTTCTCCTGGGTGAACATCCACGGCAGGAGCGTGGTTGGAGTTTCCAGGTGTTGAGGTTCCAATCATCTGCCAACCAGTCAGCTCAGAGGTCTCATTTTGGCCAGGTCTGAGAGGGTTGGGGAGAGGCAGAAGGACACCATGACTCCATGTCCAGAGGGGTGCAGGATCTTTGAGGTGTAAATCCTTGCTGGGTAAGGAGCTGGAAGAACATTTGCAGTTTGGGTAGGCCAAGGAAAAGACCTCAGAATCTTGGAGAAGAGGCTCTGGATATTTCACAGATACAGATGTTGTTTTCTCCTAGTTTTTCCCCAGGTGCCAAAAGCCACCTGAGATGCCCTCAGGCTGTGCCACTCCAGGAGGTCAAAGGTGCTCAGCTCAGGGTGGAACCAAATGAAACTCTGCCCATGTTTTCATTTCAGGGAGTAAAACCTCTTCCACTCAACCCAAACTGCTTTGCTTTTCCCCAGCTCCTTTTCAGCAGCTGCACTGGGATTTTCAGCAGCTGCACTGGGATGCTGTGTGTCCCACCATCCACACAGACCAAAGGACTCATCATTCCTGGCTCATCCAGCAGGAAACTGAGTCACAGGCAGGTGACAGCAGAGACCAGCACCCAACAGGGCTGTTTTCTGGATTGAAACTGTGCAAGGGACTGTGCCAACAGGTGACAGCAGGAGTGGTGCAATCCCTGTCCCTGCTTCCTTCACTGGCACAGACAAAGCTTTTCTGTCCCATCTCTACCTCTGCTGCATCCTCTGCATTTCAGGCATCTTTGTCTCCAACTCCCAGCCCTGCCCAGGCATTTACCCAGCAGAAATATGACTTTTAATTACTATTTTTTATGACTTCCTTTTCATAATTGCACTGGAGGCTCTATGCTGTTCTGCTTTAATCTGCATCCTGAGAAATCGCTTTCTCAGGCACGATTCACTGGATGGGAAAGGGAAATAAGGATTTCAAAGTGCAGCCATGGGCTTGTTGGCAGCAAAGAAATGTGGGGTCCACTGGAGTTTAATCACAGAATTATTTGGATGGGAAGGGACCTTAAAGATCATCCCATCCCACCCCCTGCCAGGGGCAGGGACACCTTCCCCTATCCCAGGCTGCTCCAAGCCCTGTCCAGCCTGGCCTTGGACACTTCCAGGGATCCAGGGGCAGCCACAGCTTCTCTGGGCACCCTGTGCCAGGGCCTCACCACCCTCACAGGGAAGAATTTCTTCTTAAAATCAAATCTAAATCATATACCTTGGGGGAAATGGTCACCAATTTTTCATACAGTTTTAAGTTTGGTCGATTTACATATCAGGGATTAATCCTCCAATTACAGCTTCAGGTAATGAAGTCATAAACTCCCAGTTTGCTTCTCCCCTAAACTTACTTTTGTTTGAACTTCTTGGGGCCTGAGACAGTGAGGTGTCCTTGAGTCCTGGGCCTAGAGAGGAATTGTTTGGTCCAAATAAAATGGAAGAACAGCAGCTGACAGGCAACTTTAGAGTTATACACTAAAGAATTTCCAGGATTACAAATATAAGAAAATATAAAAACTAAAATCCTAAGGCATCACACACAGAGGCATTAATTGGATTGAAATATTAATGTAAAGAATTAAACACCCTTCAACATCCCCTCCCTCCACCCCATCACTTCTTAAATGTCCCTGTCATTATCATCTGTCAGGATCTGGGGTTGTTTATTGTCTGCCATCTATGGGGGATGGGGGATCATTTTACAGGAAAACCTTCAGATAGTGCCAACATTCCTCAACATGAAGAAATGGAAGTGGATTTTTCACAGGGCCAAGGCTGCTCAGGGTGGGGATGAGGAGCAACTTAAGAATGGAAGAGTTTGTGGGTTTGGTGTTTAAAAGCTCCTCAGGCCTGGTGTGCTGGGGGAAAGAGGAGATTTGGGTGCTGTAGACAACTGGAGGGGTGGCTGTCACTGCTGTCCCAGGGGGAAATGGCACAGGGCAAGTTCATGGACACTCCAGCTCTGGGGTGTGAGTGAGGTTCTGGTTCTCAGACCAAAGTATCTGAAAGAGGACACTGAGGCCACCAAATAACATTCTGTCAGCAGTGGGGGACACCTCCAGTTGTCCCACCCATGAGAGGTGTCCAGGACACACAGGACAGCACCTTTGGAGGTGCCCATGACTGTAGGTGACATCTCAGGTGACCAAGTGAGTGACCTAAGCAGCTCCTGGCATTATCCAGATAGCAAAGCCAGCTCTTTGCAAAAAGCCACAAAATCCAATCCTCAGTCTCTGACCTGTCCTGGGCATCCCACAGAGAGTTGCCCAGAGAAGCTGTGGCTGCCTCATCCCTGGAAATGTTAAAAGCTGGCTTGGACAGGGCTTGGAGCAACCTGGGACAGTGGAAAGTGTGACTGGAACCCCTTCCAACCCAAACCATTCTGTGATTCTGTGATAACCCAGCATGACCTGCGTGGAACTGGGACAAACAGCCAGCCAGGAGGTGGATATTCCCACCATGAGGACACGGGGCTGGGAGAGTGGGAATTGAGTGGTGAATCACAAAGCTCCACCACACCACCAGCTCCAAAGCCTGCCAGAGAGGCTCCTTCTCACAGCAGAACCCCCAAGCCATCAGATTTCTTTTAGACTAAAGCAGTGTGTAATATATAATTGATAATGGTTATTCCTGGTGCACTCCTTGTAATGAAATTTTAATGCTGGGGACAGCTCAGCGTGTGCGTGTGTGTGTGTAATGTAGAGCTGGGCCCTCGTGCTGTTAAACACAGCTCCTCAGCCTTTGTTCTGGCAGCTGGAATCTCAGCTGGCTTCTCAATGTCAGAGAGGACAACCCCACATCCAGCTGGTGCCAGAATTCCCACCAAAACCAGGAGTCCAGAGCTTGGAGTGGGCTCTGTTCCCAGGAGTTAAAACATGATTCCACCTGATACCCAAGAGTTGCCCCTGCAGTCCCTTCCTGGGAATTTGGCTGCCTGTAAATAACGTTTCCATCACCTTTGGGTCCTGTTAAGGAAGATTTTCCAGGCTGGAAGCAGGAGGATCTCAACCCATGGAAGCTGCTTTTTAGTGAGCAGAGCTGCCTTTCTCTTGTCATTGATGAAGAGTGGCTGGCAAACAAATTCCAGCAGTGGACTGTGCCTTTCCTTTCCTTTTTCCTTTCCTTTCCTTTCCTTTCCTTTCCTTTCCTTTCCTTTCCTTTCCTTTTCCTTTCCCTTTCCTTTCCTTTCCTTTCCTTTCCTTTCCTTTCCTTTCCTTTCCTTTCCTTTCCTTTCCTTTCCTTTCCTTTCTTTCCTTTCCTTTCCTTTCCTTTCCTTTCCTTTCCTTTCCTTTCCTTTCCTTTCCTTTCCTTTCCTTCTTCCTTTCCCTTTCCCCTTTTCCTTTCCCTTTCCTTTTCTTTCCCTTTCCCTTTCCTTTCCTTTCCTTTCCTTTCCTTTCCTTTCCTTTCCTTTCCTTTCCTTTCCTTTCCTTTCCTTTCTTTCCTTCCTTTCCTTTTCCTTTCCTTTCCTTTCCTTTCCTTTCCTTTCCTTTCCTTTTTCCTTTCCTTTCCTTTTTCCTTTCCTTTCCTTTCCTTTCCTTCTCCTTCCTCTTCTCTTCTCTTCTCTCTCTCTTCTCTTCTCTTCTCTTCTCTTCTCTCTCTTCTCTTCTCTCTTCTCTTCTCTTCTCTTCTCTTCTCTTCTCTTCTCTTCTCTTCTCTTCTCTTCTCTTCTCTTCTCTTCTCTTCTCTTCCTTCTCGTAATTAGCTCACTCTCCCACAGGCTGAGGTTCCCCCTGGGCTGTGTTTTATTCCCATGGTTTATTTCCATGGACCAGGACAGGCAGCAGTGTATGGAACTCCCTCCTTGCTCATAGCCAGCCCTAAGTCCTGGAAAGCAGGAGGATCCTGCCTTCAGATCAGGTTTGCCCAGATTCATGGGAATGAGGAAAAAAAGTTATCATACCCCTTTCTTTTGTACCCATTGTGATATTTGTGAGGGTGTAACACCAGAACCAAAGGGGACAGGCTGTCTGCTGGACAAGCTGACCTAGTTGGAGATGTCCCTGCTCATTCCAGGGGTTTGGACTTGATGACCTTTAAAGGTCCCTTCCAACCCAGACTGTTTCATGATTCTGTGATCAGTGTTATCTCTGTGCAGCCACTGGTCCTGGGTCCTTTTTGGGGTTTATATGGTGGGACAATTTGGAACAGCATTCATTAGTCTGTGCCAAGGCTGTGCCAAGGAAACAAAGTCCTCCCCACACCCTGCCAAACACTGGGGTGTGGAGAAAACCTGCAAGAGTTTGGATGTTCTGTTTGATTGTTATTTACCAACCATTACCCACACAACTAAACCAGTTGTGCTTATTTTGGGATTCGGTTGGATGTCAGGGAAAGGTTCTTCCCCAGAGGGTTGTGGGGCACTGAAAAGGCTCCCCAGGGAATAGGCACAGCCCCAAGGCTGTCAGAGTTCCCGGAGCACTTGGACAACACTCAGGGATGCACAGGGTGGGATTTTGGGGTGTCTGTGCACAGGAGTTGGACTGGATGATTCTGATGGGTCCCTTCCAGCTCAGGACAGTCTGTGATTTTACAATTCTAAATGGTTCCTGCCCTTTATTCCCACTCTGTGGCTCTTTCCTGGGCACAGCCCTTGCTCTATGCCAACACTCCCAGCACTGTCTGGGTCTCTACAAGGTGGCTTCATGTCCTTGGTGACTGTTCAGCCAAAATAACCAGAGTCTGATTCTGTCCCCTGGGGCAGAATCTGAGAGGGTTCTGTGAGTCCCCCTCTGGGTCCAGCCCTTGGTAGAAGTCACTGCTGCTGCTCTGGGCACTTGCTGTGACATCCCTGGGGCGCAGAGGGATTGAGAGCACTGCCAGCACATGGACTCAGGCTTGCCCAGGCCCTGCCAGGGCTGGGTGATTGATTATTGTGAGTGGTGAGTGGAACAGAGTCAGAACACAAGGGCTGGGGTTCAACCTTCACCTTTCTGTTTTTGCTGCCATCCCCAGAACCTTTTCAGCCCTGGCCAACTCAGATTCAGCCAAACCATCCCTGTCTCAGCTCAGAAGGTGGCACAGGTCAGGGATCATCCCCAAGATGTGGTTGGGGTGCAGGCACTGCCTTTAGGAGGGTGGGAAGGGTTAATGGTCTCAGGGATGGAGATCAGGCTCCAGCATGGATTTATTGTGGAGGTGTAACCTCAGCATCAGGCTGGGTGGGAGAGCTGGGGGTGCTCACCTGAAGAAGAGAAGGCTTCAGGGAGACCTCAGAGCCTCTTTCAGTGTCTAAGGGGACTTCAGGAGAGCTGGAGAGGGACTGGGGACAAGGCATGGAGGGACAGAATGCAGGGAATGGCTTCCCACTGCCAGAGGGCAGGGCTAGATGGGATAGTGGGAAATTCTTCCCTGTGAAGGTGGGAGAGCGTGGGACAGGTTTCCCAGAGAAGCTGTGGCTGCCCCTGGATCCCTGGAAGTGTCCAAGGCCAGGTTGGACAGGGCTTGGAACCACCTGAGATAGTGGAAGATGTCCCTGGCCATGGCAGGGGATGGAACAAGCTGAGCTTTAAGGTCCCTTCCAAAACAAACCATTCGGGGACTCTTTTGATTCCATGATCAGCTCTGACCTGAGCACTGTGAGGGTTTTCCCTCTTTGCATCCCAACCTCTGTCATCACCCACCTCCCACAACAACCATTGCTGGGAGCTGGATCAAAGAGAATCCCCAACCTGGCAGCCTTCTCCTGTTAGAATCCGTGTTTGGAGCTTCCTCCAAGCACTCAACCCGAGGCTGTTTCTTGCTGCTGAACCCTCTGAACCCCACGTGGGCTGCACAGGCACCAGGAGCTGTGCGTGGAGCTGGGCTCTGCAATGGAGAGGCTCCTGTGAGCCAAGCGTTGTCACGGAAACCGCAGAGTTGGGGAGGAGGCGGAGAGAAGAGGGGATGCCGAGAGTGCGGAGGATTCGGGAGGGCGGAGGGGCTCTCCCATCATCCCTCCATGCAGAGATTCCCCCAAGGAAGAGACGTCTCCCTGCTGCTGTCGAGAGCTTGCCTGCTCGGCTCCTGCTCGCTGGAGTTGATGGATGTGTCTGCGCTGCTCCTTCTGAAACTCTTCCTCCCTGTGCCACCAACAAAAGAGAGGAAGAATAAAAAGAAGCAGAAAAATGAGGAAAGAGAGAGAGAAAGAAGGAAGGAAGGAAGGAAGGAAGGAAGGAAGGAAGGAAGGAAGGAAGGAAGGAAGGAAGGAAGGAAGGAAGGAAGGAAGGAAGGAAGGAAGGAAGGAAGGAAGGAAGGAAGGAAGGAAGGAAGGAAGGAAGGAAGGAAGGAAGGAAGGAAGGAAGGAAGGAAGGAAGGAAGGAAGGAAGGAAGGAAGGAAGGAAGGAAGGAAGGAAGGAAGGAAGGAAGGAAGGAAGGAAGGGAAAGAGAAAGAAAGAAAGAAAGAAAGAAAAGGAAAAAAAATTAGGAAAACAAAGAAAGAAAAAAAGAATTAAAAGGAGCAGGAAAGTGAGGAAAGAAAGAAAAAGAGGAATTAAAAGGAAAGCGAGGAAAGAAAGAGGATCCACAGGTGTGAAGAGGAGTAACTTTGAATCCCCACTGTGCTCATCCCTGTGGTTGCTCTGTGCAGGGTGGCACTGGAAGGCACCAATGATGGAGCTTCATCCATCATCCCCTGAGTGCTCTGAGGCAATCACAGCCACTCCTCCCTCTGCCTTCCCCAAAAACAGCCTGGTCCCCTCCTTGCTCCTCCTCAGGGAGTTCTGAGAGGTGGGACACCATGGAGGTGCCACAGGACCGTGGCCATGGTGGGCAGGACACAGTCCTGGTGTTGGTGTGGGGGCCTCTGTCCCCTTTCCATCCTTCCCTGCGACTCTGTTGACCATTAGGATGTTTGGTTTCCCCCAAGGAGACCCTGGGGAAGTCACCAAAGGCCAAGTCTGGCTGTGATTCAGGGGTGACAGTGGCACAGAGCAGAGGTTCACATGTGGACATCAGGAGGGAATTCCACGTTGCACCCATGCTGTGACCCTGGGAACAGCATTCTGGGGCATCCTCAGGGCTCTGCTCACCCCCAGGGTCAGACATGGCTGGGTCTGGGCTGCTATCAGCTGTGCCAAGGGTTGCTTTAGCAGGTTGGGGTAGGAAAATCAAATCAGATCCTACAGGCATGGCAGTAACTCAGGACTGGCTCTTGCCACATGGCTGAAGTGGAGGATGAGACTCCTCAACGAGATCCCCCTCATGGCCCAGTGTCACAGACATCTGTTATGAAAAATCCTTTCCTTAGGATTTTTCCTCCTGAGAAGCTGGAGGCCTCAGGAAAAAAAATGTAAACAATGATTATCTGCTGCTGTGGAATGCAACAGGTGCATCTGTGACTGGTCTCATGTGGTTGTTTCTAATTGATGGCCAATCACAGTCAGCTGGCTAGGACAGTCTGTCCAAGCCATAATCCTTTGTTATCATTCTTTTTTTATTCTTAGCCAGCCTTCTGATGAAATCCTTTCTTCTATTCTTTTAGTATAGTTTTAATGTAATATATATCATAAAATAATAAATCAAGCCTTCTGAAACATGGGGTCAGATGCTTGTCTCTTCCCTCATCCTGAGACCCCTGTGAACACCACCACAGCCCAGCTTCTCCAGACCTTCCCTCACCAACATTGCCTTGCTGAGGATGTTCCCATCACTTTCCATGCTGTTTTGGGGGCAGGGCACTGAAATCTGCAGGTGGGTGTGTAAGTAGCAGAAGGTGAAGTGAGGGAATTTAATTTCCTAGGAGACTGGATGGGACCACCATGAGGAAATGAAGTTCTGTGATCTTATTCCTTAACTATGAGGTTAAAAGTCCCCACAGCAGGGGCCGGGTGACAAGGAGGTGCCTAAGCAATATTACATTTACTGCACAAAGAGCAGCACAAGGTCTTGTTTGTGGGTTCAACTCAAAATTTTGGCCAACTCGAGGAATGAATCCATATCCAGGTTTGGAATATGTGTTCCCACACCAAGGTGGTGAGCCCATGGCACAAGTTACCCAGAGAAGCTGTGGCTGCCCCTGCATCCATGGAAGTCTCCAAGGCCAGCTTGGAGCAACCTGGGATAGAGGAAGGGGGTGGAACCAGCTGATCTTTGAGGTCCTTTCCCACCCAAACTATTCTGGGATTTCAGGGTGTCAGGAGTCAAGAGTGCAGCCAAGAGAGAGCCACAGCATTCCCAGCTTGGAAAATGCATCCATGGCTGCAAACACCCCTCCACTAGGACTTCCAATCAGCCTCTAAACACGGTGGAAATCACAGGCATATTTATTCACTTGCAGTTCTTAATCCTGCACTGAACTTGATGGTGGTAATGGATATTAGGGCTGATTGGACATGGCTGATTATTATTATTACTATTATTATTATTTTGCCAGCTGCAGGGTGTGTGACTGGCTCTTGCAGAACTCTGCCTCTTCTCTGCTGACTCCTAGGAACCTGCTGCAATTTAGTCCAGAAGACCTGGAATTACTCCTTAGCAGGATCCTATTGTTATTTTTGTTAGAGGACTGGGCTTGTTCTGCCTTTTTTGCTTCTTCTTTATATTTTTTTCCTTACCTTTTTACAGGCAGGGAAAAACCCTTACAAATTCTGGGTTTGGGTATTTATGTATATCTATGCTTTTAGAGATATCATTTATATATTTGTGTATCTCCCACACTGGTGCAGCCCCTTGTAAATGGTCATTCTTTATCATCCCATCCCATCCCATCTCATCTCATCTCATCTCATCTCCTCCTTCTCCTCCTCAGCCTCACTCACCCAAACTCATTCACTAAACGCATAAAGAAATAAATATTTATTTATCAGTATATTTAAATTGCATTGCCCTGTTAAATGCTGTGCTGAGGTGGAGACAGAAGGGTGGGAAGAGGAAAAAAATGCAAATTGGGGAAATGGGAGTGAGGAAATCAAAGTAAAGACTAAATCTGAGTCATCTGTGGACTGCAAATCTCTTGGTGATGGAACTTGATTAATGCTCCTATTTGAGCTGGTTTGTGGTTTAGGGAAGAATTATGAGGTCACTTTTTTAAAGCTTTGGGTCTCTTGTGATTGTTTTTGGTTGGTTTTGTTAGATTGTGTTGCTTTATAGAAAATTCTCAAAAAACCCCAAACCTCAAAAATGTTCTCCCACCTTCAAAAACTCCAACCATCCTCCCTGGAGCACTTTCTCAGTTTTGACTTTTAATTTGCAGTAGATTTTTCTATCAGAAACAGGTCTTGGACATGTAATAAACTTCAGCGTCACCTGGCCAGCGTGGGGACTGTTTCTAAATTGGGGAAACTGAGGAACAGAGGGATGCACCTCTTGGAGCTCAGGGCTTTTGAGCACTCTGATGGAAAAAAAAAGGAATTCAAATGCAAGTCTGCGAGCAAAAAGTACCAAAACCAGGCAATTTTTAGGCTTTACAATGCAGTGCATTTTTATTGCAGTGACTAGTACTTGGGAATTGTCTGGATAGGGAAAAAACACCAAAATCCCAGGGAAAATTTCCTCCCAAAGCATAACTGGCGGTTAACTTGTGTCTAGGAGGGTCCTTATGTAAGTGTTTGTGTAAATATATATACATTTAAACTCCAGATCCTGTTGTGCTCTGTATAAACATCATTTTTTTCTGGAAGTCAGCTGAGCTTTTAATCTTTTTGGGCTTCTGAAGAGATGTTCTATTTAGGGAACCTCACCAAAACCCCAAGCTCCTGACCACTTGTTAGCGCTCAGCAGAGGGAAACCTCGCGCCTCGGGGGCTCTGGGGACCCGGTGCTTTTGAAGGTGAAATCTGCAGGGAAATCCTTGCAGCAGGAAGTGCAGCTTCTGCCTCATCACACCGATAAAAAAAGGAAAAAAAAAATAAAAAGAGAGGGAGGTGATCCTGTGGTCTGGATGCCCTCGGTGCGAGGAGGATGCGGGGATGGGATGCGAGGATGGGATGTAGGGATGGGATGTGGGGATGGGATGCAGGGATGGGATGTAAGGATGAGATGCAGTGGTCCTGGAGGTGGTGAAGCAGCTTTTGTGCGGTGTCTCCGTTCCCAGCACATCCCTTTTGGATGAGGAGGGGACAGGGCAGGCACGGAGCACAGGTCGGGATGTCCCCGAGCAGGGATGCGGGTGCACAACTCGGGTGAAGGATGCTGGCAGCTCCTCGGCTGCCCGTGCCCAGCCTCTGCTGCAGTGGGGACGGGAATTCTGTAATTCTGTAATTCTGTGCGTGCAAAGCCCCGCCACCCCAGCGGCGACAGCTCCTGAAATGACCCCAGCGCCGCAGGACCGATCCCTTTATCCGCGGTGCGCCAGAGGAGGGGATGGAGCGAGGAGAACCACGGAGAGGGGGGGGAGGAGGAGGAGAGAGAGGATGGGAGCTGATTACGTGGGAGGCATTTTGTCCAGCAGCAGCAGCAGCAGCAGCGAGGATGCAGATGAAAGGATGGAGAGGATGGTCCGGTGTGCTCAGGGATGGACTGGCAGGGATGCACCCAGCTCCAAACCCCCCTCGACCCCGGTGGGAATGTGAGGCTGCCGGGATTAAGATGGATAGATCGGTGGGAAGCGTTCGCTGTGACCAGAATAGAAAGCACGGTGGCTTCGTGCTGACTTGAGGGCACGGATCCAGAAAATAGCATTGCTGGGGAGATGATTACTTTACTATTGGAGCTTGTCCTTAAAATAGCAAGCTGGCTCCTCGCTGCCCCTCCTTCCCCTGTGCCCGTGCACAGCCCCAGTGGTGGCTCTGAGATTCCTAGGGTGCTTCCCCCTCCGCAGTTTATTCCTTATGTCATGTCATACTTTGTAAAAATGTCCTTGAAGGCCTCTTGGTCTGTGCAAAGCTCACAGGGGGGGCAGGCTCAGCTCTGAGCATTACATTTGGAGCAGGGGAAGGATCTGGGGGGAGAATCAATCAGGGCTGCCATGGGGTGACAAATACAGCGTGGGTGATGCTGGGATGTCACCCAGGAAATTTCAGAGCCCTTCCCTGGCTATCTCCTCCTGCCTGGGTGCTGCTGTGACCCTGGAGCAGGGTCCTGCAAGGCCCTGCAAGGCAGGAACACTCCCACCTTGTCCCTGGGGTTTTATTCCATGTAGGGAGCAGCAAGGAGGAGAAGAAAGCCAAAACCAGAGCAGGGAGCAACCCAGGGCACCTATGTTACCCAGGTAATTTCAGAGCCCTTCCCTGGCTGTGTCCTCCTGGCTGGATGCTGCTGTGACCCTGAGGCAGGGTTCTGCAAGGCCCTGAAAGGCAGGAACACTTCCAGGTTTTCCCTGGGGTTTTGTTTTATGTTGGGGAGCAGCAAGGAGGAGAACAAAGCCAAAAGCAGAGCAGGGAGCAGCCCAAGGCACCCATGTCACCCAGGGAATTTCAGAGCCCTTCCCTGGCTATCTCCTCCTGGCTGGACCAGGGTCCTACAAGGCTCTGCTGCAGATCTTGGTTGCAGAAACACTCCCAGGTTGTCCCTGGGATTTTATTTCATGTGTGGAGCAGCAAGGAGGAGAACAAAGCCAAAACCAGAGCAGGGAGCAACCCAGGGCACCCGGGGTGAATTTCAGAGCCCTTCCCTAGCTGTCTCCTCTGGTCTGGGTGCTGCTGTGACCTTAGGGCAGGATCCTGCAAGGCCCTGCAAGGCCAGGAACACTCCCATGTTGTCCCTGGGGTTTTATTTCACGTGAGGAGCAGCAAGGAGAGAAGAAAGCCAAAACCAGAGCAGGGAGCAACCCAGGGCAGCCGCTGAGGCCTTGGAGCCTTCAGCACAGGAAGGGCCTGGTGCTGTCACCGCGGGGGTGACGTGTCCCTGCCATGTCCCACGGGTGCATTTGCGTCTTCTCGGCTGGCGCAGGCCGAGCCACCCGTGGCAAAGGATCCTCGGTGCCAAGGGATGGAAGGGGAAGCAGCAAAGCTTCCCCAGCCAGGGGAGCACGAGTCAGAGACCTCAGCCAGGGGTCTGAGCTCATTTCAGGGCTAAACTTAGTGCAGAGAGTCCCAGCAGCCAGGTTGGGAACGCTGCCACGTTGGGATGGATGCCCTGAAGCAGCATTTTGTAGGCCAGGCCACCCGGATATTATTGTTAATGTTAAAAATATTCTCTGCTGAGTGATAGAGGCTTGTGCTGCTCTCAGGCTGTCTCAGTGTGGATGGATCCTGTCTTCCCCTTCTTACATAAAGCACTGAGCCCTTGGGAAGGGGAGGGGAATGAGATTTATGGAACTGAGGATGTCCCAGACTGGGGTCACAGGCAGAGAGGGAGAGAGAAGTGGGGCACCCAGGGTAAAGCAGGGAGAGCCACAGAAAGTCTGTATCAGCAAATGCAGCAGTGCTGGGACCCTGACAGGGTCTGCATTCCACTGCCTGCACTGCTCCTTGTCCTGGCACTGATGGGCCACAAATGTGTCTGAGTACAGTCACCTCCCTTCAGAGGAGGCCATGGAGATGCTCCAAGGGCTGGAGCCCCTCTGCTCTGGAACCAGGTTGGGAGAGCTGGTGGTGCTCACCTGGAGAAGGATCCAGGGAGAGCTCAGAGCCCCTTCCAAGGCCTAAAGGGGCTCCAGGAGAGCTGGAGAGGGACTGGGGACAAGGACATGGAATGACAAGGGGGAATGGCTTCAAACTGATAGTGTCAACATCTGACCACATCATGTCCCTACAAAAGAACTTATCTGACAAGGATTACCTGATGCTTCCTGATCCTCTGCCACATCTGAGAATGATTTAGGTTGAAAGAGATCTTGAAGATCATCTCATTCCAACCACCTATAAGCCTATAAACTGTCCCATAAGCAGGGACACCTTCCACTGTCCCAGGTTGCTCCAAGCCCTGTCCAACCTGGCCTTGGACACTTCCAGGGATCCAGGGGCAGCCACAGCTTCTCTGGGCAACCTGTGCCAGGGCCTCACCACCCTCACAGGGAACAATTCCTTCCTAATATCTAATCTAAATATCCTCTCTTTTAGTTTAAAACCATTCCCCCTTGTCCCATCACCAACTGCCTGTGTAAAAACTCCCTTTCCCTCTTTTTCATAAGCCCCTTTAGGCACTGGAAGGGGCCCTGAGGTCTCCCTGGAGCCTTCTCTTGTCCAGGTGAGCACCCCCTGCTCTCCCATCCTGGCTCCAGCCCTCAGAGCATCTCCATGGCCTTCTCTGCAACCCACTTATACATATATATTAAAAAATAAATAAACAGAAATTAATTTCTATGTAATTGATGTAGTTTTTATATTTATATGTTTGCTTATTTAACATGATGCCAACAGCTGCATGGACACGCTCACGTGGGCTTCAGCTGCCCTTTCTTCTGCTTAATTAATGGTGACGACTCTTGCAGCGTGCCTGGCATTCCCTTATAAAAAATGTCATGAAGGACACGGTTATTTCTTCTTTTTCTTCTTAATAATAATGGATAAAGCAATTTTGAAATATAAATACAGACTTGGAGGAGCCCTTTGGACACCAGGGTAAAGTCTCCTGCAGAAAGCTGTGGCAAAGATTTATGTTTGGTTTGAAGGGTGAAAAATTTGTGGACAAGCCCACAAGGGAACATCTCTGTTCTCACCATAAACGATAAAAATGACACCCCCTAAACCCCCAGAAAGAGAATCTCTTTGTGCTTAGTGTTTTATCTCATCTTCTGGCAGGGACACACACATAGAGGGGACAGAACAGGTGTGGGGAGGGGGCACAGAGTCCATGCCAGGAGGAGAACAGATATAAGGTGTTAGGGAGTGTTTGGACAAAGAGGGACAGAGGAATGACCTTTTCCAGCCCTGTGGGGATGTCCAGAGAAAAGAGAGGAGAGAGGAACATAGAGGAGAAACAACGAGGTAAAGACAATTCAGAAATCCAGAACTGACATCGAACTAATCGCCTTAAAAGAGATTTCTGGGGCCATTCTGGTAATTTGGGGATTTATGGTTTTTTATGACTGCCCGTTCTGGGATTAGCTCTCAGGAGAGCAAGGACTGGAAATATTTTTCAAGCTATTTGTGACTCAGCAGCTGCGAAGCGCTGATTACTGGCAGCAGCTGACGTCCGAAAAGCATCTAAGTCTTTATTGCATTATCCAAAAAGGGCACAGGCTTTTTTTTTATCACCCCAGCTTCAGAACAGCGAGTTCCCAAACCTTCAAGGAGGACCAGGGACACAGGGCAGAAGGCGGCGCTGAAAGAAAATTTTTATCTCTTTCCCAAAAGCTCTTCAAATTTTCCATTTTTTGGTGCTTTCAACCACTTGTGTTGCCTTGGGATGTTCCCTTTGGATTTAGGCAAGAGAAGTGATGCCAAACCAGCAAGTCTGGTGTCCAGCAGCAGAAGTTTGTGGTGTTTCCAGGGAGCAGAATTTCTGTGTTTCCATTGGGAGAGCATTGCTGTGCTTTCCCACAGGTCCCTGGAAGGCTGATTTCCTTCAGGGAATCATCATGGAGCTCCTGGAGAGGGTCCAGTGGAGGACTATGGAGATGGTGAAGGGACTGGAGGGTCTTCTTGCTGCTCCAGGGCCCAGCAATGGCATCAGATGAACGGGCAGGGACTGAGCCCAGCAAGTTCCACCTGGACAGGAGGCAGAACTTCTTTCCTGTGCAGTGACCAAGCACTGAACAGATTGTCCAGAGAGGCTGTGGGGTCTCCTCACTGGGGATATTCCAGACCTGTCTGGGTACAACCCTGTGTAACCTGCTCTAGGGAACCCTACTTGAACAGGGATGTTGGTCTAGAGGACCTTCAGTGGTCACAATCATCCTGTGGTTCTGTGATCAGACTGGTCACTGCTCTGTGCCTCAGTTTCCCAGTGCTCACAGATCCAGCAGCCCATGAGTCCACAGCTCTGATACAGCCCCACAGATTAGACATTAATTAGTGGTTATTTACCAAAGTCCATCAGGCTGCTCTGGTCTCAGCAAGACCTTTTTCAACATCATTTCAAGTCCAGCTCTGAAATGCCAGGTGTGGTGATTTGGTGATCACAGCAGCGTGTTTGGTGCTGCTGGATCAGCTCAGGGACAAGAAGAGAGACCTGCATCCCCTTCTCCTGGCTGTCTCCTGTGCCTCAAAGCAGGCCAGGCCACTCTCGTGACTGCTCACCCCCTTCCCCTCAGCCTTTCCAGCTCCTGTTCGTCATCCCGAGACAAACTCCCCCGCAGCTTTCCCCTCTGTTGCAATTACACACTCTTCCTCTGTCAGTCTCCCAGCTCAGCGTGCCCAGCCAAGCCCAAAGCCAGGAAGTTCCCGGGATGCTGCCAGTCCAAGCAGCCGATCCCCGTCAGCAAATGAGGGCAGGATGGGGCCAGGGGCACAGCCAGGATCTGTTGGATGAGCGGAGGCAGCAGCACGTCAGCAAAATACAAAAAAAATTGGTACCCAAATCTCCATATGGATGGGCAGCATCCCTGTGAGCTCCATCACGGGCACTGAGCCTCCTGCTGCCTGCTGGACACAGGGTCCTGCCAAAGCTGGGGAGGGGGAAGAGCATCCATTGGAATATTTACCAAGGGCTTGTCTGGCCCTTGCTGCTGAACCAAATAGTGGCAACTGTGGTGTTTCACCCGAGAGACACTTTTGGCTAGCTGGGTGGTGCAGCTGGGCAAGTGGAGAGGAGTCCAGGCTTGCAGGAACTCAGGTGGCTGTGGGATGGAGCTTTCCCCATAACAGGATCTGCTCCTCAGGTTTTTACCCCTGATGGAGAAGCTTTAAGGTGATGGTGAAGGAAAGGAGTCGGTTTTCCATCCAGAGCTTTATTCTGGCCCACAGGCCTCTGAATCCAGCAACAGCTCTGTGAAAAACACCAATCACTTGTTTTTAAAATTTTAAAAGTTTAATAGTAATAAAATGGTTATAAAACTAGTAATACAGTTAGAGTTATAATAATTTGGACAATTTGGATTAGGACAATATGAGACAATAGAAACAAAGAGTTACGGATGTCTGGGTACATTTTTCTGGGCAGCACAATCTTGAAAAAGGACACACATTAACAAAGGATTAACCCTTAAAAACAACAGCCTGTTGCATATTCGTGCACCTCATACATGATGCATAAATTCCATTCAAACACAGAATTCTGTCTGGTCAGTGCCAACTTCTTCCTCTTAATCCTGACGGCGTCTTCATGACTGAGGGAGGTGGGAAGAAGTTCGTTTCTTCTGATAATGGAACAATAAATTCTCTTTCTCTGAAAGATTTAGGTATCCTGTGGCTGCTATCTCAGTGCAAGTCCTTTCTTTAGAAAAAAAAAAGTATCCTACATAGCACAGTTTCTATTTTACATTTTGTTATAACCTAAAATTCTATTTACCACACTACTTAAGAGAATTAATACAGCATCACTTTCTAACACAACGCATATAATATTCATTTTAATGTTTGTGAAAAGCCAATCTTTTTACATGTTCCAATAGAACTCCCTGACCACGTGGTTGCTGCTCCTTTTAACCCGGGGAGAAGGGCAGGGAAGGGGTAGGGACCCACCAACCAGGTACAGGAGAGGAGATCTTAAGGGAGAAAGGACACCTGGATGGCCCAATGCCCTCCCAGGGGTACAGGGCATCCTTTGAATCTGCCAATCACTCAATGCCCTTCTGGGATTCCAGGATTGACAGACAGTGCTGGGAGGGGTCAGAGAGGGGAAAGGAGAGGTGTCTGGCACACCTGGGAAGGGAATGATCAGGGGAAGGACCCGAGGTTCTGAGGCAAACCCTGAAATCACACTGCAACAAGCCTCCCTGCCATCGAGAGGATTATAAGGTTAAGAAGCAGGAGTTTGAGGATAGGATAAGGAGTTTGGGATAATGGCTCTGGAGCCCCTTTGATCCTTGTTGGTTGTGGCCGTGATGAACAGGAGTGGGGATAAAATGGGGTGAGTGGAGGGGAGGAGGTTTCAGAACACAGGAGAGCACTTTGTGCTGGAAATGAGCAGCACCAGGGTGATCCATTTTGGCTGAAATTGTGTGATGTTGGGCACAGCTGGGTGCAGAATGTGGATAAATCACTAAAAATGAGATAATCCTTGGTAAAGAATCATAGAATCCTGGAATGGGAAAAGACCTTAAAGCTCAGCCAGTTCCACCCCCTGCCATGGGCAGGGACACTTTCCACTATCCCAGGTTATTCCAAGCCCTGTCCAACCTGGCTTTGGACACTTCCAGGGATGGGGTAGCCACACTTTCTCTGGACAACCTGTTCCATGCTCCTGCTGGTGAATCTGTGGGAAGATCCTGACGTGCATTGGCACCATCCCATTTCCTTGTGGGGCCTCTGCTCTGATTTTTGTGTGGTGATGATGACTAAGAAAAAGCAGTGCCAACCCTGTGGAACCTGCAGTGATTCCCCTCTGTGATTTGTTCCCCAGCCCCATCACCTGAGAGCAACCAACAGGTCCTGTGGCATTTCCTTCTCATCCCTCATGGAGTGGCCTTTACAAAGGCAGGGACAGCATTACAGCAAATATTTCCTGATATTTTTACATCCAGTGTGTAGGAGTGGGATGAGTGATCCTGACCAGAAGGCTGGTGAGATGCCTGGGAGAAGAATTCCCTGTACAAGCCAGAACCAAGTCTCATTCCCCTCTCTGCACTCATTGTTTTTATGATTCCTCTTGTCTTTCTTCCATCATGAGCACAGGAAGTTGTTTTAGGATAAATCCCAGCCCATTCATACACATATGCCACCCATGAGGATGAGTTATGCTCTCTTTCTTCCCCCTGCTCTGCCTTCAGCCCTGCCCCTGCCTCTCACTTTGCTTCCCTCTGGGCAAAGAGCTTCTCAGAAATCTGTAATTACCAAAGGTGTGGGGAGGAATTGGAATATTCACTCTTTGTGTTCATCCCAAATGGATGTAAGGAGTTGACCTTTAGGATACGTGTGTGGAATTGGATTTTTGGTGTAGTTTCCTTCAGAAAAAATACCAGCAAAATTTAGATATTAAATATATATTTGTGAATGTGTGTGTGTGTACAGCTGTGTGGATATGCATACAAATCCAGATACTGATATGGAGATGTTTAACTGGAAAACTGCCCAGTAGTGGTGCTGGTGGTGCTGGTCAACAGTGTCTGAAGATGAACCCAGGTGGGCAAGAGGCCAAAAGCACCTGGGCTGTGCCAGCTCTGGGGTGGCAGCAGGAGCAGGGCAGTGCTGTCCCCTGCGCTGGCACTGCTGGGGCGCCTCCAGTGCTGGGGACAGCTCTGGGAATGACATTGAGGGGCTGGAGAGTGTCCAGGGAAGGGAACAGAGCTGGGGAAGGGGCTGGAGCACCAGGAAGGGCTGAGGGGGCTGGAAAGGGGCTCAGCCTGGAGAAAAGGAGGCTCGGGGGGACCTTGGGGCTCTGCACAACTCCCTGACAGGAGGGGACAGCCAGGGGGGTCAGGCTCTGCTCCCAGGAAACAGGGACAGGAGGAGAGGACAGAACCTCAGACTGCACCAGGGGAGGTTCAGGTTGAGCATTAGGAGGAATTTCTTCTTGATAAGGGTTGCCAAGCATTGGAAGGGGCCCAGAGAGGTGTTGGAGTCCCTGTCCCTGGAGGTGTTCGTGTCTGGACATGGCACTCTGGGCTGGTGACAAGGTGGGGATCAGTCAAGGTTGGATTGGATGGTCTCAGAGGACTCTTCCAATCTAAATGATCCTTTGAATCTGTGTACAGAGGCATGGAGGCTTTCAGAGCTCCCCACCCCTCATTGCATCAACAGTTCTTCAGAGAATTGCTCGAAAAAATCAATCAAGTAACCAAATATTGAAATGAAAAATAAATCTATTTCATAGTAAATCACAACATAATAAATTGTCTCCTTTTCTTCCTCATTCTTTTTCTTTTTTCCTTCTTGTCTTTCTTCCTGTCTCTTAAAATAACAAACACTGGTGGTGTTGTTTTAGAGGGAGTGTGTTTCCAAAGCTCTGTAAATTGGCAGGAATTCATTAAGCCCCACTGAATTTATTGAAAGTTATAAAGTTTTTAAACCTACAAATGTCTGACATCTTTAAAGACTTATTAATTAATGCAAACCATTAAATACTGTTAAAACTCATGTTGCGTTTATGGAGCGTTTGAACTCCATTGAATATGCAGATCAGGTAATTCATCTTTTTAAGCTCCATCAGTTTTTTTGTTCCCAAAAGAAGATGGGGTTAACACAAAGGAGGAAAATCCAAATTTTGCAGATTTCTTAGGGTGGGAGAATTCACAGCCAAATTCAGGATTTCCCTGTTTCTAGGAATTTACAGCTAAGACTGATGAATTTTTGCTGTCCTCAGTTTTGTGGAAGTGCCTGGTGGGGTTGATTAAGGTCACAGCCATGTCCTGGGTTGTTGTCCTTCAGCCACTGGGGGCTGAGGTGGGATGGTGAGAGGAGGTTGAGAAAAGCAACTTTGTGCATTCATGGCAGCCACCTGCAGGTGTGAAGTTTCTCAAGGAGAACAAGGAGGATTTTGGAGAACCAGAGTGGAAAATTCCTTTCAGGTTGCAGGACAGTGGTTGCTCTAAGAAGAGAATGAAGGGGTTGGAAAAGACTTCTGGAAATCTGCTGGAAATCCAGCACGTGGAGGTCCCAGGATAAAAGAGTAGTTTCTGTCAGCCAAAACACCCACAACCCAAGGTTTTCATGAGAAGAAAGATTTTTGTATTAAAATTTTACCTCCTTAAGCTGTTGCATAGGAGGTGCTGTAATTTGCATCCAGAGCTAAACAAGGCTTTAAATGGGGCAAGGGAATGAATTCCCAGTGCCAGAGGGCAGGGATAGTTGGGATATTTGGAAGGAATTCTTCCCTGTGAGGGTGTGAGGCCCTGGCACAGATAAACTGTGGCTGCCCATGGATCTATGGAATTGTCCAAGACCAGGTTGGAATGGGATTGGAACACCCTGGGATAGTGGAAGGTGTTTGGGTTGGAATGAGGTGATGTTTAAGGTCCCTTCCAACCCAAACCATTCTGGAATTCTATGATCTGTGTTTGGTTGAACTCTGATAAGGCGGGGACTGTGATCTGAGTAAGCTTTTAGACAACTAATCCCAGTGATTTACAGGCCAAGATCAAGCCCTAAATGTAGGAAGGACTTTACACACTGAGCACCCCATTCACAGAGCTGATCTTGAGTGATCACGGGTTGGAACGGGGTGAGGACAAAACATCTGTGTGTCCATTCCATAGCCAAAAAATCACAGGATGGTTTGTGTTGGAAAGGACCTTAAAGATTCTCCAGTTTCAAACCCCCTCTCCAGTTCCAACCCTATTTCCTGATAGGCTGATCAAGAGACAGATGAAAAAATTTGCTTTTGAGAAAAATTAGAGATGATGGCCTTAAGCTTCATCTATCCAAGGACTTATTCTGGACTGTGCACCTGACATTAGTGGTTCATAATTAATTCCCTGTGTTGATGCTCCTATTCCAGAATCATACATGCATTATTCCAAATTAGCTCAATCCACCTGGGACCCTGCCACAAAACCAGGTTAAGAAATTAGCACAAAGCAGCTGAGCTTTGGTAACCTACTGGATAGGCAGGAGAATCCATGGAAAATGTAAAGGAATTCAGCTTCATTTTACATCCCAGAGAGGAGGAAAAATTCCACGTAAAAATACCTGCCTCGGACTGAAAAACACACATGTGAGCAATACCCAAGCCTCAGCAGATGTGCAGTTGTATTTTAAATTGCAGTAATGTGATTTAGTGTAAGAGCCCCCAGCACCACTGGGAAATAGCAATTCTACTCTAAACTCCATTCCTGCTGTAACCAGAGTGATTTTTTCCTCCCAAAAATAAATCTGCACGGAAGATTTCATAGATGAGCAGACTGAATGGGACAAAGAGTTGGAAGAGCTTTGTTATGGGCACAGTGCTGATAGTTTATCCATTTTTTTGCCACTTGGTGTATGATTTGAACTAATCACTAATTTAGTGTTCTTTTATTTTTACTTTTTTTTTTCCTAAAGCTGAAGAATTTTTAAATTTGAAACAAACAAGAAGCTTCATCGGAGGTACCATGAACACTAAGAACCAGCAAAACTGAAAAATGCAAAACCAAACAAACAAAAAAAGCCAAAACAGCCCAAACAACAAAAAACAAAATATACACACAATAAAGGAGACTGTTTAATAATGATGTTACATAAGTGGTATAATCAGAGATTCAGTAGTTTGGGTTGGAAGGGACCTTAAAAATCATCCAGTCCTGTCCCCTGCCATGGGCAGGGAACCCTTTCACCATCCCAGGGTGCTCCCAGCCCTGTCCAGCCTGGCCTTCCAGGGATCCAGGGGCAGCCACAGCTTCTCTGGGCAACCTGTGTCAGGGCCTCCCCATCCTCACAGCCAACAATTCCTTCCCAATATCCCATCCATCCCTGCCCTCTGGCAGTGGGAAGCCATTCCCTGTGTCCTGTCCCTCCATGCCTTGTCCCCAGTCCCTCTCCAGCTCTCCTGGAGCCCCTTTAGGCCCTGGAAGGGGCTCTGAGCTCTCCCTGGATCCTTCCCTTCTCCAGGAGAACATTCCCAGCTCTCTCAGTCTGGCTTCAGAGCAGAGGGGCTCTACTCCTCAGAGTATCTCTGTGGCCTCCTCTGGATTAATTCCAATATTTCCATGCATTTTCCTTGTGGAAGCTGCCTTAGCCAAGGACCCTGGGGTATCTGAGCTCTGATGGGGATGGTGAAGATTTGGGGATTTGTTTGGTTCAGTGACAATTCACTTCTTGTGTGTGTGCATCATTCCAGAGACCAAACTGTGGATCAGAGAGGTTGGGTATCCAAGGGATAACTGGATATTTTCTGTGGAATATTTAACTTACAGAACCCAAAATGCCAGTGCTGAACCCCTCTTTTCTCTGATGCTGCATCAGGTGTGCTTGGACCTGGCAAAGAGACCTCGTACTCTCAATCATCTGGAGTCTCCAACACACCTGTGGGGAGGGGGTCTTCCCTTTCTTGTTGCTTTCTTTGGCTTGATGTTTTTTTTTTTTTTAATTTTTTTTTTGGAAATTCCCCACTGGCATGAATTAAACAGAATTCCTGCCTGAGTGCAGGAAGGGGCTTTTTAGACATTCCCAGAGGAGATGGAAAGCAGAGTCTTGATTTATTCATGGAGAAAAGAGAGGTCCCACCAGTGACTGATCTGGAGTGCTGGAGCACAGAACCCCCTGCTCTACCCCAGAGGTTTCCAGCTCTGGAGCAGTATAAAGAAAATCACTCTGCTTTTAGGGGGAAAAAAAGGTGAAAAAAAGAGAGAGGAAAGTCTTAAAAATGCCTGAAAGTGGCTTGAGATATCAGCTGTTCCACCATTTCCATGAGCCACCTGCAGACTCCAGCTGGATGGATGGATTAGGCAGTGCCAGGGGGTGATTTTGGGCCAGTAGCATTGACTCAGGTGGTTCCCAGGAGCACTTTTGGAATTAGCACAGGGCAGGGATAATGATGGGGTGGTGAGACAATCAAGAGGAAAATGTTTCTTCATGGTTTGAAGCCCAGTCCAGGCTTTGTTCTAAGAAATTTCAGGAGCTGCACTACCCAGAGAGCTCTGGAGCAGCACCAGGATTAGGGAAATATGAAATAAATGAAGTTAGGGAGGGGAGCTCTCTGTAAATCATCTGTCTGCTGCCCCTGTGATGTGACAAAGCGAGACAGCTCAGGTCCCCAGGGAGGCTGGCACTAACGTGGCCTGGGGTGAGCTCCTGGAGTACAGCAGGGTCAGACCTTCTGCACAGCCACCCTTGGGCTGCGGGACTGAGTCCCCCCGAGATCAGGCTGACCAGGGATCATTGTCACTTCTGGAACAGATGATGGTGAGGCCCTTCCCTTCACATTAACTTCCTCTTGATGTGCTCCCAGGGGGAATCATTGTGGTGATGATGTTGATGCGTAGACACTGGCCAGGCTTTCTCAGCCAGGTCTGCAGTGAGGAGAGGGGCTCTGCTCTTTGGGGGAGGAGGTGTTGGTGGATGGAGCATCCCGAGGTGGTGGCAAGGCGACAGCTCTTCCCCCAGGAACTGCAAATTTACCTTGCTGTGCTGGGATCCCACCTCTCAGGAATGCTCTTCCTCAAGGGTCTCTGGGGCACCTCACAGCACAAGGTGATTGTGGTGATATTTCAGGTTTTAGATTTTGTATTTTTCAGATTCTGTGCTGCTTTAGTGTGTGGGTCTGGGTTTCATATTAGGGAGTGGTGAGCTCTCTTCACAGAGTAGGGAGACAAAAAAATTCCTGCTCTAGCTGGGGACCAAGGACAAATGATCCAAATCTCAGGCCCAAGAGCACAAACACCGTGGGCTGAAGAGGGAAAAACAAGAAGGATGGTACTTCATAACCTAAAGCTGGAATTGGACAATTAACTCCAATATGCAAATGGACCAGAACTCATAAAAATGAGAGATCTCGTGACTGGTTGTCCATTTTGTGACCATTTTGGGTTCATCTTGGGTGCAGCCCTGGCTAGGCTCTTGTGCTGCCCAAGGTGTATCCATTGAGGCCTTTTTATCAATCCCTACTTTATTCTTTAGCTCTGTCCAGCCTCTGTTCCAGGTCAGCCTTCACAAGGTATCAGTGACCAGGAGGGATGGTCTGACTGATCCTGCTCCCAGTGCCATACAGTGGTTTTTCCTTGTGTTTTTCAGTGGAGTCTCTTCCCTGGAGATTATTAAAATCCATCTGGACACAATCCTGAGCAGCAGGGCCCCTCTCCCAGCACATGTTCTGAAGGACAGCACAGGTGACCTTGTCACAAGGCCCTGTCTTAGTGGACAAAAAGTGGACAAAACTTGACTGGCATCTCCATTTTGATCCATCCCAAGGCAGAGCAGCTTCCAGAGGAAGTGAGAAGTGTGCAGAGTGTTCAGCTACTTCTGTCCAGGGAAAACTCAACAGCAGAATACCACAGGATCACAGGATGGTTTGGGTTGGAAGGGAACTTAAAGGATGTATTTCAACCACAGCACCTTTGGTGCCTTGAGAAGGATGACCTAGAACAGAGATTAGAAGGAGCTAAAGAATAAAGTAGGGATTTATCAAAAGGCCTCAATGGATACATCTTGAGCAGCACAAGAGCCCAGCTGGGGCTGCACCCAGAAAGAACCCAAAATGGTCACAAAAATGGGCAACAGGTCATGGGGTGTCTCACTTTTATAATTTCTGGTCCATTTGCAAATGGGAGTTCATTGTCCAATTACAGCTTTAGGTTATGAAGTCCCATCCTTGTTTTTCTCTCTTCAGTCCATCATTGTTTATGCTCATGGGCCTGAAGTTTTGATCATTTGTCCTTAATCCCCAGCTAGAGAAGGAATTGTTTTGTCTCCCTTGTCTGTGATGAGAGCTCACCATCCCCTAATATGAAGCTCAGAATTACACACCAAAGCAGTGAAGAACCTGAAAAATACAAAAGTTAAAACCTGAGGCATCACCTTCACTATCCCAGGTTTCTTCAAGCCCTGTCCAGCCTGGCCTTTGACACTTCCAGGAATCCAGGGGCAGCCACAGCTTCTCTGGAAACCCTGTGCCAGGGCCTCACCACCCTCACAAGGAACAATTTCTTCCTCACATCTAACCTAAATCTCTCTCTTTTTTAGTTTAAAATCATTGCCCCGTATCCTAACACTATCCTCCTGTGTAAAAAGTCCCTCTCCCTCTTTTCCTAAGTGCCCTTTAGATACTGGGAATGTCCTTAAGCTCTTCCTGGAGTCTTCTCCAGCTGGACACCCCCAGGTCCCCCAGCCTATTCCTGAGGGAATCAATATGACAAACACTCTTCACCCATGGGAGAGGGAAAATGTCATTACCTGTCTGTCTGATTGTGGGGTTTGCTCCTTGTGTCTCCCGGCTCCAGCAGCAGTTTCCTCCCACATGGAAGGTGGGAAGGAGGGGGGTGGACAGGGCTGATTAAATGAGAACATATCATAGCAGGAAATAGAGGGCCTTAAATGAAATCTGTCACAGCTCTGAGGCCACAGCTGCAGGTAAAGGACCAAGAAATATCTCTGAGAGCTCAGTAACACAGGCAGTAGATTATGAGTGCCTCACAAGGTGCAGTGAAAATGTCTTTGGTTTTGTAGGGGCTGTGCCAAAAACCTGTGATAATGTGTGTGGTAACAGTTTTTATAAAAATCTTTTTAAAAATAGGGATTAATGTAATATATTGTATATAATATAATACTATACAATATTATACATATTAAATATTATATATTATATATTATATACTATATACTATATATTATATATTATATATTATATATTATATATTATTATGTCATACTATACTATACTTTCAGGGCTGAATTTTGCAGACCTGGGCTATCTCGGCTCCCACAGAAGTCAACAAGGGCTATACCTCCAAAATCAGTGAAGGAGCAGAGTTGCTGATTCTGAGAGCTTGGGAAATGCTTGCTCCTCACATATTTTTGGCTAAGCAGGCAAATAAATAAATATCGTCACCAAAAAAAAAAAAATCATATCCCTAAAAGCCCAGTTCTCCCATCCTTCCTCATGGGGAGGGAAGAGAGAATGATTTCCATAATCCTGCCCCCAGCCTGGAGGGACACGAATGATACCAATGAATTTACATCTCTCATCAAGGAGAGCACCTGCACCCCTGTTTCTCAGGAATGCAATGCCAAGGGATGCTCCTCCACCACATCTCCCCCTCCCACAGCAAAACTATGGGATTAAAACAATCCAGCCTCTGCTTTCTGTTCCTACTGCATCTCTCAAAATGCTTTTGCAGCCCTTCCAGCCCCAGGTGAGCCAAGGGGACAGGAGGGGAGGGAAGAGGGGAGTAACAAAATCCTTTCAGACAGCTCCAACAGGCAGAGCAGGAGCCTCAGAGCGTGGAGATGCCTTGGCTGGAGCAAAAAGAGGCTTCCAGGGCATGACACAAGTAGGTCATCCTGCCTCCCACTCCTTGCATGGTGGCAGGAGCAGAGGAGACAGGGAAGGAGCCTCACCCACTTTCTGCTGCCCGCAGGGATTGTGGAGATGCCGCTTCCACCTGGCCCTGGGAGCATGAACAGGGCCAGGGCCAGTGCCTGCTCTGCCCTGAGCACCAGCACAGCAAAATGCTCCTAAAATGGAACAGTTTCAGCCCTAAACTCATTCTCTGCAGGGCAGCCAGGGTGAGTCTGCAGCTTGGCTTCCTCTGCTCCATGTGGGCTATTACACCTCTCCTTTTCATGTTTTATTTTTTGTATTTTTGTATTTTTATCTTCCCATTTGGATATTTTTCCTGGCTTGCAGGGGCCAAAGTTGTTAATGCCAACCTGGCTGGTTTGTCTTTCTCCTCCCTGCTCCTGGGCACTGTCTGTGCTGTGGCCACATTGCAAGGGACCAACCTCCAGGGGAAAGAGAGTCTTGTTTCTCAGCCTTCCTCCTGAGCTGGTGCCCAAATCCCTGTGGAAAGCAAGTTTGTGGAATTTCTCTGCATTTTGCCCTTGCTATCAAACTTTTTACACTATTTCCAAGCAGGGCTGCCTGCTTTTCTCTTTGCAAGGGATTCCTGGAACCCACATTCCCATCTGGATTTGGACTGCATGGCTTTGACTGGACACAGCCTTCCCCACTGCAGCCTTCCCCACTGTAGGGTCTACACATTTCTCAGAATTGCAGAGGATTTCAATTTGGAAAGGCCCTCAGGAGATTTTTCAGTCAACTCCCCCCTTTTTAATTTCAGTCCCCAAATCACCAAATAGGTGTGGCTTGGGAATTGCCATTGGCACCACTCCTACTCAGGTCCTGTGTCACTTTGTCCCCAACAAAGCAGGGATAAAAATATGTGTGTTTTCCTTGCATGTGGATCATTGGAAGTTTCCCTGCTCATGGCAGGGGGGTTGGAATGAGATGATCTTTAAGGTCCCTTTCAACTGTAACCACTCTGTGACTCTGTGATCGTTACCATCCATGTTCATCTCTGCAGTTGGCCTCAGTTCTTCTTCCCATGCCTGTATGGATTGATTCCCTGGCAGTCTCCTGGCTGCCTTAATCTCTCCACGCTGCCTCTTCAGATTCCCTTCCTGGCTGCTGGTGGTTTCCCTGTTAATTAGGCATTTCCATGCTGCCTGTCTGGCCATGCTGCCTCCTGCCACCATGTTCCATGTAATACCTGCTGGAATGCAGCAGGGAGAGTCCTCCAGAACCAAAAGATCTATTTATTAAATGAACTATTTAGAGAAATGCTGAAGCCTGGGAGGCAGCACCAAGGCCTGAGAAGCCACATAACCTCTGTGTCCTGTTTTACCACAATGTGGTAATTCCCCTGCTCTCTGGTCATCCTGCAGCTGGAGGCACCACCTCTTGTATTTTGGTAACATCTGAGCACTTTGCATACCTAATATAATAATATACATATATTATTATGTTATTTATATTATTATTATTATTGTTTATATTAATAAATTAATCCTACTGGCACTCAGGATCTTACTGAAGGTGGGACAATGTTGTTGGTCCTTCATTCCCGACCAAGGAGCCGTTGGAGACAAGTGGCCACAACACCATCATTCTCAAGCCAGTTAATTCTTTTAAGTTAATTTTTGTTAATTTTGGGGGGTTTTTTTGAAGTTAATTTTGTTTAATTCAGCCACGTGGGAAGTTTGGCAGGACATAACCCTTTGTGGTGATTTTAGCCCCTTCTTTCCCCACCAACCCCTGCTTGTTTGCTTCTCCCTCTGGTCACACCTTGCTTGTCACCAAGGGGAATCCCAAGGCAAGCAGGGACAGTGAAATAACCTATTTGTGTACAACAGCATGGATTGATTTAGTCTGGCTCACTAAATAAACACTAGGGACATCCCCTGCCCTAAAAGGCTGCTTAATTTATCAAGTTCAATCACAACAAGATCCCAGCTGCTGAATTGGCAAAATTCAGCCTGGAAGTCAATGCAGGACCAGGAACTTGCAAGCAGCACAGTGACACAAACAGGATCAGTCATTCCTCTGCTGAAGAAACAAGATATTTTTCAGTTTGGTTCTAAAAGCAGCTGGGAGTTTGGTCCCCAAGGGTATAACTTGGTCACCAAGGGATGTAGATGGTCTCAAACTCATAGCTGTGGCCAGAGTGCCCAGCAAGGCTGATTTCAGGCTCCTTTTCAGGGGATAGAAGAGATTTGCCTTAAATAGGAACTGCCATGGGCTGGGTTAAACTTCCTTTCCTCGCTAGTCTCAGTGAATACAGCACATGTTTGTGTTATCAATCAACATATTTGTGTTATCAATCAACCATTGGCCAATTTCACTGACTAGTGTCCTATCCAAATCCACTGTTTTAAGTAATGTATTAAATCTTTAGGAGACTGTCCAGACAATCCAAATGAGCTTTATTAGCTAACTGCCAATAATCCTGTGCTTTCCACAGAAACAGGAAATCCAGGCAGGACTTTCCTGGAAATCACACACAGAATCACAGAATATCCTGAGTTGGAAGGAACCCACAAGGATCATCAAGTCCAGCTCCTCCTGCTCTCAATGATTTCCTTAGATCAGTGTTCCCTGGGTCACATTGTGTCACCTGAAAATGTCATTGCCATTGGATGCTTCCAGATTTCCTCCAACCTTTATTTTCCACTGGGAGAGCTATCCCAGAGGATGAGCCATCTCCTCCACATCGATGGGTCCTGCCTGTACCATCAGCTGCGTCAAAGACTTGGGAACCCAGCTTAGGATTCTTTGCAGAAATTTGCAAACATTTCTCATTCCATATTGGACTGTATTTCTGCAAAGTTGTGGTCCAAAAGACAGACATGACCTCATTAATAGCCACTATCACCGCTCACTAATTATTATCAGCAGATTTAAAACTGCCAGCTGTGGTCAGTGGTGACTTCTGGGGACTCACCCCTGCTCCGTGTCCAGCCAATTCTCCCAGGCACTGCTGTGGCTTTTCTTGTGATCCCGCTGGATTTTCCCAAACACCCCTTGCAGCAATCAGTTATTGGCTGCCTCCTGAGGCTGGATTTGAGTTCTTTGGGATGCCCAGTCCTGGGAACACCATAATTGCTGTGCCTACCAGTCCCGGCGCATGCACGGGCGGCTGCCACTGCTCCACTCCTGCTCCCTGAGAGTCTCTGCTTTGCAGCCCCATTAATGACCATAATTATTTCCCTGAGCATAAATTGTTCCTAATGACTGTAGTCATTTCTAGCGTGAGAGCACAGCAAATGATGCATCCATGGCACAGGATGAGGCCAAGGCACAGACCTTTCAAACCCTGTGGAATGTCAGGCACCCATTTATTTACAGGGGCTGGGTCGCTCCCCTTGCTAGTTTGGAGATTCAAAAAGTTTGTCACTTCTCCTTGGTCCTTCTTGGTTGTGATCACTGCTGGTCCTGGTCTGTGTTTCACCCCCGCACTGCTCAAAATTAGATATTTTGCTCCAGTGGGAGAGACTCAGTAGGTCTCTTTTAACTGCTGGTAACTGAGTGGTTTGTAAAATTATCAGATATTTCAAGAGAATCTGCCAAATCAAATTTGTCTCAAATAATACAGCGCTCCAAGCTGCAGACTATAGGTAGCCTCCTTCTTTGAAATCTACAAAGCTTTGTTTTTTTCATGCCCATCACTCCATTTAATCACCACTCTTTTAGTCTCTGCTTTGGGGGTCTGTCAGAAGTATCTGCTGCTCCAGCAGAATGGAGTCTTGGGTGTAATTTTCTTAGAAGACTTCATCACACGTGATTAACTCATTTGTAGTCTTAATTAGACCGTGATCCTGGATGACTATTGAAATATCTATAAGTTGATATTAGATTATTGGAGTAGTTAATTGTGCCCTGGGCACAGGCACCAAGGATTGACTCTGCAGAGCACTGAAGGCAGAAACACCCACGGTACTGCTACAGCATCCAGGTTAGGGATAGGGCTGAGTGACAGCCAGGGACTTCTGCTCCTGGGATGCCATCACCGCTCAGGATTTGTGGTTTTTCCTCAAGCTCCAGCATCCTGAAATCATATTTTTATTGGAAAGTCTTTGCTTCCATTGAAGAAGTGTTTCTCTGCGTCACACTTAAGAAAAGCAATTCAAGAAGTGCCTGTGAGCTCAAAACTTAAAAAAAACCACTATGTCATTATTCCCAATGCCATCCATTGGCAGAGGGAAAGGTTTTCCAGGAGCTGGGGTTAACTGCACTTTCTGTGCAGGACTGGAAGTCCCAGGGAAGCAGGAGGCTGTGTCTCAGAGGAGCTCTCTGGGTCTGAGTGACTCTCAGACAGCACAGCCCCGAGGCTCCTGGTGCTGTCACAAGAGGTCTCAGCAGTCACTCGTGGGGGCAGGTGCCCTTCCAGCCCTGCTGCTGACTGGGAGCGTTGTGGCTCTTGTTACTGAGCTGGGACTGGCTCAGGAGTGGGCAGAGGTGTCCATGTGTGTGTCCATGTGATGCCTTGTGAAGGCTGAGCTAGAACAGAGGCTGGACAGAGTTAAAGAATAAAGTAAGGATTTATTAAAAGGCCTCAATGGATACACCTTGGGCAGCACAAGAGCCTAGCCAGGGGTACACCCAGGATGAACCCAAAATGGTCACAAAAAATGGCAACCAGTCATGAGGTCTCACACTTTTATAAGTTCTGGTCCGTTTGCATATTGAAGTTAATTGTCCAGTTATAGCTTTAGGTTATGAAGTACCATCCTTCTTGTTTTTCTCTCTTCAGTCCACGGTGTTTATGCTCTTGGGCCTGAGATTTGGATCATTTGTCCTTGGTCCCAAGCTAGAAAAGGAATTGTTTTATCTCTCTACTCTGTGAAGAGAGCTCACTGTTCCTTAATGTGAAGCTCAGAATTACACACTAAAGCAGTGCAGAATGTGAAAAACACAAAAGCTAAAACCTGAGGCATAACATGTGTAGGTGCCTGCACCAGGGCTGGGACAGGGTTTGCTTGTGCACCTTTGGAACAGATTCCCAGATGTGTGTCCTGGCTCTGAGGCCAATTGGTGCAATCTGGCCATGCCCTGACTGCCACGATTCCCATCCCTCGTGTCCTTGCATCCTTCCCAAAACAGCATTCCCATCCACTCTGCCAACTGGGACATGTTCCAGCCACCTCCCAAAACAATCTCATTTTTGGGGTTCATTTTTGGGGTTTGCTCCTTGTTGGGGGCCAAAACTCTGCCAGGAACAGGTTGTCCAGAGCAGCTGTGTCTGCCCCTGGATCTCTGGAAGTGTCCAAGGCCAGGTTGGACAAGGCTTGGAGCAACCTGGTATTGAATGGTGTCCCTGCCCATGGCAGAGGGTGGAATGAGATGATCTTTAATATCCCTTCCAATCCAAACCATTCCATGATTCCACAGACATTATAGTGAGCCAGATCACCAAACTGCAGTGCCAATTTCCTTGGAATTATTCCAGGAAGATCTTTACTGGCTCTGAAGCCTGACCTACCCTGCTGTGTGATGAACAGGAAGGAGAAGGGGGTTCCATCCATCAGGATGGTTAGGAAGGGACTTAGGCAAGGCAGAGGCAGCACAAAGGACAACAGGCTGCTGACACAACTCCTACTCCTTCCCAGCACAGCTTTCCAGGAACTGGGGTTGAAAGGCCGATTTGGGGCCACGTTCAGGTCATGCCCTTGGGCTCAGCTGACAGCACAGGAACACCCTGAGCAGAAACCTTCATAACCTAAAGCTGTAATTGGACAATTAACTCCAATTATATGAAAATGGACCAGAACTTATGAAAGTGTGAGACCCCATAACTGGTTGTCCATTTTGTGACCATTTTGGGTTCATCTTGGGTGCAGCCCTGGCTGGGCTCTTGTGCCGCCCAGTGGTGCGGGCAGTGCAGAGGCTCTCTGGAGGATCCTAAACTACATCACCCTGCTCACCTCGCTTTACCCAGGAATAACTCTGTCCCTCGGGATGTGACATCCTGTCCCAGAGGAGGCTCCAGCTGCTCAGGATAGAGCTGGGCAAGGAGGCAGCTGATCCACCTGCCTCTGGATCATATTGGAATAATAACCAATATTGTGGACAGGATGTGCTTGAGCTTGTATGGCCCTTGGTGCTGAACCAAATAGTGGCAACTGAGGTGTTTTCACCCCAGAGACACTTTTGGCTGCCTGGGTGTTGCAGCTGGGTGCATGGAGGCAAGTTCAGGCTTTCAGGAGCTCTGGTGGCTGTGGGATGGAGCTTTCCCTGTAACAGAGGCTGCTCCTCAGGTTTACCTCTGGCAGAGAAGCTTTAAGGGGGTCTCGGGAGTTTAGCTGGTCAGAGTGACCCCGAGATGCGTTAGAAAGTCTCTTTTCCCAGCCTGGCTATCGAAGAAGGAGTCAGAGCTCTTCATTTCTCAGTCTCAAAGTTGTTTATTGTTTCTTATTTATAAAATTATTTCTCCTGGGCCAAGGCCCACTCAGCAAGACAGTCCAAGGCACACTGCCTGCCCCTGGGGCACTGTTATCTTTTTATACTAAAAACTACGTGTGCAATATTTACAATTACTTCCCAATACCTATCACCTATGTTAGACAGTGAGCTTCTACTCTAAACCAATCCAAAAGTGCCACCATCACAGCAGAAGATGGAGGCCAAGAAGAAGAAGGAGAAAGGCTGGACATGCCCAGGTCCCTCCATCTTGCCCCCTGCACCCCCATTCTAAAAACCCCAAAAAATTTGTTTTTCACCCCATGATAAATTCACTATCATTCTACTCAAACTGTCGTGGCTTGCAGATCCTCATATAAGGTTGGTAATTTTTTCCATGGGTCATTATCAAAGTCACAGATGTCTTGAGCTCTGTGCCAGGGTCTCTGAGACCCCTGTCAGGGGTCTTGGCTGCTCAGGACAGCCAGAGGGATGTCTTGAATTCCCACAGGTGGTGGTGAAGGAAAGGAGTCGGTTCTGATGGAGGGTTTGGATTCTGAGCTTTATTCTGACCCACAGGCCTCTGAATCCAACAACAGCTCCAATAGAACTCCCAAACTGCGTGGTTGCTGTTCCTTTTAACCCAGGGAGAAGGGCAGGGAAGGAGTAGGCAGCCACCAACCAGGTACAGGAGGGGAGATCTCAAGGGACAAAGGACACCTGGATGGTCCAATGTCCCCCCAGGGGTACAGGGCATCCTTTGAATCTGCCAATCACTGCATGCCCTTCTGGAATTCCAGGATTGACAGACAGTCCCCCTTGGAGGGGAAAGGAGAGGTGATTGACACACCTGGGAGGGAATGGTCAGGGGAAGGACCTGGGTTTCTGAGGTAAACCCTGAAATCACACTGCAACAAGCCTCCCTGCCATCGAGAGGATTATAAAGATAAGAAGCAGGAGTTTGAGGATAGGATAAGGAGTTTGGGATAATGGCTCTGGAGCTGCTTGCCTCCTTGTTGGTTGTGGCTGGTGATGAACAGGAGGGGGGATAAAATGAGATGAGTGGAGGGGAGGAGGTTTCAGAATACAGGAGAGCACTTTGTGCTGGAAATGAGCAGCACCAGGGTGGTCCATTTTGGCTGAAATTGTGTGATGTTGGGCACAGCTGAGTGGAGAATGTGGATAAATCACTAAAAATGAGAAGTCTTTGGTAAAGAATCATAGAATCCTAGAATGGGAAGAGACCTTAAAGCTCAGCCAGTTCCACCCCCTGCCATGGGCAGGGACACTTTCCACTATCCCAGGTTATTCCAAGCCCTGTCCAACCTGGCTTTGGACACTTCCAGGGATGGGGCAGCCACAGCTTCTCTGGGCGCCCTGGACACACCACAACAGGAGCAGGGCTGGTTCCCTGCATGGATCCACTGCAGGCAGGGCTGAACCCCGGTGTAAGGCAGGAGTTGGGAATGATCCCATGGATTTCCTCATCCCAACAGCGTCAATTTGATCCACGCTGCTGTGGCAGGGGGAAAACATGGGGGCGGTGCAGCTGAGCATTGAGATTCTGAAAAGGGTGATGGAGAATTTAATGGATCTTGGCGGCTTAATGCTCCATTTTTCTTGTGATTCCCCCTCGTTTCTTATCTCTCGTATTTACATAAATTATGTGGACTCCAGGGAAGCTGCAAGGCATAGAAATTTAATCAACCTGAGTCTCAGGAGCCTGGTCAGTGTGCAGCAAGAGAAGGAAAAGAGGGGTGGAAAATGAAAAAAATATTAATTTTTTTTTAATCAATAAAATAAAATAAAATAAAATAAAATAAAATAAAATAAAATAAAATAAAATAAAATAAAATTAAAATATAAAATAAAATTAAGAATAAAATAAAAAATAAAATATAAAAATAAAATAAATGAAAAAATAAATAGAAAATAAAATAAATAAAATAAATTAAATGGAAATACAGTAAAATAAAGACAATAAAATGAAATAAAATAAAATAGAAAATAAAATTAAAAATAAAAAATATAAAACAAATTTAAAATAAAATATAAAAATAAATAAAATAAAATAAATAGAAATAAAAAATTAATAAAATAAATGGAAATAAAATTTAAAAAAATATATAAAATAAATAAAATATAAAATGAAATAAAATAAATAGAAATAAAATATAAAATAAAATAAAATAAATAGAAAGAAAGAAATAATCAGAGCACAGGATGTGTCAAAGAGAGTGTTAATAACACCATCCCTGAGCCACATTCAGCAAGGAGTTGGATTTCAGGAGCGGGGAAGGGATGACATCACCTTTTGCTGCACACAGATTTTCTTGCAAGCAGGAGGGATCTGGCAGGTGAACAACAGCCAGGGAGGCACTTCCACCCCTCTCAACCCGGCACCGCAGCTCTTCCCCCTCTGGGATGCTGATCGGGACATCCTGGAGTGGGATCTCCTTTTGTCATACCCATCCCCCGGGGCCAGGCTCCTTTTCTTTTTTCCCCCAGTTTTCAGCAATGCTGCTGGAGGAGGGATTGGATGAAAGGGTTTGGAAAGAAGTGGTTGCAGGATTGCCCAGCTCCTCCTCGCAGGATGACATAATGCCTGCTGTGGTCTCTGAACTCCTGGTTTGCTGCTGGGCTGCAGCGTGGAGAGAGGCAAGCCCACGTCTTGCTCAAGGCTGAATTCAGGCACAGATGGAAATCCAGGAGCAAACCTGGAGGAAGAGGGATCCATCCCTGATTTTGCTACATGATTTTAAGTGCTCCTGCTCTCTCCATGTTCAGCAGGCAGACCCTCCCCTTCCCAGTGCAGCTCACACTCTGCTTTAGGATATTAAAAAAAAAAAAGAAGTTCCTTTGTTTCAGGGGGATTTTTCCATTTTCTTTTGAGCTAACTGCTGACATGGGAGATTGAAACACTTGATTTGTGAAATGCCTGTCTAAAATTCTTGCACTTCTCTGCTCTTTCTTTGGTGCCATTTTATTTCTAATGCAAAACTGATACCAAAATTCACACTTTGCTTCCCTTTTTCCATTCAGCCATTTTTTCAACCAAGAATTGTTGGATATTAAAAGAGGAAAGATTAAGGTGAGATACTGGGAAGGAACTCTTGGCTGTGAGGGTGCTGAGGCCCTGGCACAGGGTGCCCAGAGAAGCTGTGGCTGCCCCTGGATCCCTGGAAATGTCCAAGGCCAGGTTGGAGCAGCCTGGGATAGTGGAAAATGTCCCTGCCCATGGCAGGGAGTGCAACTGGATGATCTTTAAGATCCCTTCCAACCCAAATCCAAATCCCAAACCATTCTGGGATTCCATGACTGCTTCTCCAAGAGTCTGGGATGTTCAGATGGAACAACAGCAAAGGCTGTTTCACAGGAGATTGTGCAGCACTGGAAGAGGCACTCAAGAGAAGTGGGGGAATCTCCATCTTTGTGCAGGCTCTGGAATCATGGATGATGCCAAGCCCTGGCTGACCCAATCAGGTGATGGTCAGACAGAGACCTCCAGATTTCTCAACCCTTCTCTGATTCTCTGCAGCCCCAACCAGACAGGATACCTGCTTTTCCACCTGAATATTGCACTACAAAAGCCAAGGGTGTGACAGAAAAGCTTTGCAGCCCCCTTATCAACCCAAGCTGGTGTGTGAACCAAGGAAAATGTGAGGATTCTGCTCACATTCAGCTCCCTGTTACTGATCCTGCCCTTCCCCTGCCTGCCTCACCCCCCTGCCAGCAGGTTCAGGCTAAGGAATACTTTGGGAAAGGCCCTTCCTCACATTCCTTCCTTTTCCTTTGCTGCTGACAGGGTGGGAGATCACCCTGGCTGTCAGTGTTGAGGACAGCTTTTATGGGATGCTGGGCTTATCACAGCTCACCTTCCACATGGTGACAAGCTGCAGTGGCTGCATGATCCATCTGAGAGCCAGATAGCCCTGCACAAGGGGGACAAGGCCAGGATATGAGCCATTAAATCCAGGGATATTCCTGGCCAGAGTGTGGAAGGGGGGCATCCCTCCCTGCCTTGCCCATGAGCTGCACTGAGTGCTGACAAACTGCTCAGGAAGTTGGGTCTGGAGACCAAAATGCTGCTCCTAAGTCCATGGAAGCAGGAGCAGATCTTCACTGGAGCAAGTGGAGGGATATTTTGAGAGTTCATTGTGCTAAATGAGCCAGCTGAGGAGGGGTTGAGGAAATCTTGTCTACAGTAGAGGGCATTTTTTCCCCTCCTGTTCCTTTTTCTCCTGAAAAAATCCTTCTTTAAGGTGGTTATAACCCTCCATGCCATTGATTTGTGTGGATAGAGTTGGTCCATCACTGACAGCAGAGCAGAGGCAGAATCTCCACTGTAGTGGGAGGGGTCAGGCATTGGATCAGCTCTCCAGGGAAGTGGTGGAATCCCCACTGGAATCCGTGGAAGTGTCCAGAAGGTGTCACAAGGGGGATGTGGCTTGGTGGTGAACACAGCAGTGCTGGGTTAATGGTTGGACTCAAGGAAAAACAAGAGTCACCTTGGCAGAAGAAAATCTCCAAAATGGAGACACATTTCTGAGCATTCCCTTGAGCTCCTTCACAGTAATGGAAGGACACCTGTGCCTAAAGGACACAAATGGATTTATCCCAGCTGGAAGGATCTAGAGCAAACACCTCAGAACCAGGCACATGTTTTACTCACCTAAAGTTCAGCTCAGCTCATTGCATTATTTATTTCTTGCTGCTTTTTCAGCTTTAGCATTTTGCTTATTTAAAGGTGCCTTGCAATGAAAGGAATCTTTAAATCTCATCCAGTTCCACCCCCTGCCATGGGCAGGGACACCTTCCACCAGACCAAGTTGTTCCAAGCCCCATCCAGCTTGGCCAAGACACGTCCAGCATCACATTCCCTTGGTGCCTTAGCCTGATAAGCAGCAACAACCAAGTTCATTTAGTGGCCCCTTCAACCAGGAGCCAAATTTGGGCCCCAGATCATTCCTGATGTGTGATTTCACTGGCACAATGCACCAAAGCCTGGGCTTTTCCAAATGTTTGCAGTGATTTATCTCCTGCAATATAAAGAACAGCTTTGTACTGTAGTTTTCTTCAAAAGTTTAATTAAAAAGTTCTCTTCCTTTCTTTCCTTCTTTTTTGTGCGCTGGAAAACGTACAAGGAGAAAGGAGGTGGATAAAAATAAAATAGAGGCGAAGTTTTAAGCATGCAAATGTTGATTAAAAAATATCAACCCACTCTCCTGTGAAATGCTAACAATGGTTCCCATGGCTCCTGTCTCCCGAGTCAGAACAGGCCCAGTGGGTGAACTCTGATTTCTGAAAGCACTGAAGTCACTCCTGCCATGGGCACCTCTGGTTACTCACCCTCAGCAAGGCAATCTCTGCTCTGTGCAGGAGATAAAATCACCCAGTGTTTGGAGTGGGATGTCAGTCAAATTCCAGCTTGGAATAAGCTCCACATCTTCCAGCAGCGTGGGAAGGCAGTAATGGGAACAAATCACCAGCAGGGACCCTGGGTATTTTTTCCTCCATTATTTGTGTGGATAAATCAAACCTGGATAGCTCTGGAAGCCAAATCCAGGGGTCTGATGTCATTTCTCAAGTGAAATTCCCCATCCCAGGTGCTAAGGGAAATCACACCAAAGCTCATTCCTGGCCTGTTACATCACCTCCCACTCCATGCATCCTCGAAGAAACAAATAAACCCTTAAATATAAAACAAACCCTTATTAAGTATCTAATTGTCACTCTCACTTTGCCCACTTCACAGCAATATTTAGCACCTCCACCAACCTGTGGGATTTTAACAGTGTTTAATTTTGGCTGGATTGAAGAGCAGGAGCAGCCTCTGTGTTTCTCCAGAGCTTGCTCCTTTACCCCCTGTCTTCCCAACAGCTCAGCAGATTTCCACTCACAGTTCATGTGAGCAATAGAAGAGCATTCACTCCCCATAAAGATTCCCCAATCCTTCTGGAAAGCAGCACTGCAAGGCACAGAGCAAGGTCAGGACAGTGGGTGGAGCTGTAGGTTGTTTATAAGATTTTGGAGCAGCTGCACCACTCCTTGATGAAGAGATCATAGCAGGTGGCCCCAAAACACGTCAGGTCTGTGATGCCCTTTGCAAGCAGGATGTGGGATGGGGACAAATCATCCCACACAGTTTCATTCTCACCAATTCTGTGCCAAACCTGCTTCAGCTGGGGCAGATTTTGATGTTGCCCTGGGAAAGCCAGGGCAAAACCATCCCTGTTCAGGATTTCAGGGCACTGGGTAATTTCCTTCAGTCACAAGCACCAGGCTCAGCTCAGGCTGCCCTGCAGATGTCAACTCAACTTTTGGGTGGAATTTCCTGAAAAAATTGAAATGGGCCATGTTTGGGACTGAAAAAACCCAACAGTAATGCTGGGCCAGGTTTAAAGTCCACCAGGAGCAGGTTGAGTAACAGGTGGGTGCAAGAACAAGGCAAGCACACAGGGATGCATCCCAGGATGATTCTGAGAGGGATGTGCTGCTGTTGATTTAATAACAGAATGTTCCTTGGTGGTTGAGTTTCTCTGTTATTCATTTTTCCTAAATCCTTGGCATTATGAGAAGGAGTTGCCCAGTTCAGCTGTGCTTTATAGAAAAAAAGAAGCTTTCTTTTTGCTGGGTTTGATCTGTCACCAACCTCCCCATACAGATTGAAATCTTTCATTGCAGGGCACTCTGGATTTCACAGTTCTTTGTCTTGAATGACATCAGCTCTCCCTTTTCTGGCCTGAAGAATCTTGGTCTCTGTGACACATTTGTCTGGAGTCCTCAGCATAAGAAGGATGTGGAGCTGCTGGAATGAATCCAGAGGAGGCCATGGGAATGCTCTGGGGGCTGGAGCCAGGCTGGGAGAGCTGGGGGTGTTCACCTGGAGAAGAGAAGGATCCAGGGAGAGCTCAGAGCCCCTTGCAGGGCCTAAAGGGGCTCCAGGAGAGCTGGAGAGGGACTGGGGACAAGGGATGGAGGGACAGGACGGAGGGAATGGCTTCCCATTGCCAGAGGGCAGGGTTAGATGGGATATTACAAAGGAATTCTTGACTATGGTGAGGTCCTGGCACATGTTTTCCAAAGCAGCTGTGGCTGCCTCTGGAATTCTGTAAGTGTCCAAGGCCAGGTTAGACAAGGTTTGGAGCAGCCTGGGATAGTGGGAGGTATCCTTGCCCATGGCAGGAATATTCCCATGGTAGAATGAGATTATCTTAAAGGTCTCTTCCAATCCAAACCATTCCCTGGATGCACAGAAACTGTTCCATCCCCCTGATCTCCTTCTCCATCCTTCTCTATTATTTTCTTGCTCTGCATCTCCTTTGGGGGATGAGTGAGGGCCACAAGCCCACTGCAGGCACATCCTGGACAGTGCAGCAGCAGCAGCACGACTCCCTGTTCACCCCTCTCCTCCCCAGCCCTCCCTTTTATCCCATTTTGCTCTTCCTGACCCAATCCCAGCTGCAGAGGCCGCGGTGGCTGCAGGGCTGGCAGCAGCACATTGCAGCCGTCTGGCTGCAGAGGATGTGGAGCTCTGAGAAGGTTCCCAGCCCTCCCTGCACTGCTTTTTCCCCCTCTCCTCCCTGCCTGGCTGTGATTGCTCTGCCTCCTCTGGCACAGATGGCTGGAGGTTTTCCTGGAGCTCAAATCCCAGTGTAAGGACTCCCCCCTGTTCCTACATGAGGCTCAGGGAGTTGTTGGCCACCGTGGCCATCAAGCACCATCAGCTCCTCATCCTCCAATCTTCCCGTTGACCAAGAGTGGGTTTTGTTACAAACAGGTTGATGGATTTAATTAGGAGCAGCAAAACATTTTGATTTATGCTTCCTACCCGCCTTACCTCCTCCCCTGCCTCTCTGCCTCTCCAGCTTCACGCTTGTCAGAGCGGATATTTTTAATATATATATATTTATCACAAGCCGCTCCTTCGGCGCTACAGGCAAAGCTTTTAGCAGGGGAGAAGATGCCCGGCTTACAAGTAGCTCTCCAATTACTATTGCTTGCTTTAGTGATTTTCTAGGAGAGGCAAAGGGCTGGATCCTGGCTCTTTCCCTTCCCTCCACAGCAAGATATTCACTGTCACCCATGGTATCATCCCCCAGCTCTCCCGGGTGGCACATCTCCATGGTGGAGAATGTTTCCTCTTTGCCCTGATTTGCACTTGGTGATTTCTGGCTGCTTTCCCCCTCCCCAAACACCAATGCATTAATAAAATCCCCCCTCTGGCCTGTTAGTCTTGAGATTATCAAAATCTGAACCAAATCCCAGGGCTGGGGTGGCAGGAGAGGAACCTCTCCTCACCCACAGTTTGTCAGATCCGCATCTGAGCTGGGATTCATGAATTGATGTGAGCAAGATCCTCTCAGCCCAGGATCCACGTGTGGGTCTGTCTATAACCCAGTGAGTCACTCCAATGCTCTTTTCAGGTCAAATTTAAAGCTACACCTCCTCCCAGAGCCAAGGCTGGGGGATGGAGTGGTGGAGAAGGGGCTGCAGGGTTGGGATGCGGGGATGGAGTGGCTGAGCACTGATCCCATCTCACATCCAGGGCAGGAGAGGCTCCTCCATCCCTCCCTCCCTCCTTCTCAGCATCCAGGAGCACAGATAAGATCTCTGCTGCCCAGACCTGCCGTCTGCAGCTTGGGAGGGAAACCAGAGAAAGGCAGGGGGGAATGGGAGCATGGAGGGAGATGCCAGAATCTGAGCGAAGTTCAGCTCGTGTAACGTCTCCGGGAATGTCGGGACAGGGAAAAGACAGTGAGAGCTTGGCCATGGTCTCCTGATGCCTCCATGTGGAGCAGCAACCTGACAGAGCAAATTTCTCCTTATCTTCAGCTGCGTCCTTGTATCATCTGTGAGCAAACCCTTTGCCTTTCCAATGACAATAATGCCACCTGTATGAAGCTACATTAATTTTATTTTATTTTATTTTATTTTATTTTATTTTATTTTATTTTATTTTATTTTATTTTATTTTATTTTATTTTATTTTATTTTATTTATTTTACTTTTATTTTATTTTGTGTTATTTTATTTTATTTTATTTATGTTATTTTACTTTATTTTATTTTATGATTTATTGGGCCATGATAGTATGTCAGACAGCAATGGGTCACTTCAAATGAGAGGCACTGAATGTGAATTTTAAAAAAAAAGGAGATCCAACCAGGAAGAACAGGTTTGCCAAGAAGTGGCATTCCCTACATTTCTAAAAAGGGCTTTTCCGAATAGTTCCAAAGGTCTTTTACATGAAACCATCAAAATACTCATTTATTTACTCCAGTTTGACCTCAAAACTGAATTCCCATCCTTACATCAGACAGCAGTGCCTGGTTTCAACTCTCTGCCAGCAGGAGATTGTCCATATAGATGTAGAAATGAATAAATAAATCATGAATATGGTCATATATATGATATATATAAACATATATGGTTTACTTATATAAATATATACCTCATAAATCAGATATTTTTCTTTTATTTCTATATGCCATACACCTCTCTATATACAGGTATATGCATCTCAAATGAATAAGTAAGCCATAGATTCATACAGGTTTGCACATGAATATGCACCTATATCTATGTTTAAGGTATGAATTTATACACATGGTATGTTTGTTGATTGTACATTTTTCCTTGGAACGCATTGTCCAGCATGGCCGCCATAAATGTAAAAAAAAATTATCAAAACTGTTCAAAAATTAAATCCAGAATCATTAAGTAGAAAGGTTTGTGGGCAAACTCCTGGGAAAGATGAAAGTGGTGCAAGGGTCTGGTGTGGAAAAGGGGATTTAGATGAATATGGAGGGTATTTAATAATCAGGAGAATTTGTGGATCAGAAGTGTGGGGTTCACCCCATTTGATACTTTGGCAATGGAGAGATTTCCCGATGAGGTGTTGAACATAAATTAATTCATCATTTATCTCAGCTTGAGGTAGGGGTCTGAGAGCTGGACAGGACCCATCCCAACCTCCCCATGCCCTGGGCTGATCCCACAGTGTGGGCAGCAGGGAAGGGGGGAATTCTGCCCCCTCTGCCCCTCTCAGGTGAGACCCAACCTGCAGAGCTGCCTCCAGCCCTGGGATCCATCAGAGGAATGTGGAGCTGCTGGAGAGAGTCCAGAGGAGGCACCAGGATGAGCAGAGGGATGGAGCAGCTCAGCTGTGAGGAAAGGCTGAGGGAACTGGGATTGTTCAGCCTGGAGAAGGCTTTGGGATGTGCTGATTGTGGCCTTCCAGTTCCTGAAGGAGCCTACAAGAAAGATGGGGAGAGATCATTTACAAGGCATGGAGGGACAGGACACAAGGAATGGCTTCCCACTGCCAGAGGGCAGGGATGGATGGGTTATTGGGAAAGAATTGTTTCCTGTGAGGGTGGGGAGGCCCTGGCACAGGTTATCTAGAGAAACTGTGGATAATCTGTGCCAGGGCCTCACCACCCTCACAGCCCTTGCATCCCTGGAAGTGTCCAAGGCCATGTTGGACAGGACTTGGAACAACCTGGGATAGTGGAAGATGTCTGACCTCATCCTCCTTCTCCCCATCCCAGAGAGCAATTCCTCCACAGGATGACATTTTGGGAGGCTGGCTGTGTCACATGTGTCACCCTCTGCACCTGCCCCTTGCTCTCCCTGATCTCAGAGTATTCCCACCTGACATCAGACATCTCGTGTTGGAGTCAGGAATTACCTGGAGCTGTGAGCATCAACTCCCCAGAAATCCTGAGGTGCTGCCAATACCTGTAGTCCTCAAACCATGACAAAAACATGGACCAGGAGGAGAAGCCGAGGGCATCTCCCCATCCCACCAGGTGTGGCTGAACCATGGTATGGCCACCATCCACCCATCAAAAATGTTCCACAGAGACCTCCTCATCCCTGGCTCCTCACCATGCCTCTCCTCCTGCTCCTGTGACCCAGCCCTCACCTTCAGGGGTGGTGGCACCATCCTGGAGCTCTGGGAAGCAGGGCTGAAGCCACACCGGCTGCAGGTGGCACTCCCAGCGTGTCTGCAAAGGGGCTCCTTCCCACGAAATCGGTCAGGAAATCTTCCCATTGCTGAATGATGAACCTAAAAGTCTTTGACAGCGTCCCTCGAAGGCACTGTCAGCTGTGATTGTCTTGGACGTGGCACCCCAGGCACTGGCAGCCTCTCACTGATTTGGGATGAGAGAGGATGGGGCAAGGTTTAATTTATTCCTGCTTTTCCTTCTCCACCTGCCTGTCCATCCAACTCCACAGTGGTGTGGAATGGCACGAGCGATCCCACAGGACTTGCTGTGCACCAGGAAGCCTGGCAGAGATCCTGCCAGCTCCCAGGAGGCTCTGCAGAGCTCTCAGAGCATCACTGTGTTCTCCCCCACGGGGTGGGCGTCCCTGCACATCTGCAAAATGCTCATTAACACAAGGGAGGCATTTTCCAGTGACTCTGTTTGCTGTCCCCCGAAGGGAGATGCCCATTTATCAAAAGGAAATGCTTTAAGTGGGAAAACACCAGTGTCAGGAAAGGCAATCAGGAGTTGTCAGCATGGATTCACTGAAGGGAAATCATGTTTGACCAGCACAATTGCCTTCCATGATGAGACAACCACCTGTATGGACAAGGGGAGAGCAGTGGGTTTTGTGTACCTGGACTTCAGCAGGGCTTGTGACACTGTCTCCCATAATTTCTGTTGGGTAAACTCAGGAAATGTGGACTGGAAGAGTGGATGAGCTGGACTGAGAACTGTGCCACAGATGTGGTGCTTAGGGACATGGTTTAGTGCTGGACCTGGTTGTCTTAACTTTCTAGTTGGACTTAGATCTTGAAGGTTTTTTATTGAAGGTCTTGGTTTCAAAAGACAGATGTCTGCTAAGGAAGGCAGGAGCCTCCCCTGAAATGGAAAATGTGAACGCCCTCCCTTTTCCGAATTGCTATAAAATTTAAATTGTGGGGCTCTCAGGCAAAAATATGGGAGGAGGAAATAACAGTTCTTTAACAGGGAAAAAATAAAAAGATAAAATAAACAATGAAGTAAACTAAAACAACACTGACAGAATCAGAACACAACCTGACACTCTGTGGGTCAGGGTGTTGGTAGCAGTCCAATTGGAAATGTGGCTGCAGCCCTCCTGGAGTGTCAGGTGTGGTTCTGTTGGAGCAGGGATCCTGTAGAAAAGGGTGTAGTCTTCCTCTGAAGATCCAGTGGAAGAGGCAGCTGCTGTTCCTCTGGGAAATCCCATGGAGAAGCCATGCTGGTGTTCCAGAATCTCCAGATTATATCCGGGTAGGAATGCTTGGCTTCTCCCTCTGGGTGAGGAGTGCAGTGCAGTGACCAAGCACTGAACAGATTGTCCAGACAGGCTGTGGAGTCTCCTCACTGGGGATATTCCAGAACTGTCCAGACACAATCTTGTGCCCTGTGCTCTGAGATAGCCCTGCTGGAGCAGGGAGGTTGGACAACATCACTCACTCTCTGTGATCCCTTCCAACCTGACCCATTCTGTGATTCTGGGATTCATGGGAAGTGTTTTATTTTGGGACCAAGATGGTCTTCTGTCTCCATACTGCATCTTCAAAGCTTGGGGATGTCCATCAGGGATGAGGTGTCCCATACCATGGTGATGACATGTCCAGAGAAGAGGGAGACCAAGAGCTGGAAGGCAGATTTGCCTGTGTAGGTGTAGCCTTTCTGTCCCAATTTTACCTTCTGGCCCTTATTTTATAAGGAGTCCTAAGCTGAGAAAGAAAAACCAGAGCCTTTATCCCCTCCAGGATCTCCAGACCTTTGAGGGGGTTCTTCTTAAGCCCACACTCAACATCTACCCTGGCTTGTCCATTTGTTGTTTGTGTCCTGCACCCTTGGTGTTAATCCCAAAGATGTTTTACACTTAAAATTCACACATCCACCCCAAAATGCCTCAGAGGAAACAAGGGGAGACACATGGAGAGATCAGAGGGGCTTTCTGCAGCCTGTCTCTGCAGAAGCCATCCATCATCCATCCCCATCCATCCTCCATCTCCATCCTCTGGATCTGCCTGTGCACGCCAGTTTTGACGAGGATTTTTGGTGCCTGGGAGGGGAGCGTTTTTCCTGTGAAAGCCACAGAACAGCGAGCTCCAGCTCCTGAGCAGGCTCTCAAACACAGAGCCAAACCAGCCCCAGCTCTCCCTGTGCTCATTAACGTGCAACTGGGAGAGAGGCAGGAACTTCCAAATGACTCGCGAGCAGTGCCGGCACTTTTGTTATTCCTCCTGTCGGAGCTGGTTCCACCTTTGATTCTGCTGGTGCTGGGAGGGGACTGCTGACAGCAAGGGCTGAAAGCAGGAATCATCAGGAGAGGAGATGAAGGCCCAGCCTAACACATTTTTTTCCCTGTCCTATGCATTTAAAGAGCTGGGCTGGATAATCTGGGGGTTTGGATGGCAGGAATCACCTGCTTTTGAATGGCTGTAACAATTTAAATGGGGAACTCAGAGACAGTTGTGGGTTGTTTTTTTTTTTCCTTCATAATCTCTTTTGCATGGTTTTTATTGAAGTGGTAGTCATGGGAAGAGCTGGAGTTAGCTGGTATATTCTGTAATTCCTGCTCACTGCTGGGAAAACAGGCAGGAAACCATCAGAAAATAAGCCCCATAACTCCAGGAGCAATGGAGCAGTTTATTTGCCATGGGAGATACAGCTCTGCTTTCACAACAGCATCACCAGGGGGGTTGAGCATCATTTCCCAAAAACAGGAGGGTGAACAGGATCCTCTGCTGTACCTTGTAATGAGATGGTGAAGCCAACTGAGACAGCAAGAAGACCTGGGCTCAGATATTCTCCAAAACGATTTGCTGGGCCACAGGCTGGAGTGAGCTTTATTTATCACCTTCATATCCTCCCCAGCACTGTCTGTGGGGCTGGTGACCACCCTGCACACACAGGGATGATGCTTTCATCATGCTGGCTCCTCCAAAGGGTAGATCCAAAGGGTACAGCCTCTCCTGCATCTGTTCAATGCCAAGCTGGACAGAGCCCTGAGCAACCTGGGTTGAAGATGTCACTGCCCACATCAGGAGCATGGCACTGGATGGCCTTTAAAGGCCCCTTCCAACCCAAACTATTCTCTGATTCTACCAAAATACAGATTTCAATTATCACATATTATTATATCCACTGGGATTTTTTTTCATTGCAATCCAACCAAACCTCACAGGCACTACCATTCATTGCACTCTGTTGTTTTTGCAGGCGATAGGTGATTTACTAAAGTGTTAATTTCCTATAGCAAAAGTTATAATGGGAAACCAAAGTAAAATTGATTTTAAATTACCATGGCAAGCTTGCAGAAACACTCCCATTATTCAGAGGAGTGGGTGAAGGCACTGCAGTTTTCACTGCTGGGAAGGAAAATTCTTTATTTAAGATCAGGGGCTCTCAAGTGGTGTTGCCAGGCTTTGGTGACACCATCATGGTGGAATCCTGTTATTAGGGAATGTTTTCTTGGTTGAGAACAACCTGATCCATGAAGAAAAGCTGTGATACTGTTGGTTATTTATTGTTTTTTCTTTAAATGATTCTGGTGGGGATGGTGCTGTGGCAATCACCAAGAAGCTCCCTGACTTGGATCAGGGTAGCAGCAGGAATTGCAGGCATGACTTTTCTTCCTGGGGACTTGTCCTTGATATTCCTAAAAGCAAGGATTGCCCCGTCCTACATGGACAGCTGCCCTCAGTTGGTGCTTCCTGAAAAACACCATTTTTCACTCAAAGGCTGCCGTCCTAAATTAACTTTCACCAAGGGAGGCCAAGGGAGAGGGAGGGGGGCAGATTGCAAAACCCAAACTCAAAAAATCTGCTTCAGCCAAGGTGATGTTTTTGGTGCTGGGATGAATCAGAAGCAAAACACAAAATAATCAGCCTAATTGTGATGAAAACTAGACCCAAGGACCTCTTGAAGCAGCAGTAATGAGTTGTGGGGTCACATCCTGAAGATTTTACCCTTCTCCAGGGATGTGCAAGCTCTCAGTGCCCTGGGACAGGGTCCTGTGCAGGACTAAGGCTTTGTAGAGGCAGCAGCTCTCTCAGACTGCCTGAAGCTCATGGCACCAGAGGTGCTTTCCCATGGATCACTGGCAATATGAAATGTTTACAATAAATCAACACAAGGCATTATTACATCCTGTCCTCCCTGTCTGATGAGACCAGAGCTGTGGAGGAGCTGCCCTGCTGCCCACATCCACCCTGCTCATCCTATTCCCTGCAGGATTTGGATGTGCCCACCTGGTTTTGAAGGCTTGGAGTGTTCTGGAGCATGGATGTGGCCAGATTCTTCCTGTTGGCCTCAGGGCCAGACACTGACCCTGAAATTCTCAGTTAATTACTTTATATGAGATCCCAGAGACTGAAACAAACCTCGATGCTACAAACAATTCCTTTTCCTGGCCAAGTAAATGACATGAGCCCTAAAACTGCTCATTTCTCACCTGATGCTTCTGCTCCATAAACATCCTGTAAGGAGAGGTCCTGTTTGTACTCAGGAGCACATGGAAACTCCAGGATTTGATACGAGTAATCCATGGGAATGTTTGTTCCTGCAAGGAGAAGGATGAGATCAGACAGAACATTTGAATTCTCTGTTGCTGTGGATGCATCCAGGGGTTCACGCACAGATGTTGTGAGCACCCACAGAAGGAAAGCATTTATTGATATCAAAACCATTCCTAATCCAGCTTGGTTTCTTGGGAAAGGGAGAAAAGGAGGAAGTCACACAAAAAGATGACTCTGTGACCAAGGTAGGGTGATCTCAGACATATGGGTTTTGCTGTGCAAGACCCTGGGCAATTTACCCTGATTTCCTAAATCTTGTTTGTTTTGTTTGTCTGAGGAGTGGAGTCCTGGTGGATACAGCTTCAGAACAGAAACCAGTGTCATGACATGTCCAGAGAAGGGAACAGAGCTGGGAAGGGGCTGGAGCACCAGGAGGGCTGAGGGAGCTGGGAAGGGGCTCAGCCTGGAGAAAAGGAGGCTCAGGAGGGACCTTGTGGCTCTGCACAACTCCCTAACAGGAGGGGACAGCCAGGGTTGTCGGGCTGTGCTGCCAGGGAACAGGGACAGGATGAGAAGAAACAACCTCAAGCTGTGCCAGGGGAGGTTTAGATTGGATATTAGGGAAAAACTCTTCCCTGAAATGGTTGTCAGGCCTTGGTACAGGCTGCCCAGGGAATTTTTGGAGTCTCCATCCCTGGAGGGATTTAAAAGCTGTGTAGATGTGGCACTTGGGGACATGGGTGAGTGGTAAACACGTGGTGCTGAGTGGATGGTTGGACTGGCTGATCTTAGAGGTATTTTCCAATCTAAATGATTCTGTGACTCCATGACAACCAAATATCTGGAATGGACCAGGAATGGTAAACAAGCACCTAAATGAGACACAGCTGGATGTGGTGAGTCAAGAACCTAAATTTATTGTTTGTTTTCAACTGAAAGCAAACCCTGCCATAGCTAATTGTAAACTCTTCAGATCTGGGGGTTCCACTGAATGGTAGAAGTCTCCTTTGTGTCACTGCTACGGTTCAAATCCATTCCTGAGAGTTAAGGAAATTTGGCAGGCTAGGTAATGGTACAGGAAATTATGTCAGAACAAAATCTCAAAGGTCATGGAATCACAGCATCACTCAGGTTGGAAAAAACCTCCAATACCATCGAGTCCAACCTGTGGCTGATCCCCACCTTGTCACCCAGACCAGAGCATTGAGTGCCACATCCTGGCATTCCCTGGACACCCCCAGGGATGGGGACTCTAGATCTCCCAGGGCAGTTCCAATGTCTGACCTCCCTTTCCAGGAGGAAAATTCTCCTGATGTTCAACCTGAACCTCCCCTGGCCATGAGGCCATGACAAATGTAGTAAGAGCCTATGTATAAGTGGACAGAGGAAATTTATTTTTCCTCACATGCTTTCTCTCAGGTGTGTGGACATGGAATGCTGCAGGGCAGGTGTGTACAGACAGGTGGGACAATCTCATCGTGCTTTGAGATGCCCTGACCCAGAAATTACCAACATGTTTTAGTCCAATTTTATGCCCAACAGAGCAAACTTGCTGTGGATCACTCTTTCACACAGGTGTCCCTTGAAGCCCACTCTTTCAGGCAAGTTTCCTCTAAGGAAAAGTGATTGCAGTTTCCCCTTCCTAGATTAGACATTAAGAAAAATTTCTTGAGAGAAAGGGTTGTAAAGCATTGGAAGAGGCTTCCCAGGGAAATGGTGGAATCAGTATCCCTGGAAGTTTTCAAAAATTGTGTGGATGTGGTTTAGTGGTGAGCAAGGGCTGGGCTAACACTTAGACTTGACAGCCTTAAAGGTCTTTTCCAGCCTTATTGATTCCATGATTCTGTGATTTTTGCCAGTCTGTAAAAGTACCTTGAGTGGTTTATCAGCCTCAGCCCTGAGCCCTCTACAGGATTTGGAGGGGACCTGTCTGAGAGAACAAAAATCAGTTTGGATGATGATGACACTGGGTTTGCTGGTGTCAGAAAGGGCTTTTCTCCTCCTTCCCAGCCATACACAAATAAAGCTGGGGCAGGGACAAGAATGCCTTTGTGAGGGGCTGTGTCTTTTGGCAGGGTTCCTGACCTCACCTGACTCACCAGCAGAATTCCCAACTCACCCAGATTCCCGGTGTGCTCCTTCCCTGATGGCTGAGATAAGGCAGCGTCGGTGGGAAACCAAGGGTCAGGTTTTGGTTCCTCCACGAGCTGCCCATGTGACTGCAGGCAATTTATTGCATCTCTCAGTGCCTGGGTCCCCTGCTGTTAATAACACATCCTTTCCTTTGCTGTGGTTCTGTCCTTGTCAGTTTAGATTGGGAATCCTTTAGGGCAGGAGCTGTTTCTTACTCCATGTGCACTCTGGACTCAGCACAATCCAACTCTGATCTCAGCAGAAGCCTTTTAACATTGCTATCATATAAATATCAGTGATACCTGGGAACCAGAGCTCCTGGGTTCTCTGCCTGGGTCTCTCAACCCTGCACTGAAACCAGGGATGATTTTATTTGACTTGTTTCTAAAATAAAGACTGTCTGAAATAGTGGTCAGAAGGTTGAGGAGTGCAGGATCTGTTTATGAATGACTTTAAGGTGGGGTTGATGGGGTGCAAGAGTTGAAAAGCCAGTTGGGAATAAATAATATGAATTAGATTTGGCTTTCTGATAAAAAGTCCTAAAGGAAAAAATGGTAGGGGTTGCACTTACTCATAGAACTGCTCCAACACCAGAGCAAAGGATTTGTGGGAAGTGTCTTGGCTCCACTCTATGACTGTCATCCTGCTCCTTCACACTCCTCAGCCCTCTCCATTTGCTCCCATAACATGCAAAGCTGTCCAGGGAGCTTTACTCTGTCCATGTTCTCCTCTTTGCTGCTACAAACCCACCAAGGGAGCTCCCAAACCCCCTTTGGGTGCTTTCCCCTCCTCTAAGCACTGAGCAGTGACATCTTTGAACTGGTGACAGGGGGACCAGCAGCCCTGGAGGCCGCAAGGACAGAAGGTCCTGGTAGCTGTGGCTTGCAGGGACATGCAGACTGTGCTGTCAGTCTCACAGCAAGGGATTCTTCCAGTTGGTTGGGGCAGCAGGGGCAAGATTCCCACGGGAAACCTGTGGATGGAGCAACGATAGAGTGAGGAAGAGGAGGAAATGGTTCAGTTGTCCTGCCTGGCTCCATGGACTGTTGCTTTAGAGATTCCCCTTCTGGACTGAGACCCAGGAGCTCCATTCCCTTGTCCAAACTGCTCAAGATGCTCTAGCAGTTCAGTGCACCCTCAGGTGTGGGTCTAGAAGGGCAGAGGTCTTCTTCATGCCCTGTATCCCACCTGCCAGCAGTCAATGGGTATCTTTGATATCCTCTGAAACAGTAATATCCTCTTTGATATCCTCTGAAAAATTCAAATTCAAATTAAGGTGCCTGTGAGTCTTGCCCCTGGTCTCCATCTTCTTTAGGGATGGCTTGGAGAAGCCAGCAGGAGATGCTTGAGCTTTTCCAAAGTATGGAAACAGGGCTGGGGAAGGGTCTGGAGCACTGAGCTTTGATGAAGAGTGGCTGAGGGAGCTGGGAAAGGGGCTCAGCCTGGAGAAAAGGAGGCTCAGGGGGGACCTTGTGGCTCTGCACAACTCCTGACAGGAGGGGACAGCCAGGGGGGTCAGGGTCTGCTCCCAGGGAACAGGGACAGGACAAAGGGAAACAAATCCTTCAATTTGAGGCACAGAAGGATTAGGTTGGATATTTGGAACAATTTATTCACTGAAAGGGCTCTCCAGCCCTGACACAGCTGCCCAGGCTAGTGGTGGACTCCCCATCCCTGGATGGATTTAGAAGATGCGTGGATGTGGCACTTAGGAACACGGGGCAGTGGCAGACTTGACCCTGCTGGGTCAACAGTTGGACTTGATGACTTTAAGAACTTTTCCAAGCTCAGAGATTCCATGATTCTACGATAATGCATGGGATTGATCTCCACTGGGATTCCTTTGAAAAGCAGTACCACTCCTCCAGGTGGGAAGGACATAAAAATTATGGGATAAAATCTGTTCTGTTCTAGACAAGAACTACTCATGGCATGTGTCACCTACACACAGCTGTGCATTTGCTCCACAAGGAGAAAAAACAGGCCAAATTAAGAGATGATGTGAACAAAAGAAATCCCAGCTAGCTCTGGGAGCTCCCATTCCAGCTGTCAGATGGGAATGCATTCCATTTTAGCATGGACTTTGCTTCCCACAGGAAAATTCTTTCCCTACCTGTTGGCACAGCACTACCACAGCCTCCATGTCCCCCAGATCTTTTCCATGGGGGAAGTACAAGTGATTCCTTAAAATGACTTCTCAAAATGACAGCAAGGAGGTGAGAGGCATCTGATAGGGAAATGATGCCAAGGAGATGGGAGACATCTGGTATCAGCCATCAGCTCTCAGTCAGTCGGTCGTCTGGACCCTTCTGTAGTCAAGGGAAGGAGACAGGAAATCCGTGGGAGGTGTTGCAGACACTTATCTGGAGATGGGATGAGTGGCTTTCTGGAAATCTCTCTCCTTCTCTCTGTTGATAAAAGAGGGAATTGAGATGATGAGTTTGGATCAGCTTTCCCATTTTCGAACAGATGAGGAATGGAAATCTCATCTGAGGGGACTTGGGTCAACTGTGGTGGCTCCAGGAGGATTTCCAATCATGTGAGCTTGAGCTTCACAAAAAATCTGGGAACAACTGGAGCATCCAGGGTCACACCAGGGGCCTGGGGTATCAGAGGGGGGCACATATGACACAAAATATTCCATATATGCCAGGGAGAAAGGCTGCACCAGGACAGCACGGGAAAAGGGACTCAATCCCAAAGCTCCTTTAAAACGCGCACGCTCCGTGTCCTGCTTTCGGCTCTGTCACCTCAAGTGGCAGGACACGCAGGCAGGGGGGTGGGAGGTGGAGACTTTAATTCCCTCCAGAGCCTGGAGATGACTCAAGCCTGCAGCATCCTCTTTCCAGCAGAGTGTCCTCATGAGACCAGGGTGGAAACCCGGCCCGCTGGCTCCCGGCCGAGGGAGCGTTTCCAACGGCAGGGAATCGAGCCCCAGCAAAATCCTCTCCGGGCTGTCGGAACTCAGTACATCCCTCCAGTTGTCCAGAGTCTCCAAGGACCCTGCTGGGGGGCTCAGAGACCCTGGCATGCTGCCCAGAACACCTGGGGATTTGATTTTGACCCCTGGAGCGAGTTGCCAACTTTGTATGAGGATGTGAAAGTCACACAGGTTTGAATGGTGTAATAACAAAATAATCACAGGGTGAAAATGTAGATTTTAGGATTTTGTGGTATGGGAGTTATGGGGACAAGATGGAGGGATCTCAGCATGTCTAGCCTTTCTTCTTCTTCTTCTTGCTCTCCATTTTCTGCAGTGATGTTGGCACTTTGAGATTGGTTTAGAGTAGAAGTGCACTGTCTAACATAGGTGATAGGTATTGAGAATTAAGTGTAAATATGTTACATGTAGTTTGTAGTATAAAAGGACAACACCACCTCGGGGGTGGTCAGAATGCCTGTGGCTGCCTTGCTGAGCAGACCTCGGCTGGGCAGGAAGAAAATTTTACAGGTAAGAATTAATAAACAACCTCAAGACCGAAAAGTGAAGAGTCCAGACTCGTTCTTCAGACGCACGGGCCGAAGCAGAGACATCCTGCACATCTCAGGGCAGCAATTATCAACAGCAACCCGAGACCCGGCCACCCTTGGAGCCAGCAGAGAAGAGCCTTCCTGACACTCTGCCATGTCCCAGGGGGTGTTCCAGTGTTGGATATCCTGCCCAGCAGCCCCAACACGGGAACCTGAGAGCTTTGTCTCCTCGGCCGGCTCGGGGGGGTTGATGGGTTTGTCTGGGATGTTTGATGGCCAAGGTCAAGCTCTTGCCTTCACGTGTAGCAAAGAAGGGTTTGGAGCTCACAGAGAAGGGTTTGAACCAAAATGAAGGGGTTTGAACCCACAAAAAGGGATTTGTACCAATAAAAAGGGATTTGAACACACAAGGAGGGATTTGCACCTACAGGAATGATTTGAACACACAAGGATTTTAACCTACAAGAAAGGATTTGAGCCTGCAGGAAGAATTTGAACACCCAAGGTTTTTAACCTATGAGAAAGGATTTGAGCCTACAGGGAGGGGTTTGAAACTACAGGAAGGAATTTGAATACACAGGAAGGTATCTGTACCAATAAAAGGGATTTGAACCCAGCAGGAGGGATTTGAACCTACAAGAAGGGGTATGAACCCACAAAAAAGGACTTGAAGCCACAGGAATGAGTTTTAATCTACAAGAAAGGACTTGAACCTACAGAATGGGGTTTGAACCCTCAAGAAGGGATTTGAGCCTACAGGAAAGGGTTTGAAGTCACAAGAAGGGATTTGAACCCTCAGGAAGGGATTTGTACCAATAAAAAGGGATTTTTATTGGTACAACACAAGGGGGGATTTCCACCTACAGGAAGGATATGAACCCACAAGGTTTTTAACCTACAAGAAAGGATTTGAGCCTACAGGAAGGGGTATGAAACTATAAGAAGGGATTTGAACCCTCAAGAAGGAATTTGAGCCTACAGGAAGGGGTTTGAACCCACAAGAAGGAATTTGAACCTGTACCAAGGCATTTGTACCAATAAAAAGGGATTTGAACACACAAGGAGGGATTTGTACCTACAGGAAAGATTTGAACCCACAAGAAAGAGTTTGAACCTAGAAGAAGATTCTTGAACCTACAGGAAGGAGTTTGAAATGACAAGAAGGGATTTGAACCCTCAGGAAGGGATTTGAACACACAAGGAGGGATTTGAACACACAAAAAGGGATTTGAACCCACAAGAAGGGTTTTGAACCCACAAAAAGGGATTTGAACCCACAAGAAAGGTTTTAATCTGCAAGAAAGGATTTGAATCTACAGGAAGCAGATTTGAAATCACAAGAAGGAATTTGAGCACAGAGGGAGCTGATCTGAACCCACAAGAATGGATTTGAACACACAGAAAGGGGTTCGAACCCGCAGGATGGGATTTGAAACAATAAAAAAGGGATTTGAACACACAAGGGGGGATCTAAACCCACAAGAAAGGATTGTAACCTACAATAAAGGGTTTGAATCCACAAGAAGAAATTCCCATAGGAAGGAGTTTGAACCTAAAAAAAAGGGCTCTGAACCCATCTGGGCACTTTCCTGAGTGCAGGAGAGGGCACTCAGACACTGTTCCTAGTTGGGTGTTGAGGTCTGGGCCAACATGGTGGATGGTCTGTTGGAGGCAGGGAAGGATGGAAAATGAAATTATGAATCTTTTAGCGGTTCAGGACAGTCATTGGTGTTGGCCAGGCCTTCCTGTGCCTGCCTGCCATGGCTTACCTGCTGAAGGAATCAAAAACTTGCAGTTTTAAGGCTCAAATACTTGAAGTTTTAGGGTTCAAATACCTAAAGTTTTAGGGCTCAAATACCTGAAGTTTTAGACGAGGATTGGAAGAATTTGTGTTCTGGGCTGACATACTCAGAGTCAGCTGGTGAGGCTGTGGAGGCAAAGGGCAACCTGAGCCAGACTGGGAGTCTGTAATGCAGAAGTTATGTCAAATCCCAGCTCCCCATGGATGCTCTGCAATTCCAGGTTTATGGGCAGGACATATCTTGGACCTCGTTCCAGCTGGGTCTCTTGGTCTTTCCAAATCTCTGCAAACGTAGGAGGTGACAAATGCCACATCCTGTGATATTTGAGGTCCTGGGTCCTGTGGAGGGCCAGGCAGGATTTGTAGGGCCAGGAGGGCAGACAGGCAGTGCCAGGCTCCTTGGAACATGTGCACAGAGAGATGGTACATCTCTCCCCTGCAGAGCTGTCCCCTGAGCTGTGGCCAAGAGCCACCAGCAGCAGGATGCAGGACATGTCACTTGAAGGTGGGGTGGTGAGAAGAGAAGGGTCCCAAAAGCAGGAGATGGGTTGTAGCATTTCAGATGAGCTACAGTGATCTGGCTGGGGAGAAGTGGGTGGTGAGAGGGGGATATCCAGGGAGGAGCTGAAGGAAGCCGGGAATTGGTGTTTTGGGCTAGGGATGAGACCCTTGTTGAGTCCCAGAGTGGTTTTGGGGTGGAAGGAACCTTAAAGATCATCCAGTTCCAACCCCTGCCATGGACAGGGACATCTTCTACTGTTCCAGATTGCTCCTAACTCTATCCAGCCTGGTTCTCAACACTTCCAGGGATGGGGAGTTCACAACTTCTCTGGGCAACTTCTCAGCTGATCCCAGTGACACCAGTGGGTTTTTCTTCAACCCACAACTGCTACCTCCCCAGCTGCAATCCCTTCATCTCCTCAACAACTAAAACATCTACTGTGCTCCTGTTTAAGATCTCTGGAGTGTGGGAATCTCCTCCAGGTCCATCCCAACAGGTGTCTCCACCACCTTTCCCAGCCAGTTCTTCAACATCCAACTCACAGCTTGAGCTTTCCCAACCACCCTGGCCACACACCTTCCCTCTGGAGAGGAAAAGTTTCCTGTTCTCCTTGCCTGGGATCCTTGCCTCACTGCACTGGTTTAAATCATCCCTCCTGGAGGCAAGATCAGAGGAGATCAGGAGAAAACAGTGAAAGCTTTGGAGGCAGCACACAATTCCAGCAGGGAAAGGCTGCATGTTTGCACTTGGGAGAGGCATTTGGGCAGTAAATGACAGAGGCACTGAATTATTCCATGGGAGAGGGAGGAGGTGTGAGAGCAGGAGGGGAAAATCCATCCATTCATTACAGAAATCAATAACCCCCACGTGTCGTTGAAGCAGGCCTGCCCCTGGAGAAATGCAAAGATGGAAGAGTCCTCCACTGCTTTGCTGAGGGGAGCAGAAACTCTGCCCAGGCTCAGCCAGGGGAAGGTGCAGAGGGAGATTATCCTGTGGTGGCTCCTGAGTCATGTCTGGATCAATGCATTCAGCAATTTATTGGTGCTTCTGGGATAGATCTCGTCCAAGCAGCTGCAACAGTCAATGTTAATGCAAACATCCTCCACGCAGGGCAGGGCAGCTGCCTGGGCTGGAGCAGGTGTGTGAGAGGCATCCAAATGGGCTGGGAAAGCATTTGGAGCAGCAGGAGGTTGAAAGGAACGTCTGTGAAAATGAAAGGCTTTCTTTCCTTTGGATTAAGCACTTCCAAAAGGAGCCCATCCAGCAGGGAGAGAGAGACAAGGGCCTCCCCAACTGGAAGCTGGACTTGATGGTCATTGCAGAGTCCTTGCATCTGAAATTATTCTATTCTATTCTATTCTATTCTATTCTATTCTATTCTATTCTATTCTATTCTATTCTATTCTATTCTATTCTATTCCATTCCATTCTATATTCTATATTCTATATTCTATATTCTATATTCTATATTCTATATTCTATATTCTATTCCATTCCATCCCATCCCATCCCATTCTAAATTAAACCCCACCAACCACCACTTGCCCAGAGGAAGTCACTTAACCTCTCTGCCTCCATTTCTGCACCTAACTGTGCATGAACATCCCTCCCTTGGGCTGAGCTGCAGGATTCCACACCTCACCTCCCAGATGCTGCTCGCTGGCAGAAAGCTCCTGTGACCTCATTTGTGTCACTTGGATGAGCTGGCTGCTGGCACGAGAGGACTCAGCTGCACCCGGAGGGTGGTGGAGCAAGGACGTGGTCAGGTGGCTTCACTTTTATTAAGCTTTGAGCAGAAAGCTCCTTTTAAATAAGTAGGAGAATAGATAAAAGGTAAAAATGCTGTGGTGCTGGGTAGTTCCATGCCTGGGCTGGTTCTTCTCCTGAACGTGACCACTAAAAAATGGTCCTCTTTGCAATATTGTTTAGAACCAGTCTTAACTCAGAGCTGCCTGTTGAATGGAACAACTGCAAGTGCTGCCACCCACAGGCTGCTGCACAGCTTGACTTGCTGAGCTTTATTTTAAATATCCTTACTTAGAGCCCCCAGCATCTGGAAGAAATCCTGCAAGCAGGCAAAGGGGCTGGCAGGCCCGTGGTTAACCACAGGGCTGGGAGGAGACTTGGAAAAGAACAACAAGTGAAGAAGGGGAGGATGCTCAGGTGAACTTCCTGAGGGATGTTCCTGCAGGGATCAGCAGGATACACCCATGGAAAGGTTCCTGTACCACCCAAAAAGGCTGTGTCTCCTCTGCTGATGGCCTAAAACATCCTGGTGGCCTTTGGAAAGCCACTTGTGATGGGATGGCAAGGCTTGTCTGAGTGTCCTCCCTCCAAAGCCATGGGAAGCTGCACTGGCCCAGCAGTGAGTGAGAGTTTAGAGGTGCTGTTGTACTCACAGCCCCCTCGAGGAACAGGGAACGTGCACGCTCCAGAACCCACCAGTACATCGTTTCCTCTGGCCAGGAATAGCTGATGAGTAATACAAAGCAGCAGAGGTAATAAATATTAAAGAGCTGGAAAAATGTGAAAGTGCACGGGCAGCGGAGCTGACAGGCGCTGTGGGTGTGAAGTGCAGGGATCAGCCTTTGCTCCTCATCCATCCGAGAAAAAAGTGGAGGAATAAGCGTTGCAATTATTTTTTGTTAATTGTGCGCTGAAAGGCATCACGGTTCCAGCGGGCTGGTGAGCTCATCCCTGGCCTCATTTTCTTTCTGTGTCCCAGCCATGGTTTTCCTGGTGTGATGTGTCTGGAGCAGCGGATACACAGCCAGTGGGAGGAAGGAGATGCGACACCAAGGATCTGAGGGGCCTGTGTGATGATGAGGTTTTGTTTCCCAGGAGGTTGCGTGGCTAAAAGATTGCAGATTTGGATTAAGTAGCTCATGGTGCTTAATTTCCCCATCCCTGGAATGTCCAAGGCCAGGTTTGACAGGGCTTGGAGCAACCTGGGATAGTGGAATGTTCCCCTGCCAGTGGCAGAGGGGTGCAACAAAATGAGGCTTAAATTCCCTTAAATTCCCTTCCAACCCAGAACATTCTGTGATTCTGTAATGCTGTGATGGATGAATTGAAGGCCACACGTGGCAGTTCGTGAATGTCACCTGTCCTGGCTACCATGAGAGGTCACCAGAGTTGAGGAATCAACTCTCAGGTTCTGCAAACTCTGAGCTGCTCCCTGCCCCTCTCAGCCCGGAGTGAGGCTGTTCCTTGGACAGGGACGATGGTGGTGGCAGTCAGATCCCATTTCTGTGCTGGGATTTTCTTCCAGTCCCTGCTCCTCCCACTACACATGATGGTACAAGGTCCATGGGACAAAGACATTCTTCCTTTACTTTGCAAGAGCCAAAATGCCCAGGAAAACCTTTCTCCCGCTTGTTCTGGTCCCCATCACGGTGCAGCTGTCTGGGGCTGACTGTGGTGGGACAACAAGGGTTAAACTCTTTCCTGGCAGGCTGGGAGGACACCGTGTGATTTCTCAGAGCCCGGAGAGGAAGGCAGGCCCTCACTAATGTATGCAGCAGCTTCTGTGGAACTAAAAATAGCCACAATCTGAGGCTGTTCTTCCAGGATTTCACAGGCGCTCACCCAGTTTTTAGCTCCTTCTCCTCAAAGGGATGGCAAAGCCAAGGCGACAGTCGCAGCCCCCATGCGAAGGAGCTTCGCTCCAGGGATGCCTCTGACCCCTGCAGCACAGGGGAGACTGTGCTGAAGGCACAGTCCTGCCTCTCTGAAGGGCTCAGGAATGCCTGGTAGCTGCTGATCAGCACCCTGAGGATTTTCTGGGAGCCCTGGTGCTCTGGATGCAAGCGGCGGGCAGAGCGCGCTGCAGCTGGCAGCGAGCCACAGCTCTGACCCTGGCAGCTCTGCAGCAGCTTCTTTGCAGCTGCACCAGCTCCTCAAGAACCAGCTCTCCTTTTCCTGAGCAGAATCCTTTCCCCCTAAACCCCTCCTGGCTGCTGTTTTTCTGGCATGCTGTTTGAAAATCCTGGAGCGTCCACCTCCTCAGCTCTACAAAGGAGGGTTAGGAAAGGCTTTGCTTTACTTGTCTGGTGATTTCAAGTCCTGCTGAAGCATCAGTCACCCTGAGGGCTGAGGAGAGAGTAAATACTGTAAATTCAGGGAATGCTCTCCTAGAATCCATATCTGATCTCCCAGACACAGAGGTGACCCCCTCATCTTTTCCAGCAGCCAGAGGGTGGGAATGGAAATGTCTCCCTCTGAGTGAGGGAACAAACTCCCAGTTTTGTCACTGTGATCCTGGGGTCCACATTGCCTTTTGAGGGTTCAGACCACAGGGAATTTGCAGTGTCTGTTCAGCTCTCTGGACCCACTACCCCAAACTGTTAAACCCTTCAAGAAGTGAGAAAACCTTGGACAAGAAAACTACAAGTGTGTCCATCTCCAAGGACTTACTGATAGCAAAAATCCTTTCTTTCCCCTCTCCTGCTCTGCATTCCCCACAAAGGGATCTCTGTGAGGAGATGAAGATGTGTCCCTGTCACTGACTGGTGTCCCAGAGCAATGCCAGCTTCTCCTCCCCTGAGCTACCCCATGGCTCTGGTGATGCCAAATCTCTTCTCAAGACCATCTGGGTTAAAACTGTAACGTGACCCATCCTGTTCAAAGGGTGAGGTGACTGCTCACATGTGCCCCTGAGATCACATTTTGGGTGTCCTCAGGCACTTGCTTGGGATTTCCTTTGGCATTTCAGGGAATTTCCCTTGCTTGGAGCCAAGACAAGTCAATCAGAACATCCTTGCTTCCTTTCAAGGCTTTCAGCTGCTCCTGCAGGACTGGCTGGACTGGGACCATCTTCATTTCCACAAAGAGAGCCCTGACACTAATCCTTATTTTCACAAACACACTTGAAGCAAAAACTCAGTGTGAGTCCAACTTCCTGGTCCCTGTGTAAAGCTGTTTAACAGCTTTGATTTAAAACAGAAGGCTTTGCCGGAGGCGACAGCATCAAGTGTTGGAGTATCCTTAAAGCAAATAAGCATGTGCAAAATAGGGAAGGGACTGGGTTTTAAGAATTCATCACTAACTTAGAGGGGGAATACATGATAAAAGAGAGCATTTGGCTCAGTGCTAGGACCATCCCACGTGTGATAGATTCTGTGACATGTCTCTGTAGCACCCATCACTTGGATACCCTCTCCAGCAGCCCCCGCTGCTCTGCCTCCTCCTTCATGCAGCATGGTTTCCACATTGAAATTTATAAAAAAGGGCATTCATGCCATGGTGCTGGAGAGGTCTTAGGGTTTGTATTACTGTTTTAGAGCTCCACATCTCAGAAAATAACAAATGAAAACACAAACATGATTTCTAGGAGTCTGGGTTGAAACAATGGTAGCTGCTGCTACAAAGCTATTCTCTGATTCTGTGTTGATTTACTGAGCAGAGACCTGGAAATGGGGATTCTGCAGTCTGGATATCCAGGGGAGCCCCTCAGCTGTGGGGATGCAGCAAGGAGAGTCTGCTTCCAAAACTGGGGTTGTGGTGGATATGTCAATAACACATTCATGACTATCTTTGCAAATAAAGAAACACTGGACAGGCTCTGGCTAAGCAAGGATAGTTCAGTAACAGCCAGGCTGGGGAAGGATTGACAAATCAGTGCCAAAAAGTGGGGTTGTTTAGGGCTAGCACTTCTTTATGATTTGTTTCTCTTCTTCTCGTTGTGATCTTTCAGCCTGTGAGTCAGAGAAAATTACTCTGCAGCTGAGGAAGGAGAGCAGTCACAGAAACAAATCCCAGAAACATCTCCCAGATGGAGCAGCACGAGCAGCTCCTGCACCTTTGGCCTCTGGAGTTTTATCTGCAGTGATGCCCTTGCCCCACTTCCCTGCCCTGTGCAGCTGCTGGAGGTTGTGACCCCAGTGTCTGTCAGCAGGATGAAATCACACCTGCAGCCCTGCCTGTGCTCTCACAGTCCCAAATACCCACTTGAACCATCAGGTAAAAGGGATTTGAACCAAGACCAGGAGTGCTGCCCCAGAGGAGGGGGTGTAGGTTTATGTCCCTGTCACCAGCAATAATTTCAGAAGAGCTGGGGGCATTGCTCAGGAATGATCAATCACAGAGCCCTGTTTTGTCTATCAGAACCCCCAGATTATCATGAGCTAAATCAGCCTGCAAATACCAAAGCTGTTGGAACCGGATCCTAAAAATGCCACAGTGTCATGCTTTTATTTTATTTTTTTTTAATTCCATCCAAGGAGGGGCTGATTTGTAAACTTTCTTCAAGTAGTGGAAGTGATCTTGGGCTAGAAATCATTTCACCACCCCCAGGAATGTTCAAAAAACCATGTGGATGTGGCACTTGAGGACTTGGTTTGGACATGCCCATAATGCTGGGTGGATGGTTGAACTCAAGAGGTCTTTTTCAAGTTGGATGATTCCATGATTCTGCAGGGATTGGGGTTAAATGCTGGAACAGGTTGTCCAGAGGGGCTGTGGAATCTCCATCCTTGGAGATTTTCAAAACTCAACTGCACCAGACCATGACCAACCTTCCCTAACTTCAAAGTTATCCCCACTTGGATGGGACCCTTGATTCACAGACCTCTAAAATCTCCTTCCCACCTAAATTCTTCTGTGATTCTACAATATGATCCTTCCCAACATAAGTTTTATAAATCAGTTGCATCTTTTGAGGTTGGTGTGTAGTAAAGCCATCTGTGCTTTAAAACAGCTTCAGACTGGCTTAAAATACGAAATTGTAACAGTTTCTCCTGTGCAGCAGAAGTCTGGGACAATCATTCCTTCAAACACAAATTTCAGCCTCACATTTGGCAGAAAGTGAGAGTATGTAATACAAATTATTAATTCTTTAATGGGAGCTGATAGAAACAAGTAGATAAGACTTAGATCAGAAACTGCAAGGCAGAATGATTAAACCCCTTGATGAACACACTTTTTTTTTTATTGATTTTTTAGCTGTAAACCATATAAGCAAATCCCCTGAAGTTGTCAGAAAGCACTGAGACCCCCAGTTCTGAAGATCAGGGCCTTGATGAAGGTCATCAAAATAATTATTTAGGTGTGTGTGGTCAGGATGACCTGTGAGGAGGCTGGATTAGAGTTTGTGCAGAAATAAAGATCCCTTTCTTGATTTTGAGGTGAAAAGTGATCTTTCTCAGTTCAGCATGGTTTTGACCCAACACAACCAGCAGTGGTGAAAACAAATCCTGCACACCCTTCAAGGCTCAGGCCAGACCAGGAACAACTCCCTAGAGACAGCTTGGATGCAGTCCCTTGTTCTGGAGGAGTTTGATGCTGTGGGAGCAGCCAGAAAAAGCTGTGGAATATCAGCCCCTGGATGGGACCCTGTAATTCCTCTTTTGATACTCAAACTAGGAACAATAACAATCAATCTGTGAATCCTTATCACTGGCATGTGACATTATAACAAAGAAAATAACAAGCAAATGTTGATATTGAGCACATTAATGGTGAAGGCAACTCCAAGTTTGAGTTTGATTTTTTTAATAGACAGCATTTCACTTTCCTACTCCCCTGTTGCTCCAGCGCTGCGACTCCCATTCCTTTTACATCAGTTAGAATGAAAATAATTCATTAAAATTAAAAAAGTGGGCCAAAGCCGCAGCTGGTGTAAATTGCCAGAGCCCTGTGGATGCCAGCTCGCTCCAGCTGAGATCTGCCCTCACGTAACCTCATTGTAAGGGGATGTTCAGGCAGCCTCTGCTCCCAGCAGTTACTCATGGCCTGGTTTCCTCCCCTCCAAGGAGAGGGAATTTAATCTGGGAACACCCTCCAGTGCATGAGGCCCCTTGCACAGAATTCCAGGAAAATCCCAAGAAAATTCTGGGAAAATCCTGAGAAAATCCTCCAAAAATCCCAATCTAATCCCAAAAACCCCAATCCAATTCCAATTTGATCCCAAAAAAACCCAAATGGACCCAGGGAGAACCTGCATGGAGCTGTCACTCAATGTGAAGGGGACGAGGAGCTGAGGGCCCCGCCAGAGTTATCACTGAGGGAAAAAACACCTAAATCCCAGGAAAAATATGGTAAAATCTCAAGAAAATCCAGAGAAAATCCTAATCTAATCAAAAAAATGCAATTTAATGGAAATTTAATCTCAAAACCAACAGGGCACAGGCAGGATCAGCAAGGAGCCGTCACGCAGCGTGAAGGGGATGAGGGACTGAAGGCCATGCTGGAGTCATCACTGAGGGGAAAAACACTGAATTCCAGGAAAATCTTGGGAAAAATCCTGAGAAAATAAAAAAAAAAAATTCCAATCCAATCCAAAAAACCTCAGTTTGATCAAAATCTAATGCCAAAAACCCCAATAGGGCCCAGGGAGGATCAGCAGGGAACTGTCACTCAGTATGAAGCGGTATGAGGGGCTGAAGGCCGTGCCCCACATCATCACTGGGGAAAAACATACATAATTCCAGGGAAAAATATGGAAAATCTCCATAAAATCCCGAGAAAATCTGAGAAAAATCCTGGGAAAGTCCTAAAAATCATGATAGGGCAAAGGGAAAGTCAGCACCGAGCTGGTTCTCAGTGTGAAGGGGACGACGGGCTGAGGGCCGTGCTGGGGTCGTCACTGAGGGGAAAAACACTAAATTCCAAGGAAATCCTGGGAAAACACTGAGAAAATAAAAAAAAATTCCTGATAGGCAGATGAGGTGGCAGGAGGGTGAGCCCTCAGCCGAAGGACATTCCCATCCCCATTCCCAATCTCTTCCTCCAGGAGGGAGCACCAGGGAGGAGGTTGGTGCCATGGGATGGTGCCCATCCATATGATGGGTGTTGCTGCCACATCACCAAGGTCACAACCAGGCTCCTGCAGTGCCACAGGACATTTCTGAACAGCAGAGTGACAGGTGGCCAAGAAGCCTAAGGGGTTCTTGGATGGAATATCCAGGAACAGTGTGGCCAACAGGGCCAGGACAGTGAATGTCCACTGTGCTGGCACTGCTGGGGCACGTCCAGCGTGTGGGAAATGGATTTGTAGAGATTGTGATAGCATGAATTATAACATCTGTATTGTCTCACCCTTCACATGAGAGTGAAAATGGAACAAAAGTTTTTTAAATGCCTCTCAGTTGCCCCATCTCTGCATCAGAAAAGGGCTTAATCTGACACCAGTGCTGGGGACAGCCCTGGAACCCTCATGACAAGAGGGACATTGAGGGGCTGAACATGTCCAGGGAATGGAATGGAGCTGGAGAAGGGGCTGGAGCACCAGAAGGGGCTGGGGGAGCAGGGAAAGGGGCTCAGCCTGGAGAAAAGGAGGCTCAGGGGGGACCTTGTGGCTCTGCACAACTCCCTGACAGGAGGGGACAGCCACGGGGATCTGCTCTGCTCCCAGGGAACAGGGACAGGAGGAGAGGGAACAGCCTCAAGCTGTGACACATTGTGGCATCACCATCACATTGTGGAGCCACCACCCCTGGAAGTGTTCAAGAAGTGTGGATATGGCATTTGTGGACATGGGTCCATGGTGAACATGATGGTGCTGGCATGCTGGGTGGACTTGATCTTAGAGATATTTTCCAGCCTCAGAGATTGTGTGATTCTCTGGCTGGGTCTGGCTGAGATGGAGTTTGTTTTCCCCACAACAGCCCCCACACTGCTGTGCTTTGCATTTGGAGCTGGGAAGGTGTTGGTAACACCCCAATGTTTTGGCTACCACAGCATCAGAGCTGTTTCTCCAGCATTCCACCCCAACAGAGGGCTGGGCACGAGCAAAATCCATTTCACATACACCTGTACTGATAAACCAGGCCATTTCAAGACCTGTTCATGGGCACTGCAATTTCACCACACCCTGTACAGGGCCAGGGGTTGGACTCAGTGATCCCTGTGGGTCCCTCCCAACTCAGGATATTCTGTGATTCCGTGCCAAAATCTGAATATAATCATTAGAATGGTCCAGGCATATTCGATCTCTCCCAAGTCATCACAACTTGTGCAGGTTTCAGCAATCTACAAGGGCCAGGAATCATTCCCAGTGCTGAATATGGAGGAAGTTTCCTGGTTTTGGAGGATGAGAGAGATCATTTCTTGCATCTTGGCCTGTTGGCCTCAGGGAAGATGATCAGACTGTTACAGCCTGAGATTCCTGTCCTTGGTCAGCTTGTGGTTGTGTGGGACAGGCCATCAGGACTCTCCTGCCCCCAAAGCACAGCCCAGGGCCTGTCCTGATATGCCTTTTTGGGCTCCCAAGAGAGCTCTGACCCTTTTACCCATCCTCATCTCTCAGAATCTTTTTATACTAAAAACTACATATACATTATTTATAATTACTTTCCAATATCTATCACCTATGTTAGACAGTGAGCCTCTACTCTAAACCAATACAAAAGTGCCAACATCACAGCAGAAGATGGAGGCTAGGAAGAAGAAGGAGAAAGACTGGACATGCCCAGATTCCTCCATTTTCCCCCTGAACCCCCATTCTAAAACCCCCAAAAAATCTATTTTTCACCCTGTGATAAATTCACTATCATTTTACTTAAACTTTCGTGGCTTGCAGATCCTCATGTAAGGTTGGTAATTTTTTCCATGGGTCAAGATCAAGGGCACAGGGGTCTTGGGCTCTGGGCCAGGGTCTCTGAGTCCCTGGACAGGAATTTCCTGGGAATTTCCCCCCCAGAGGAATTTCCTGGGTTCTGACACTCATCCTCCTCCCCTCAACCAGCCCATTGCCAGAGGCATCCTCCTACATTTCCTGGTGCCATCTCAGCAAATCCAACCCTGCCAAGGCCCAGGCACGACCCTGCAGTAGTTCACCCTGTAAAATTATCAACACAGCCCCTGGAAATTTTGGCCAGGGCAAATTAGATGGATGTAGCCACACAGAGCTGATCCTTGCCAGCTGGCCAGGGACTGCTTCATTTCATGACACAAAACCAGAGCCTCCAGAATCCAACCCCTGTCATCCCCATGGAGCAGTTTTTTCCACAGAGCTCAGGGTGGGTTGTGTTTTTACAGCAGGAGCATTGCATCTCCTCTTCTCCCTCCTGGTGGGCTCCTGCAGCTCTTTCCAAAGGTTATTTGACCACATTTGGTGGATTTGGCTCCTTAAAAAGGCACTTTGGAGCGGGGACAGCAGTGACTTTGACCCCAGCAGTTCATGTGCTGCTGTGACATGTGTAGTAAATAAGAGTGAGGGTAATTATACCAACAAGAATTCTGGGAGCCCTGCCAGGAGGGAGGGGACAGCCAATCCTTTGTGCACTAAAAAAAAAAAAAAAAAAAAAAAAAACATCGCCCCAATCCCCCTCACAACCCCAAATTAGTTCTATCTCTTGAAGCCGTGATGAGACTTAGAACTAAAAATACACACAAATACACACACTCATATAAAAATAGCCAGCATTCAAAAAAAAAAAAAAAAAAAAGAAAAAAAAAAGGCCAAAGTTAGGCTCCTGTATCCAAAATTAAGCTCTTAAATAAATAAATTAGTCTGATTTTCAAAAGCACAGAGCAGTGAATGGTTTTCACTGACATAAGAGGAAGCATCATGTTGCTAAAGATTGAAGATCAGGCCTGAATATGGATTTTAAAGTCTAATTATAGAAGCCTGTTTGCCACCAGCTTGACCGGGAACAATGAATTTCAGGTGAAATGACATTGATTTTTTTTTTTTTTCTTAATTCTTCTTAAGTTGTCTACACTTGACCAATATTAGGAAAGGTTTGAAAGACCCTCAAGTAAATAAAATAAGGAAACAGATGACCTGGAATAAAACTGTTTACACCAGTTCTGTACATTGGTGTTTGGAAATAGGGTTTAGAATTATCAATGTTGGAGCTGGGTGAAATTTTATGTTGATTAAGTAAGTAGAAATTAAGCAGGTATTTATTACTTGCTGAAAGCCCACAAGGTGGAAATATGACTTTATTACTTTTATCACAATCCACTGGCATGAGGAAGGAACAGGATCTCAGTCATTCCTTTCCTCTCTTTGCCAGATTTGAATCTGAAGGATGCTAAAAACAGAGCACCATATTTTTTCATGGACTGAAGAGAAAGAAAAATTAAGTTAATTTACTTTTTGCTGCAAATGGTCCTCAGAGCTGCTTTGCTCACACTGCCCAACATTTGCCAAGGGGTTTCTGAGGTCACAGCCCCATGGGATAGGGACAGATTTGTCCTTTGGGGTCAGATTGGGCAGGGCTGGGATTTATGCTGTGAAGGAATTATGTCCACCCTGGATGGAGGAGCATCAGCTGGTAGGGCTGTGCTCCACTCATGTGGTATTAGAGGCAGGGGACAGCACTGAAAGATCTGAGATTTGATGCCAAAACAACTTTGAGAGCATCTTTTTGGTGCTCTCTGACTCAGTTTCCCCATCCATGGAAGAGGCACAATGCAGGTGACCTTTGCCAAAGGCTGTGGGCTCAGCAGTCAGGGAGAATTTGGTGTTTGTGCCACTGCCACTGGTGGAGGCAGGATCAGGACACTGTGTCAATCCCATGAATTTGAATATTTTTTCCATGCATTCTGCCTCCATGGATTGGTGTCATGTCCTCTTTCCGTGGCCAGTAAGAAAAATCTGTGCTTAAACCGTGGATGGTGTGAATCCCTAGAGATTCACCCTAACACCAGAGATCCAGGAGAAATCATTGCAGGACATTGTGTCCTGTCTGATAATTTCCTCCTAATCTTTTTGAGTGGCCCAATGTCATTGTTGCAGCTTGGTTCCACCAAATGGGGGGCTGGGAAAAGTAAAGATGGTCTTAAAAATAACCCAAAAGTGGAGACAGCTGTTGGGAACAGCAGTGTGGAAGAGCAGAGGTGTAGGAAATAGGAACTGTGAGAAGGCACTGAGAGAATTTTTTTCTGGAGAAAAGGAGATTCAAGGGGGACCTTCCTGACAGGAGAGGGCAGCTGTGGGGTGTCAGGCTCTCCTGCCAGGGAACAAAGGACAGGATGAGAGGAAACAGCCTCAAAATGGAGCAGGGAAGGTTCAGGTTGGGCATCAGGAAGAATGCCTTCAGAAAAAGGGTTATCAGGCATTGGAAGTGGCTGGTCAGGGAGAGTCCTCATCTCTGGAGGGAGTTAAAAGCCGTGTGGATGTGGCACTTGGGGACACAGGTTAGTGGTGGCCTTTGCAGTACTAGGGAAATGATTGAACTCCATGATCTTAGGGATATTTTCAAACCTTAATAATTCTATGATTCTATGGAACTGTGATTTTTTTTTTTTAATCTGGAGAAATGAAAGGTTTACATGGCAACTATGTGCAAACAGGTAAAAGACTGCTGCAGGGTGAAAAGCAACAAATTCTTCTTGTCTGTGGCTGAGGTGATGAGAAATGAGTGGTTTAACCTTCTGAAAAAGAGTTCAGGTTTTGTGTACAGGCAGGAATGGGAGCTTCTGGGGAGGGGGAGACCATCCAGGACTACAGGACGGATTTGGTGGAATTTGGTGGAATTTGGCAGAGGTTATGGTGCTTTTGCCAGTGGGCAGCACATTATGGGCACCACCACTTGGTTTTTGCTGTCTCTGTGTCACTAGCATTACAAAAACCATTGCATTCTCCTTTTCTCTGCTTTCTCCTTCAGCCACCACACTCTCCCTGACTTTGCCTTTCCAGCTAAACTGCATTTATTTAATTCCTGGCTGAAGGGAAGGCAGGATTCCTGTGTCATGCTGCAGCTCCTGGGGTTGGGGTCTTTCCATGGAGATTCCAAATGCAGGTGGTGGATTTGGGCGTGTTGGGAGAGCAGGTGCCCCATGGCCATCTCCGTCCCATCGGGGTCTGCTGTGGATGTCACACCAGTGTCACCAGTGTCGTGTGACTGGCGCAGCATTTTCTCGAGTGTCGAGCCCCATCTGGTGGCTCTCCTGCGTCATTTTTTTGGTGTCCTTGCGGTCCCTCTTTTCGGGATTTTTTTCGCCTCCTGTGCCGGTCAGGAAGGACAAGATGCTGGATGAAGGACAGGGTTCGCAGAGCTGCCTCTGTTTCTCTCCCAGCTCCCCATCCCTGGGTGCAGTTCGGAGATCCGGAGGCTCTCCAGGCTCTCGTCCTTCCCTCCTGCTCTGCCCGGCTGTGCAGTCTCGCCCGAGAGCCAGGGGATGATCTAATCGTTTTGGCCAAACCCCAAAGCTTGTGCCGGGAGCCCCTCCCAGAGCATCCAGAAGGCGTTTCATCCCTCTGCCGTGCTGGCAGCCGAGCTGGGACAGATGAACAGTCCCGGGAGGAGACATTTCCGACGATTGACTGGCTCAGATGAGCAGCTTTAGGGGCGGCATTAGGTGAAATGGTTCCCATCCCAAACGGGGTTACAGCCACCATTCAGGATGAGAAGGAAGAATGCACAATATTGGATTGTCAATCCCTAGAAGTGTCCAAGGCTGGGCTGGACAGGGCTTGGAGCAACCTGGGATAGTGGAAGGTGCTCCTTCCTATGGCAGGGAGCTGGAACAAGATGATTTATAAGGTCTCTTCCAACCCAAACCATTCTGGGATTCTGTGATATCAACAGGCATTAAAAAGGACTCTGTTAGGGTTTTTTCTTAAATGCCACAAGTCCTGAGACAGAGGCAATGGTAGAGCTGTGCCTGTCCATGCATGAGACGCCTCCTTACATTGCCCAAAGTCTCAAAGCTGACCAGTGACAAACTGTGGCCTTTCACATCTGTGCGTCACACACATGCTGAGGTGAAGGTGGTGTCTCATTGCTCCACCTATGATGAAACAGGGTCAAATCATAGAATCACAGAATATCCTGAGCTGGAAGAGACCCGCAAGGATTGTCAGATTCCAATTCCTGGACAACTTCAAGAATCCCACAGTGAGCCTGAGAGCATGGTGCAAACACTTCTTGAGCTCTGGGGTCTGTGAGTGAAGCTCCTTACCAGAGTGCTGAGGGGGTTTAGATGGTCTCTCAAGCCACTTCCAAGTGTTAGGACCAGTATTTTTCATGTGGGTTCACTTCTTGTGATGAAAATTAGGTGAGGGTGTTGTTCTCTTGTATTTCAAAAGCACTTCCTACTCCCAGGCTTCACGTTTGGGTGGTACCAGTTAAACTTTTCCCACCCTTGCAACACCAAATGCACTTCATTATATGATCTTGTTCTCAGGGTGGCAACGAGTTTAAGGCTGGGCTTGGTGATCTTGGAGGCCTTTTCCAACTTTAATGATTAGTCAGATTCTAAAAGTCCTCCTCAGATCTGACAGGAGGGAGCCTGTGGTATTTGCTGGGTCCTCAGGATAAAGGAGGAATTGATGAATCTGACTCCATGTTCTTAGAAGGCTAATTTATATATATATTTTATATATTATATATTATATATTATATATTATATATTATATATTATATATTATATATTATATATTATATATTATATATTATATATTATATATTATATATTATATATTATATATTATATATTATATATTATATATTATATATTATATATTATATATTATATATTATATATTATATATTATATATTATATATTATATATTATATATTATATATTATATATTATATATTATATATTATATATTATGTTATGTTACGTTATGTTCTATTATATTATGCTATACTGAAACTATACTAAAGAATAGAGAAATGATACATACAGAAGGCTTAACAAGATACTAATTAAAACTCGTGAAAGCTTCCAGAGTCCTAACATAGGTGGACCATGATTGGTCATTAAATAAAACAAATTCACATATTGGATAAACAATCTCCAAACCACGTTCCAAATACAGGAGAAGCAAATGAGATAATATTATTTTTCTTTTTCTCTGGGGCTTCTGAGCTTCCCAGGAGAAGAATCCTGGGCAAGGGGATTTCTCAGAAAATATGACAGTGACGGGAGCGGAAGAACCACGCAAACCCCAATGTCTCCCCAGAACCCCAGAAACAGATTTTGCTGCAACTCCAACATCTCACACCCAGCTTTTCCCTCCTGTCCCCTGCAGGTATATCCGAACAATGTACCTGGGGATCCAGAGCCAGAGGAGGAAGGAACACCAGCGGCGTTTCTACTGGGCTATGATGTACGAATATGCAGACGTGAACATGCTGCGCCTCCTGGAAACGTTCCTCGAGAGCGCCCCTCAACTGGTGCTACAGCTCTGCATAATGATCCAAAAGAACCGTGCAGAAACATTACCATGTAAGTGGTCCCTCTCTTCCCCACCTTTCCAGCCTCTCCCCTTCTGCTCCCAGTGCCTGGCAGCTGATGGATGTGCTGCTCACTTCCCACCCTGGCTGGGGGTTGCTGCTTTGGGACAAATCTCTGCTGAGTTCGCTGGGTAAAATTTCTGCTCGTTTCCTCTGAGGAGAAAAAAACAAGTCAGTGTCAAGGAAAAGATGGGATTCAGCTCTTCCACACCTAGTCCAGGCTAAAGGAATGATGGTGGTGTCAGGAGGAGGCAAGCAGGCTCTGCTGCTGTGGCACCACTTGTTTGTCGCTTGGCACCGGGCAAATACGACCATTCCTTGCCTCAGTTTCCCTCCTTACATAAGTAGGATGATAAAACTGGCCAGATTTGAGTTTGTGTTGTGAGGACAAATGGTTCAATGCCTATGCAATGCTCTGATGGTGTTAAGTGTAAAAAAAGGGGGGTTTAACAGCTAAATGCTGTAGGGCCTTTTCTGATGAGTGCCCAGGAGTTAAAGGTCTTATCATTGGTACCATGGTTCTCACCAAGCCCAGGAAAAGAGAAGGGGAAGGCAGTGGAGAGGATTGTGTAGGAACAAGGATGTTATGGAGGTTTAGTTGGACAGGCAATTAAATGATAAGAGGAGGCTTGAAAGCCTCCATAGGGAATATTTTGCCAATTCTGGTGCCCACCACAGTGTCCACCACTGTGATGTGCTGAGCATGGGGCATCTGTCCCAGCTAAGGGGGACATGGCCCTGTCCCAGCCCCGGCGTGACCAGCCTGAGGGACAACCATCCTTTCCAAGGACCAGCAGTGGAGCTGCTTGGTTATTCAGCCTCTGTTCAGTTCGTGCACCATAGGGTGACACTCAGCTTCCCAAAGACAGCCTGGTTGGGGCCTGTCATTTCTGAGGAGTTTTTGGAGCTGAGGTGGGAGCTGAAATCGGAATGTCCTTTGGGGTTTAAATTTTGCTGGTTTTGCCAAGGTCACCACTATCTACAGCATCAAGGAAGGCCAGCCACTCTCCCTTTCCCCTGTATTGCCAGCATGTCCATCACAGTTGTTTATAGAAGCTTCCCTCCTCCTATTTATGCAGTCTTTTCTTGAAACCTCTCATCACGAGCTCTCCAGGCCTCCAAAGTGCTGACATGATGAATATGCCTTTCTACAACTCCTGCTAGAATGGCTCACATTTGCCTGCCCCCTTCTTCCTGCTGCTTCCAACGTTATTAACCCGACTGAAAATGCAGAAATCACAGCCCAGGAGGTTTGCCAGGGCGTTCTGCAGATTGCTGGGCTCGCCACAGAAAGCGCCGGGTGAAGTTTGTTGGCCTCTGTGTTGTGCCGCGAGTCAGACAACGCGGGAGAATAATCCCTCCAGGCTTTCAAATCCGTGGCTCTTTCGCTTTGCCACTTCCAGGCACGGCTGCCTAATCCACTGAACGAGCTGCATCATTTTTTTTCCAGCATCCCCCTCCCCTCCCTTCCTGGGCTTTGCAGTTCCTCCGCTCCTCCATCCAGCGCGCCGAGCCGGCTGCGCTCTCTCTTCCAAGGCAGCGCTCTCTTCCAAGGCAGCGCACGTCCCCGCCTGCCTCCCCGAGCCCTGGAGGGCTCTTTGCTCGCCACGCTCCAGCAGCCGAGCTCACCAGGTCCCCAGTGCATCCTCTCCCTGCCTCCCTCCCCGCCCGTGCCAGGGATGCGGGCGCTGATGGATGAGAGCAGCGGAGCTTGCTCAGCGCTCCTTGACTCCTCCGGCGCAAGGATTCCTAGAGCTCCTCCATGCACGTTCAGTGCTTCTCTCTTCCACCTCCTCCTCCTCCTTCTCATTCTCCTTCTCCTCCTCGCAGCCAGTCCATAATTATATAAAAGCAAATTAAATGCTGAGAGGAGCCGTTGGGAAAGGGAGCATCGAAGATTTTCACTTCCAGCAGGGGAAAAGCAAAGGGAGATGGATACTGTTAGGAAGGCAGTGTGTTTAAAAATCAAATCGAGTCTCTCCTGGCTCATCGAGTCTGTGGGAGCGTGGCTCGTCACAGGAAGGGGCCAGTTCTGCCTTTAAACAGGGACAGCATCAGCTGCATCCCTGAGGAATGAGAAAATAGCCCAGGGAAGGGCTTAAAAGCCCAGGTACTGCCTCTGCTGATGTGTCCAGACTCCAGCTGCTTCCATACACACCCCACAGACTTCTATGGACTCATTTAGTGCCAGACAAGGTCAGTTCACCATTTCCTGTGGCATACATCCCTCTTCCAAGCGCCAGCCCTCCCTGCTCTTTGGATTGTAATGCCAAGCCCAGGCTCCACTTCTCCCCAAACAGGTCAACTTCTATTCAGGAGCTTTAGAAATGGAGTCATTTGAATGACTATCAGGAGGTTTTGCTTCTGTCTCCTAATTCCTGTGTTAAGAGAGCTGTTGAGGAAAGAAGAGTGAACACATTGAAAGTCCTATTTCTTTACTCAGATCCAGAGCATCTCCTCCAAAGCATTTCTGCCACACAGCGTGGTGGTAGAAAGGGCTGATCTTGGAAGGATGAGTAGAAAGTGATACCACCAGGATAATGCCTAATTTCCTGGGTTTCAATCTATTGGGTGGGTGAAAGAAAGAAAAACCTCATCATGCCTTGCAAGAACTATTTGACCATGAGAGGTACCTTTGTGAGAGGATTGGGTAGGACTTGCATTTGTTGTTCCTTCAGCACTCAAAGAATGGAGGAGTTTCACCCAAAAGTGAGAATGTCCAGCAGCAGAAGTGCTGGAGCTGGAATTTGAGATTTACCCAGCCTCAATAAAGCTTGGGACAAGACAAGCTGGGATTTCATGAGAGTCAGGGCTCATTCCTTCATCCTATCCCCAGCACAAGGCCGAGCAGATCTCAGCTTAGCTGCCCTTGTCTGAGCAACAACAGAAAAGAGCATTGACAGAAAAGAGATGAGAACTCTGTGAACTCCATCAGGTGGGCAGTGAAAGGTGAATGTTGAGAGCCTGAGCTGGAATTCTTTGGTTGGTGGAGCAAATGGAGCAACATAATCTCCTGAATATCCATGTGGAAGGAGCTGGTGTTGGTAAGCAGCCCCTCTGTGGAGGATTTATCTGCTACAACCACAGCTGGGTGGGCGCAAAACAGAGTCAAGAGAAGGTGAGGGAATAAGGATGGATCCAAGACGTGGAACAGATCGTGCCCAAAGCAGCTGAAGAGGGTGGGATGAGATGCTCAACCAGCAGCAGCCCTTTTCTCCAGGGAATCTGATGCATTTATACCTATCATTGGGGTGAGGCTGAAGGAGGGGAAGGGATGCTGGAGAGGATGCAGCATTGTCCCTCAGTCATCCTCACTGTGTCTGAGGTTTAGGAGAGGATAAGAGGGTGCCCATCTCTCAGACTCCTGGGCAACAACAGCCAGAGGACTTCCCATTATTTAAATCATGTATTTGCAGGGGGAAAACATAGCATTAACAACAGAAAAAACTCAGCAACCCAGATCCTCATTCCATAATCACTCCCAGCAGATAATCCACCTCACTTCTTGCAGAACAAACCATCCTTAACCCCTTCACCCCACAGAGGTGCTGCTTCCTCTATGCCAAGTGGGAAGGAGCAGATCAAAACAGCTTAAAGGAGACACTCAACCTCCAGGCAGACAGGGAGGTGAGAGGGATTCCAGTTTTTCTGGCATAAATCTCCTCTTAAAGAGGTTTGCTTCCACTCAATTTTTAATTTTTTTTTTACATGGCTTCTTTAAATCTTAATGAGATTTAGCTGAAGCACCAACGTCCTTCCACTCATGTCACAAATTCTTTAAACAAAGATTTCTGCCTGTATGAGGCTGCAGTTTTCAGCACAGGGTCTCTCCCTCTAAAAAACCCCACATCTCTCCACAGATGCTGTGTCCATCTCTTCAACAACCCTTCAGCTGATCTGAGAGAGATTAGCAGCATAAGCCTTCCTTTTGCAAAGTCCTGCTGGAGTCTCCGGGATTTTGGGTGGTGTTTGCACTCTCCAAAGCCCTCAAAAGTAGGATGAAGCTGCTCATGTATTTAAGAAAAAGCAACAATAACTTAGGGGTTTGGGGGGTCATTTTATTTAAGCAGAGTGATACAAATTAGGCTTTAAAATGGATTTCAGACATGTCAGATACACATGTGCGCTGGCTGCAGAGTTATCCTAGTGGAGTTTGCAAATCATCTGGTTCTTCCCAAAGTGAATTCCTATTTTTTTATCACATTCTCCCTCATCTGTGCCATGTCTGGGGACCATTTATTATCATTTATGATTCCTTTTTGCAGGCGTGAACTAAAGATAATTTTTCCTGTCACTTAGTTTAGAAGACTCAGCTGGTCAACTGAGTTAGAAAGGGACCTTCAGCCTGTAGGTGTTCAAAAATGTGAGTTTCAAGTGATATCAACACTGAACACAACTGAGGAGACTAAAATCCACAGGTCTCCAGTGAAAGTGAAAAAAAGACTCATGAGATTTGAAATTTCATCCTTTTCACCACTTGAAGGAACACTCAAAGTTAGTGTAAGACCATTCATGCTGGCCTAGGCCAAACAGGTGTGTCCAACAATGTTCAAACAGGAATCCAAACCCCCAAACCCAATCTCTGTGACCTCACAACACAAAATTGCCCCCATTTGTGCAGAGTCCCATAACCTCATAAATAAACCAGGGTTTGCTCTACACAGGCACCAGATCCTGTGAGGATCAGTACAAAATTCAATATGGCATCTGCAGGTTCTGTGGGGGAAAGTTCTATTTCTGCAAAGAAGAAATCTTCTTCCTGACTGGTGCATTTTTCCTGAGATCCACCAAGAGAACTCCACTGTATTTCTAAAGAAGTCTTTGCCTTATAAAGTCCTCAGTAACAGGAGATGAGGTGGGGACAAGATCTACCAGAGCCCCACTCTGGGCTTTGGCTCAGGTTCTGAGACAGATCATGAGGAAAAAGAGATGCTACAACTTTGCCCAAAGGCAGTTTTTCTTTTTTCCTTATTTCTCATGTTATTCCTTGGGGATTAAAAGAAGTGGGAGACATCTCCATCACCCAGGCCTTGTTTCCTGTGACAGAAGAAGCACAAGGAGAAAAGCAGTTGCTCATTGCCATGTGGGAAAGGGATGTACTTGCTGGACCTGGAGGATCTGGGGTGATCTGCCCTGAAAATTTGTCCTGACTCCACCACAGTTTCCCTTTAAATGTTCACCAGCAGCCCAAGGAGGCCCAGATAGCTCTGAACTCATAAGCAGCTCGCCTGCGAGGCCACTCATATGACTCCAGTGCTCTGCCAGACTGGGGCATATGGCTCTGTTCCTGCCTTCCCCTCCTTCCCACCAAAGCCGGATGACAGGGAGCAATTTGGTGCCCTGCTGGAAAGGAGCCTCTGGTGCCTGGCCAATTCCCAGCAGCATCAAAAAGCCATCTCCACAGTTGGCAGTGGCACTGAGGACGCCTTGCTCTGGCATGCTGAGAGCAGGCCAAGCCTGAGGCACGCTGGCATGGGACAGCTTGTCCCATCATCAGCCGTATTGTCCCGGTGCCGTGGGATCCAGGAGCTTTCAGAGCCAGGGACAGCTATTTTTTCTTTTTCCAGCAGGATTTGGAGCCAGCCCAAAGAAAGACATCATCCCTTCACCCATCCCCACCTGCAGCTTCTCTGTCCACCACCTTGCCATGTCTCTGGCTCTTATTTTTGGAGTGCTGATAAAACCCCGTCTGTTCGGTACCACGTGTCACCGTCACACACAGGACATGGCACAGCCAGGAAAGATGAGTCACCATTCACGGGACAGAGCTGGCAGGGGGCCAATGCTGCCAATTTTAGGCTTTGTCAGACTGTGGTAATCACTGGGAAGGGGTTACATCATCAGAGCACTACAACAGCATTAGCTCATGCTGTTCCCGGGAGCTGGGGGCCAGCCAGGAAAACGAGGCATGGAGAGAAGTTTGGGTTCTTGTCAAGCAGATTCCAGGCAGGAAATTCAGACTTTTTTGGGTGACTCCATGCTGCAGGCTTTCTGGAGATAGACCTCTCATGGGAGTTTTGGGATAAGAGCATAGAAAAAGCTGCTGTTGGTTAGTGAAATGCAATTCTTTTTAGCTTCAGGTTGCTCTAGTGCGGGATTCTTGTCAGGAATCTAGGAAAGCACAGATAAACAGGGAGCACATAAGCCCTGGGATGTGTAGGAAAACATGGAAAAGATGCCACACAGGCTCTGGGATGTCCAAAAAAACATGGGAAAGATGCCCTGTTGGGCAGGGACTACTCTGTGCTTCTACCCCTGATAGAGGTGGAGCAGTTCAGGTTGATGCAACTCAAAATCATTGAGTTTTGAAGGAAAGAATTGTCTCACTTCAGAAGCTATTAATTGTTTTTTAATTATTAGCTTGGGGTGACAGCTCTGAGTCTGTGCATGCAGCAAAATTACTGAGTCAGTAGAAATCTCCTGAAATTACTTTTGTCCCAACTGGCATTTGACCAACCACATGCTCTCAGTGCCCTCAAAACATCCATGTCTTCACACAGAGGGTCACTGAGGGGGGACAGCCACCAGGCACAGAAGCCCTTGTCTGGTGTACACTGTGGTCCCAAAAATATTTGCAGAAGGCAAAAAGACCCAGGAGATAAGCCAGGTTAAGCATGACGTAATGTGTGAAGGACATGGGCACAGACAGCTCCCACCATCCCAGGCTGCTCCAAGTCCCATCCAGCCTGGCCTTGGACACTTCCAGGGACCCAGGGGCATCCAAAACTTCTCTGGACCACCTGTGCCAGGGCCTCCCACCCTCACAATAAGGATTCCTTCCCAATATCCAACCTAAACCTTCTCTCTCTCCATCTGAAGCCATTCCCCCTTGTCCTGTCACTCCAGGCCCTTGAAGAACTTGGACACCAAGTTGTGACCTGCTACCTGTCACATAGGTCTTTGCAGAGCATATAAAACGTGGGAAGCAGAGGGAGAAAGAGTTTCCTGCTGTTATCCTTGGAGATCAGTGTCCCTGGTGCCTTCAGTACCCCACTGTGAGACAGCACCAGCTGCACCACAGCCGTTTTTGCCACTTTGTCACTCCCCCTCACAGGAACGCTCTGCCAGACTTGCCTCATAGATGTCAGCCCTGTGCATTCCCCAGGAATGTTGAGAGGCTCCTTCTTTTCCAGAGACCAGTCCCCTCAGCTGGGATTATGCCGAGGCATTTCCACCAAAGGGTCCCCTGCACAACATCAGAGGTTTATAAACCGTAAGGTTACAAAGTGTGCACTGCTGACACACCTCTGGATGGATCCCTCTTTCTTTGGCCACTGAGTGCGATCCCAGCTGGGTCCCTTCATCTTCCCATCAGGCCAAAATCATTCCCAGAGCTGGGATGAAGTTATTTCCCTAATTGCTTGCAGTTGCTCTGCATCCAGGCCCAGCCACCTACCAGAGGTTTGCAGGATCCCTGTTTGGTGCTGTCACAGACTCTTTGGAGCATTGCCTTGATGTTGTCTCATCCCCAAGGAACAGCCTGTGGGAGCTGTTTTCAGCAGGAAGTTCCCTCACAAAACCCTGGCAGGAAATGTTGCTTTCCCAATCCTGGGACAAGTCTGTTGGGTTTCATCCCTGCTGATGAACCAAAACACATCAGAACATGAGCACAGCCACCAGATCTTGTTCATCCTCTGCTTCAATTATCAGCCCCTGGCACATTTTTAGCTCCTGGCAGCCAACACCAACCCAAACAATTCCCGTGCTTGGCTCAGGTGATGGCAAGAACAATTCCCACCAAGCACTCTGGGCCACCCTGTTTCAAAGGCTGGGACAGAACTCAGCAGTCCACAGAATTAGGCTTGGCTTAGTTGCTGACTTCTGGGTGCAGGGTGCAATGCTGCCCCAGATCTAGGCTAAGGAAAAAGAGATCCTTGTGTTTGGTCTCCAAAGCAGACAGTGGAACTCTTTGGGCTTTCCTTTCCAGCACTGGGGTGCTGCTCCTCTCTTTTTCGTACTATTTTAACCCCTACTTGTAGAATTACAGGATGCTTTCAACTTGTAGTAGGCAGGTTTGCATGTTTCCCAATGTCTGCTGTCCTTATCTGAATTAAAACAGAAATAAAAAGAAAAGGAGTGACAGGATAAGGGTGTAACAGATGTCAGATTGCAGTGTTGAAATGCACATATATTGTACATGTTTGTGGAGTCCTGCTGTTTCATGCCAACCATCCCTACTCATAGAAATGGGTGAGAAAAGATTTTGTGCTAAATGGAGCCATGTGTTGTTTTTTTTAGCAAAACAGTTTGTTTGGGGTTTTTTTCACCATTTCAGTGCATGCAAGTGGTTCCTTTAGGTGTGTTTCTCTTCTAAGGGTTCCTAACAGTAGAGTTCAAATATAATTAGATCTGAAAAATCTCAGTGTAGGAGGCTCCTTCTGATATTTTCAGGATTCAAACTGGAAGCAGCTCTGCTGGATTTGCTATACTTGAAAATCTTAGCAAACAATTGGCCACTAGAAGTTGTAACTAAAGTGCCCTTCACAAAGAAGCAGCTGATGAATGTGAAATGTGGTTTTTTTCCTCCAAGAATAACCCCTCTTGGATTTTGCCATCTTATTATTACCTGTTGAAGTAATCATGTTTGGGTGGGGGTTTTATGCCTGTTGTTCTAGAAAGACAATTTTAATTAGCAAAGGGACAAAAACTAAGTTCTCAACAGGAAATAGCAGTGGAAGTTTCTAGAGATGGTTGTGTCCCTGTCAGGTTGAGCCAAGTTTCTGTGACTGCCCTGCCTTCTAATGCTACAAAGAGGGATTTTTTGGTCTGTTTGCACAGAGTTAAATCCTGTCCTTGCTGGAGGTGCTGTCAGAGCATCCTGGTGGAGCATTTCCAATGAAAGCTCTTGGGGTCTCTCGAGGAGCTTCGCATCCTCTCGTGTGTGGCTGTTCACTTTTAGGGGCTCAGGTGGGGTTCTTTGTCAGTGTCATTCTGAGACAGCACTTAAAGGCTTCAGATTAACATGGATTTAACTCAAAAGTGTTTATAGTTACAGTGGTGGCTGTGCAGAGGGCACCTCGGCCTGAAAAGAGTGGCAATCCATGCAGCTTTTGACAAAAATAGACACGAAGAGCAGTTCTCATGCTCTATTTCCAAACAAGCTAATCTGTGCCCAGGAAATCCTGGCTGCTGCTTTCCCAGCACATTTCTAATGCAGAATTAACCCAGGTGATTGGTGCCTGGAGGGATTTAGACCAAGCTCAGGGCAGACCATCTCTCCTTCGTGTCTGTGGCTCATTAGAAGACAAGGATGCACATGGTTGTTGGTTCTGAGTGTTCTATCAGCTGCAGTGCCATCCCAGCCCACCTGAGATTCAGGGATTTGTGGGATTCAGGATCTCTGGAGGATGCACTGGGAAAAGGTGAACTTGGGCATGGTGGGAAGATCCTTGAGAGGTTTTGGCACTTGAGTCCTTGCTGCTGCAATGTGGGTTACTGGTCCACATCAACCCAAATTTTTACGACAACAGCAGCTCTTCTAAACACCATCCATGCAGCCCCACACCGACACTGAAAACACCCACAGTAGGATTAATAAAAATTCTGATTTTAAAAATCACAAAGGAAAGAACTGTTCTTCATGGACACCCTCAAAGGAGCATCTGATGAAGTGGGAGTTCTTTCAGTGAGAAAAAACAATCTGCTTTTGCTGAAAGAAAAACAGTAAATCCTTTCCATTTCATTTTCTTAATATTTAAGGGAAGTTTCAAAACGGAAGAGCCATTTCAAAATAAATAGTGTTGTGTTATAAATACTTTTATATCATTTATGCCACACCAACAGGAACTCCAAAAGTAAGACTATGTGTGTCTCTCTGCTCCCTGATTGCCTCTAGCTTCTTTAGGACTGATCACCAAACTCACTCCAAATTCCTGAATGGATTTCTTAGACATATGCCATGCATTGTTCCCCCTAAAAAGTGAGTTTGTGTGTTGTCATTTCCTTGAACTCTACCATTAGACTCCCATCAGAGACTCTGGTGGAGCTGTTGCAGAAGAGGCTGCTCTGCAGAAGGCAGGATTTGTCTCTAGCAATGGACTCACACTGACATGTTCGTCAGGCATAATTTTGGGAGCATAGCTGACACCAGATTCCTGGAAGGATTACCCTGTCCTGCTAAAATAACATTTTTCTGGCAGAAAGCTGTCCCCACATCTGTATTACCCTTTACCTAAGCTCTGCCTTCCATGCCTGGGCTCCCCAGAGCTGTCCAGACACAGCAGCCACCTGGACTAATTTACTCTGCCCAGCCTGGAAAATCTGATAATATGAGAAGCTTTATCTCCAGGCATTGAGGAGTTGAGCCAAAGGTCTTCCACATTATTTTTAACATTATGAAAACGATTATATGACCATGGTTGTGATAAACAGAGGACTGTGATCAGATTTTCTCTATACCTGTAACACAAACAGTGTTGGAGCCCAAGCGCTGGCACTCAGGTGTTTGTGCTAAATTGGTCTCTGGTAGAGTTTTGCCTGCCAGCCCTTTCCCAAAGCTTTCCCAGGCATGAGAAAACAAATTCAAATAGTCCAGGAACCATTCCCATTGGCAGGTTGGATACAACTCCTGAGGGATTTTAACAGGATGGGCATGGCAGATTCTGCCAGCTGGGCTCAGGGTCTACAAATAATCCTGTTTCTCATTTGGGGTTCAGATACCACCACCAGGTTCTCTTCCCATGTGTCCTTCTCCTCTCTGCTGGTTTTTATGAGCCAATCTGTGGTGACAATTCACCACACAGGATCAAAGACCCCAGTTAGCCAAGTGAGTTGAGGCTTGTTTGTGGACCTCTGCTTATACAGGGACTGAGATTTCCCCCTGTTCCCCCAGCCAGAAATGTTCCAGCTCTGGAAAAGGTGTCAGCAGCTTCTTTCCCTACATAGATAGGCAAAACCTGAGATACTTGCAATCAGCATCCTGGGAAAGGGGCAAGGCTGTCATGGAAAGCAAAAAGTGAATTTTCATGCTGCTGAGGGCTGTGTACACACAGGCCTGTTGGAGACCAGCCTTCTTCTCAGTGATGTAACAGAGGGATGTTATCTTTCTGCTACCCCTTGAGGATGTTGGTAACTCTGTCTGGCTGTTCTAGGATGTCCTCTGGCTGACCATGGCACCTTTCTTACATCAGGAGGGTGTTGGGGGCTGGTTTTGCCTGCTTGGCCTTCAGTGGTGTAAAATCATTGTGTTGTGTTACTTGAATATGCCCAGATCATGTCAGGTCTGTCAGCTTCTGCTCTGCAGGAGCCACTGTGGGCTGTTCTGCTCATCCTGGAGCCAGGAAGAGGTCTCAGCAATCCTCTTTTCTCCTCTGTTCACCTCGTTGAGACTCAGTGTTTCTCCATGAGCTCTTGTGGGGAGCTGGTGGATGTCAAACCTCAGTTATCGACTATTCATCTTACCATGTTCTTCTTTGATTATTTCAGTTTGAACCCCATCCCTGGAAGTGTTCAGGGCCAGGCTGAGCCACCTGGGAGAGTGAAAGGTGTCTGTACCCATGGCAGGGGGTTGGAATGAGATGAGTTTTAAGGACCCTTCCCTCTCAAACCATTCCATGATTCACCAGGAAGAGTCAATAGAGAGACAGAGGCATTTCCAGACAGCTCATCCCATGTCTCAGACAGCATTCCTGGCATGAAATAAACACTGAGGCACATGATGGACAGGGCATCTTCATACAGAAGGTTTTAGAACAGTGGGGAAGCTTTGCCAATCCTGATGTGGTGGGCCAACATTTTGAACAGGAGATTGACACTTCACTGAGGTTATTTGAGGACAATCCCAAACAGAGGGTGGATTATCCCATCTCTGCTTGGCCTGGGGTGCTCGTGCCTCCCACAGCAGGATCAGTCTCTGGCTTGCATCCAGGAGGAGATCCAAGCCTCGATGGCTGCAGGGTTGGAGCTGGTTTGGAGTGCCCGAGTTCACAGAGAACATGAATAGGAGGAGACACGAGAGAAGCAGCCGAGATAATGAGAGCCCAGATCAGATGAGTGTGGCTGGACACCCCTTCCTGCAGCAGGGAAAAGGGGCACTGGGGACAGCTGAGAGGCAGCAGGATGAAAGGGCAAGGAAAGCAAGGCCTTTGGAAACACAATCCCTGGTGACCCCATGGATGCTTCCTCAAGGCAGTGCTGAGGCGTGGGCTGGGGGAGGAACTAAGGAGGGATTCGGCTTTTCTGGGGTCACCAAGGACATCTTAATTTAGCAAAAGGAAGCAGCATTTCAGGACATGAGCCAGACTTTAACTGTTGAGGGGCAGGAGGGCAACTCTCCATGTGAGTGAGCTTTTGTGGAGGTGCCTTGGCATGGATTTTCTCACAGAGAAAGGTTTGGGAACATGGATGTGCCTCTGGTCTAATGTGCAAGAGCTCTCCTTGTGCCAGCTTGGACATGGGCTGTCCTTACAGAAACCCAGCACAAGCCTTGTGTGGCATTCCAGTGGGATTTGGTGGTAGGAGGCTTTCTTGTTATCCAGACCTACTTGGAAATCTGTCCCTGAAAGGAGTTACCTTTGCATCCTGCCTTTCCCAGTCATCAGCAGTTTTCTATTTCTCATGGAATGGTGATGCTGTGTCCAGGTGAGCTGGGTCCTGGAGAATGGGGATGTGATACCCCTTGGAGGAAGGTCCCAGAGGATCTCCATGGCAAGGGAGCAGGTGCTGAGGATGTGAACTCACCCCTCGCCAGATGAAACCAAAATATTTTCCATGAGAAAAGAGCAAAGGGCAGGACACTGGTGTGGTATTTCTTCCCAGTCTCCCCAGTGTAAAGATCTGGATTTTCATCCCTGGTAATTCCAGCTCTTAGTAGAGCACAGAGGTGTCTCATAAATGGGAGGAGGCCATTCCTGGGTCAGATTTTTGCATCATGTTCACAATAGATGGAACAGTTCCCATCTGCCATACTGGACTGGTGGCACACTGGAGGAACTGTTTAAGGAAGCGTCCTGAAATCCAGCGAGGAAAATGAAAGGCAAAATAGTCTGTGCAGACCTTTATTATTTATATGTTAGCAATGTTCCATATTTGTCCATGTTTAAGGGGACAAATAAAGAGGGAAAATAAAGGAGAAAAGACAAAAGTCATTCCCTCCTCGGATGGGAAAGAATTAAGAAAGATCAAGCATCAAAATCCATCAGGAAACAATGAAAATCAGACCTGGGGTCTGATTCTGACCCCTTTTACTCTGACACAAACAAATTAAATCAGATTAGAAAATGAGGGAGAGTGACTTTCAGGCCCTGTTGTTACAAAAGCAGGATCTGCCTTGATCTCTTTTGTGTATAAATGCATTTTCACTCCGTGTGCATCAAAATGAAAGCCTGCTCCTCGTCTCCTACTGAGCTTCAGGGAGGAACATGCCACCCAAAGGGGAAAACAGGATAACAGGGTTCACAGCACAGGGGCCTGAGCAGCCAGGGAGGGATGGGGATGAACTGAAATGTGGCACTTGGCATTAAGCAAGAGCTGCCTCTGCACAGGGGCTGAGGGAAGGTTTCGTGTCACGCTCAATATTTGCCATCCCGCTCACCCGGGAGAAATGTTGGTATCTTCCCATTTTGTTTTAGTGGAGTCTTAAGGAGAATTAATGTCAAAAAAGAAATAGAGCACTGTTCAGGCATCATTTTCAACGTTAAAGGGGCAGGCACCACAGGAAATGCTCAGGGAATGTGCTACAGCAAGTGCATCAAAATTATGGGCAGCCAATGACCTGCAGCTGGATTTGTGATGAAAACTGTACCTACCCCTAGTGAAAATCCTCTCTCCTCAGCTGGACAGCACTGAGTAAGGCCAGAATGGGTGTATTGTTCATTTTAAATATTCATTTGTGTGTGTGTGTGTGTGTGTGTGATTTTTTTTTTTTCATTAGAGTGGTTGTAAAACCCTGCATAGCAGGAATAGGCCAGATAGACAGGGATGGCTTTCCCTGCACTGTTTTTGTTCCCAGGCTTTAAAAGCAACCATGGCAATTTCAGGGGAGTCATTGCTTTGATTCTTTCATGTGGATGGATTGGGGTTTTTTTTCCTAAAGAGCCTTTTTACAAATCTGAGATGACCTTTTCTTTTTCTGGACTATAGGTAGGAACCAGGGGAGAAAAACGAAACTAGGATGAAATTCAGGGTGTTCCTGTGAGCTTCTGCAGTTTCCCTTGAACTCAGAGTCATTCAGGCTCTTCTCCTCTGGTATCAGATCACTGTCTGCATTGTACTCAAGTCCACCAGGCTTTCATGATCCAAAGCAACAGCTCTTGTTTCCCTTTCTCAGAGAATCCATTCCTTGGCCTGACATTCTCAGAAATTTAACTTTTATACACCTGCCTTATTTACCACTGCTTTCTCATCTCTCTGTGCCATTTCCTGTTGCACATGTGTTTATCATTGAAGAGGGATCATGAGCTCCCCTGAGAATGGCAGAATTTTTTTGAGTCTCAGCTGGTGTCATTTGAAATGCCTTGAGTGCCTTCCTTCACCCCAGCTCCCAGTTCAGAAATGTTCTTGTCCTCTGCATGCAAGTTTGTCACATCTGCCAGCTCCACATGGTGGTCTGGAACATCCTAAAGCATCTCAAACATCGTTGGATTCCCACCTGTGATGGTTTCACTAAGCTTTGATCCTCCTTTGAGCAAACAGACATCATTTAACCAAGGACACCCTGGGGTGAGTCTCTACAGTAGGAGCTGAATCCTGTCTGAAATGTCTTGTCAAGCTCACTGTGATGTGAAGGAGAACTACTCCCTGCTTTAGCTTGGATTTTATATGAGATCTTGGGTAAATCCTTCAAATCTTGGTGCTTCATCTGTCAAAAAGGACATTGTGGAGCTCTGTCTCCTCATGCTGAATGTAGGTGAGCAGATGTCTCACTGCCAGGACTTCAGGGTTCATCCCTAAAGGAATCTGGGGGATTATTTCTTGTGCTGTGTCATTCAAGACACAGAGACTTGACTCCTTGATGGTGCTGACTTTGGTCTGTGTGTCACTCATGGCTTCCTAGGGCAGAGAGGTTTGAAGAGAACCCCAGTCTGTGCCAGTCTGCCTCATTGTGGGCAGGTGGGATACAGATCCCAGAGCTTCCAGCCCCACAGGAGCTGATTTGCACCTGACTTGAGAATGCCTGCAGAGATGTGGCTGTGCATGGTGGGGATGTTCCACTCCCAAGGCTGGGAACAGAGTGGGAAGAGTGGGAGTGGGCTTTTTTCAAAGTGACTTCAGTGTTTACCCAACCTCATCCCTTTGATAAACAAACATTGGAAGGGAGTTGAAACCTACTCATGCTCCACCAAGGTGCATCAGTTACCACGTGCAAGAGTCAGAATCAAAATAAAAAATGATTGCTCATGTGATCCAACTTTTCAGGACTGTTTGTTTTAGTTATAATTGAAGAGATGTCTAAAGTTGCTTAGAGATAAAGTCTGGAGAAGTTGAGAGGAAAAACAGGGATTGTTTATCTCACCGTCTGTGAGAATTGTAAACTGCATGAAGATGTCACAGGCTAGAAGTCACAGGGAAAGTTGAGAATGGGAAACTTGTGGTCAAGATGACAAAAGTGCTGTGTCATTTAGGTCTGTATGAAAGAGCTAGGGAATAGTTTCTGTGGCAGTAAGTAAGAGTGATGTAAAAGTCTTAACACTACTCCATAGCTACTGCTGACGTCCACCTACAGATCTCCCCCCTCACACCCAGGTCCAGATCCTGCTCATCACCAGGGTGCCCAAATTCACATTCAACACAAGGCTTGTGAACTTTTAAACAACAGCAAAAATATGTCAAACTGCCCAAAGGTCCTTCATTGCCTCCCTCAGATCTCGGTGCAGATGAAGAGACAATGAGCTGTTCTGTACGGGGGGGGCTCATCCCGCCTGACTGCTGGTGCTCGCACGTCCCCTGGCAAGGGATGGAGTCAGACACCTTGGGAGCATGAGTCAACCCCTCCCTGTCCCACACACGGGTGTCAGGACAGGCTGAATCACTTTCTGGGGGTGTCTGCCTCTCTCTGCTGGCTGGAGGAGACGTTCAGATGATTGTCAGCAGCCCGGGTGCCGTGCGAGTGAGTCAACGCACGCACTCTGAGCAATTTACAGCAAGGGCTGTGATTAGTGGAGGGTTCTGCCCTGAAAACATTAGGTAAAGCCTTTATGTGCAAACTGGGGGATTGTTTTGGGTGTATTTTATTCCTCTCTCTTTTCTGGAATAAATGAGCCCAATAGAAACATTTTTAATCCAGGCTGACACATCTGTCTCCTGTGGGTTGGTGTTGCTTGAGTTTCGCTGTACAGGTACAGCTAATGCTGTACAAGTTTCTAGTAAAACAGCACTAAAATAAGGCAATAAGTGACATATTTTTTCTCTGCTTATCATGGAAAGTTTTTAAACTGAATAGCCAACAGGTAAAGCAACAAACAGTACTTAGACACATAACAAAACTTTGTGGCATGACTCATCCTTCCAAAACTGTTAATAAAGTCTACCAATAATGTAACTCATCTTGTAGATTAAAAATGAATCTAATCTACATCTGCTTGAGTATGAGGCTGTTCATATTTAAGAGTTTTCATCCATTATGGGGAGAGACTGAGGGAGCTGGGCCTCTTCAGTCTGGAGAAGACTGAGAGGGAATCTCAATAATCCATATAAATACCTACAAGGAGTGCCAGAGGATGTCTCCAGACTCTTTGCAGGAGGTGCCCAGTGACAGGATGAGGAGCAGTGGCCATAAAATAACCCACAAGAAGTTCCACCTCAACATGAGAAAGAACTTCTTTACACTGAGGGTGGCAGAGCACTGAACAGCTGCCCAGGGAGAGTAAAGAATTCCCTCTCTGGAGACATTCCAAACCCACCGGGATGTGTTCCTGTGCCACCTGCTCCAGGTGATCCTACCTTGGCAGAGTGATTGGATGATCTCCAGGGCTTCCCTCCAACTCCAACCATTCTGCGAATCTGTGGCTGGAATCCCCAAGTCCTGTGTGCAAGTGTTTCTTAGTGAGGACTTAGAACTCGCGGGAAATAGTGATTTTCTTAAAGCTGGTGGCTCAAAGCTTCCTTCTTGGATAAGGCCACTGCTCTCACTGCTTTGCTGTTTGCTGATTTTTAAAGTTCAGTCTGAAATTCAAATGTCGATTTGAGCCCAAAGACAAGCGATTCAGAGGGAAACCTGAGAGCTGATGAAAAGGTGTAGTTTTGGTGGACTTTGCAGGCTGTGAGAATTCCAGGGAGGGCAGAGTTGGAGTCTGCCATTCTTCCTGGCCTTCTTCTCCACCATCTCTCCTCCAGACACAGATAGATTGGAAGGAGGGAAATCTAACCCTGCCACACTGTGGGGTGGGCTCCTCAAAACCAAGATAAATTCTACAGAGTGAGGTCTGAGGAGTCAGTGGACCTTATTTGCATTCCCATGGAAGCAAGGCCCCTGTGAGCAGAAAAAAAAAGGAAACAGGAGATGAAGAAATTGAGGTTTTTCAGGCATTTTACCTTTTTAACTCTGAGCAGCTGCAGCAAGATGTTCTTTGATTTTCTTAAAGAAGTAAAAGCCAAATAGGATCTGGACCTACCACCCAGTTACACATCAGAAATGGAGGGGCATTTCTCACTGTTTTGCTGGGAACCATTAGCAGTTTTTCCCTTGGACTTTAAAGGTGATGTTCCCAGATAAATCTTTGGCTAAGGTCCAATCCAACCACAGCTACCAAATTTCTGAGCTTCCCAAATATGGATTTTGGCTCATCATCTGTTTCTGCACCTGCAGAACAGTTGTCCAGTGAGCAGCAGTGTGGGCAAAGGAATAAGATGCCAGCAGCTCTGTCTTTTCCCAGGAATCTCTCAATTAATTTTTTAATGTGATGCTTTGCTTCACGAGTTATTCAATCTACCCTTGTAATAATCAATGGAATTGTATTCCTAAAAGCCCCTCAAGTGTGGTGGGGCCACTGTTTTATCTTCTGGAGGAAATAAATTGTGTAAGTGTTGGGATGGAGAATAAGACCAGATCCCTTTGGAATATCATGGGGTGTTCTGCCCCATGTCAGGGTGCCGCTGGATGTGTTGGGAGCTGAAGGTGACCCCAGTGCAGGCTGTGCCCTCCCTGACATGACTGTCACTTGGATTTGTGCTCCAGGCAAGAGGCGAGACTGGAGAAGAGCTACCTCCAGTAGAGGTCTTGGGTCCATCCCAGAAACAAGGCAGGGATTTGCTGGAGAGATCAGATCCTTTGTTTTGGGACTCTTTCAAGGGTATTGATGAGTCTTGATGCTCCCTGGATTTATCTGCATGGGACAAAAACCTTGTTTTTCTGAAAGGCAAATGCAAATGGGGATCCCTGAGTTAGGCACATCAATGGGAATGTTGCCTAAATAAAAGTATTTTAGAATAAAAAAGAACCCAAGCAGTTGCAGGGAATACAGGTGTCCTGCTCTTGCCATGGTGCATTCCAAGAGAGATTCTGCTCTCCAAGAAAGTAACTTTCACTCTTGGGCTTCAGCATTTAGATGGGATCTGGATTTCAAACTCTCAAGTGTGGATCCAGTCAGGATGAGCACAGAGGCTGTTCCCTACTGGAACTACCAGGGTGGGATGGCAATCCAGTGGCTCAGGAAGATAAGGACAAGGAGTCAGAGAACTCCTGGATACCATTTCCAATTCCCGCACTGATATCTCTGTATTTCTCTCCTCCAGACTGTAAGGACAACCTGACGTGAGTTGAACCTTCAGGCTCCAGAGCCTGCCCCAGATGAAATAATTTAGTGAGCAGATGATGTTTTCCACCAAAGCTCCTGTCTAACTCAGTGGATCTGTGTGTCTTCCGGCAGGTGTGTCCTCTGTGGCCTCCCTGATGTCCCTGGCTTGGGTGCTAGCCTCCTATCACAAGCTTCTTCGGGACTCTAGGGACGACAAGAAGAGTATGAGCTACAGAGGGGCCCTCATCCATCTCTTCTGGCGCCTCTTCACCATCTCATCCCGAGTTATTTCTTTTGCTCTCTTTGCTTCCATCTTCCAGCTCTACTTCGGGATCTTTGTAGTGGTCCATTGGTGTGCCATGGCTTTCTGGATCATCCATGGTGGGACAGATTTCTGCATGTCTAAGTGGGAGGAGATCCTCTTCAACATGGTGGTAGGGATTGTGTACATTTTCTGCTGGTTTAATGTCAAGGAAGGGCGGACTCGATACCGAATGTTTGCGTATTACACGGTGGTCCTGACGGAGAACGCTGCCTTGACGCTCCTTTGGTATTTTTACAGAGATCCTGACACCACTGACTCCTATGCCGTGCCAGCACTGTGTTGTGTCTTTCTTAGCTTTGCTGCTGGGATAGCTTTGATGCTGTTATATTATGGTGTGCTGCATCCCATGGGGCCAAGAGCTAAGATCTTTGCCAGCTCCTGTTGCGCCGAGCTGCTCTGGGGCATTCCTTTGCCCCCCGATGTTGAGCCCATGGCGCCCCAAACCCCTGGGTACCGGGGGGCCCAGGCTACGCCCACCAGAGCGGTCACGGAGCAACAGGAGGAACTCACAGCTGACACTTGCTTGCCCGTTTTCCAGGTGAGAGCAATGGTACCATCTACTCCATCTGGGCGACCCTACCCCCCCGAGGGGCCTCTCATTAAGATTGACATCCCAAGAAAAAGATATCCTGCCTGGGATGCTCATTTTGTAGACAGGAGGTTAAGAAGAACTATCAACATCCTCCAATATGTCACCCCCACAGCTGTAGGTATTAGGTATAGAGATGGACCTCTCTTATATGAGTTGCTACAATATGAATCTTCACTTTAAAGCTCCTTAAAGCAAAAGTAAAAGAGGGGACCTTATTTTTGTTTACGGTAAACACAGATCATGAAACAAACACAAACCTTCAGATAAGCTTTCTTTCTGGTTGCTGTATGTATAAAAAAAAAAGATATTCTCTATGTTTTGTAAGTAAAAACAAAAAGAAAAACTTTTCTTTTGTTTTTTACACACAAGAAACAGTATTTCAACTTCCACACCTAGGATTCACAGGTGGAGAAGGAGGCATCTCCACATCAGTTTTATACCGTACACCAAGTGTAGAACATTATTTATGGGATTGGTGCTGATTGAAAAATAAAAAATAAAAAAAACAAACAAACAAACCTACAACTGCCTTATGCCCTTAGGTGCTGAGTTTCATTAAGTACTGTCACCTTTCTCATGCAAAACTCTTTGATGATTATATGCCAGGAAAAAAACAAAAGAAAAACCAACCATCCAACTGAAATGCAAACCTTTAAATTAAAAAAGAAAAAAAAATTAACAACAACAAAAAGAGAGAAATGTATTAAAAAAAAAAAAAAAAAAAAAGTCCTGTTGCTCATATTGGATTTAGCAGAAAAAAACCCTCCAAATGTCTAAAGATAAGAAAGAAAAGATAAGAAAGCAAAGCCAAGACAACCCCAGTGGAGTTTGATTTTTCCAACAGCTGAAAGACAAAATCAGGTCTGTAAGATAATTTGGCAAGGAATTTATAACACCATTGGGCCAAGCCTTGACCGAGTCGTGTTATAAAGGCAACCCCACCCTGGGACCGTTTTCCTCGTGGAAATGGACCCTGTACAAAGGTGGGATTCTACCAGATCAGAGTGAAAATACAAGATCTGATCTTGTTCCCAACAACTGCTCGTGCTTAAGCCCCACTGTCTCCAGTGGAGCAAATACCAAGAGTCTGAGCCCAGAATAAGGCCTGACACCTTGATTTCTGGAAAATGTGAAAATTATCAAAATTATAAACCAAAAAAACATGATCTGAAAGTACATTTCCACATATCTAATAATTATTTCAGTAATAATAAAACTCAGCATGGTAGCAAAAAGCGAGTCAATTTAAAGGCACAATACTTGATCAGTGACTGGCAAAATAATTTGACCTACTGTATCATTTTAAGGCTGTGAAAGGCATACATGTATTATTTGTAATCTCGTGTAAGACCTGTCATGTCTCATTCAGTGCGAGCCTTAAAGTGATTGTAAAGCATCCTTTGTTCCATTTTGGGGATTTTTGGGTTTTGATTTTCTTTTTTGTTTCTGTTTTGTTTTTAAGGAAAACAAAACATGAAAAGTCGGGATTAAAAAAAAACACAAAAAAACACAAAAAACAAACAACAACAAAACAACCAACAAAACTTCTTCAAACGGTAATAACCTGTAAAACTGACTCACGTCTCGAGATGAATTTGGTGCTTTGTTATTTCTGTTGATGTTGTTGTTGTGATTTAGCTGAGAAAAATTCTTCGACTCGGTTACGTGTGGGGAACTGCTGATAAAAACTGTCTCGTGTCACCCTCTACTGTAAGTACATGGCGAGAAACAACAACCAGAGGAAACCCAAGAGCGTAGCGAGAGCGCCGTGGTTTAGCTTAGCCTTCCACCTCCAGGAGATGCTGCCACCTCCGATGCTGGCAAAGCTGTGGGGTTGTCTTGACATTTCCAAATAACCCGCTCGGTGTCTGAACATTCTCATCTCTCTCGGATTCTGTTTCTGTGCTGGAACATCTTGGGTTTTTTGGGTTTTTTTTGAGTTAAATCACCGGGTTTGCGTCTATCCGACACCCTTTTTCCGTTTTGAGAGTATTGCTCCTTTAAAAGAATATTCCCGTTTCAGGGCATCTTTTCAATCCCACCATCCCTCTACTTGGGAGGGGAAAAACAACAACAACAAAATGAGATATTTTTAAGTGAATGCTGTAGTATTTTCTGTGTGTAATTGCAATTTTTTATTCCAGAAATACTGTAACTGTCTAGGGTGCAAAACTCCCATGCTGACCTATTCTGAAGAGAAGATCAGCATGGAGGGATATTTTTTAATTATGATTATTATTTTTTTTTTAATTTCAGGAATCAGTTGGTTTTTTTAATTATGATAGTATTTAAAGAAACTAGTACCAATTTTATATAACAGTTTAAAGAAGCTGAATGCTTTCTTCGCCTGAATATACCTGAAGAGAAACATTTTTTTCAATCAGTGATCCTTTGCAGTGTTCTGAGAAAACGTTGGGGTTTCTTCAGTTGTTTAATTTTGTTTTGTAAAGGAAACTTTCAACTGGTGTCTGTCCCCTTCAAGGAGGGCAGGACTCCTTCACGCCAAACTATAGACACATGGCAAAGTTTATACAAAGCCAAATTGTCAGTGGTACTGTAATTCCCAGTCAAACTCCATTTCAGGCAGATGTTTCTGGGCTCTGATTACAACCAATGTGATGGTCACATTTTCATACAAAGGGAGGGATTTGGTCTTGTCATCCCCTGTCTAACTCCCCAGTCTCTTGTTTGCTGTGCACATAAAGACCTATATGTATATATATATATACATGAACTGATATATATTTGTGAAAAGCTTTCATTTCCCTTCTCCATTGTCTGTGCCCCACAGCCAGTTCCTTCTCAAGTGTTCTACTAACATTTCACCCTGTTTCTCCCCTCAATGTGCAGTCTCCATAAAAAGAGGTAATTTGTGAAGTGAACTCCCTGTCCCCACCTGCTGAGTCCTTAAAACACAGAGGTGCCCATCCTCCAGCTACAGGCGTGCATTTCTCCTTCCAGAACTTTCTTTTGACTTGCCTTTAATGTTAGTGTAGACTTACCTTGATCTAATTCCCCATGTAAAGGCTCCCCTTGGTCCTTGCATGAAGAGCTCTCTTCCTCACATCTGCATTTCCATGGCAAAAGCATGAGAAAGGAATGGATGGCAAACAGCCCTGCTGCTCCTCGGGGACTGTTTTTCCAGGAGGTGGCATTCTTGTTTTCTAAAGCACCCTAAGAAGGTTCTGCTCCCCAAACTCATCAACCTTGAGGTCTGGAAATGTGGTGCTGATCACTGACCCCATTGAACAGCCAGACCCTTCCCACCAGGACAGTGACAACGAGCCAAGGCACAGTCACCAGGTGCCAGGAGGAGGAGACCCTTCAGTGTTGCCTCTCAAGAGCAACTCCAGCCTGCCTTCCCTCAGGAACGGGATCTTATTCCACAACACCACACCAACAGCCGTCGCCTCCGCCCCACGCCAGGAGTGGAGGGGCAAAACACTCTGGAAGTGTCCTTACTTCTCAATGCAGTGCTAACTTCTCACAACCAAACCAGCTTAACCAAGGGCTTGACACGTCCCTGTTCCAAAGTCCTCCTCCTTCATGGCTCGTAGTGTGGATAACAACAAAGGCAGGTGCCTCCACTGCGAGTTGAGACTGTTTCACTACTTGCATAAACTTTCTGCCTCTGCTTCTCCTTTCTTTGAATGATATCCATCAGCATCTTCATTTAGCTAAGGATTTCCAGGGAGAGCCTGTGTCCTCCCTGAAGAGCTATTTCTTTTTCCAGGACTTCATTACAGCCTTAACATAAAGCACGTGCTCTGCCACTACTCCCAACATGTTCCTGCTGGACAGTTTGGGGTGGTGACCATTTCCTTTTGGGATTACCTGTGATCTTGTTGCCAAACAGCGCCTTTTGCCAAGCCAAAAGCTCAGGGTAGAAAACTACCCCAGCCCTTTATTGGTACTAATCCCAGTGCTAAGAGTCTCGTCCTCTGCTCCTGTTTTATCATTTTGCCCTTTGATTTTTTGGTGTGCACTTTTGGAGGACGGTCAGCAACTTCTTTTGGTTTCACTTTGATTTTAACTCCTCAGCTTTTCCCTGGTACCTTTTTTATACCTTATCCCACCTTCTGGCCCGAAGATACTGCGTGAGGAGCTTTTCAAACTGCCATGGAGAGGGTTGAGCCTGCATCTATTCACAAGACCGGTGGGCAAGTTCTCTGGCACATTTGTGGTGCTGGATTCACCCTGGGATCACCTAAACCAGCCAACTGTGCCATGCCAGGGCAATGCCAAGGCACGAGGGCTCCACCATCTCGACTGTTATTGCTCAAACCTCCCCTGGCATGGTTTTGATCCACTCCAAGGAGTCCTGGGCTCAGGCACAGCTTGTCCAGGCTTTGGCACTGGCCAGAAACCGTCCCCAGTCAGCAGTTTGGATGCAGCTGCTCTGTATTAGGGGTGGAAGATTTTCGGCATCAGGATGGGGCCAGCACTACTCAGTTGACTTCGTGGCCAGAATGGATCCTGGAAGTGCTTAATTTCCTGACAAAGACGTAACTCCATGCCACAGACCAGGATGCAGAAGGTGGTGGAGAACATCAGCTCCGATCTGGCATTTTTCTGTTTTCTGCCTGATTCAATGGACAAGTTATTTTTCAGTTCACTTTGTTCCTTTTGCTGAGGTTGTTTTGCAAACTGCATCACTTTTATGGTTCGGATGTCAACCCATCCATCCCTCCATCCATGTCAGATGGATGGCATGTTTACTGTGATAGTGTTACACATCCATAGGCAGCTAATTCAGAGACAGGAATCATTCAGACCAGAGCAAATCAACAGTGGAAACACAGGAATTACAAGGTCCCTGCCCATGCCCTTGTCATGCTTTGCCACCCACACGAGGCATTTTTCATCTGCAGCTAATCCAACCTGAATTGTAGAAGAGGAGCCAATGGTGAATATTTACCAGTCTAAAGTGCAAGTGAGACACCCATTTCAAGTGTAAATATATATATTTTCAGTGGAGCTACTTCTCTGCTTCACCCTGTTCTTTTGTGCATCTGCCAAGATCAGCAGTCATTTGCATGTATTTTTATTTCAAGCTGACTGGATGAAATGGCAAAATTAATTCCAAGCTTTAGTGAATTGTCTGCTAAAACCTGGCTCACGTGAGGACCATCACTATTGACTTTCAGAGTGCAATCACTCCGTGCTCTATAGATATATTTTTGTACACACAAGATTCACTTCACAATTTATCCCACCCCTGGCCCTGCATGTCACACCTGTCACCTGCACACCTGCAGCATGACTAAACCTCCCGAAGAAAATGTGGTCTGAGGTTAGTCCAGCATGATTTCATTGAAGCTCAGAGGTGCTTTGAAAAGGAAAACTTACTACTGTGCATTTGCAAAACCTTTTAGTGCCTGCTTGCTGGGCAGCTTGGGCAGGAGACAATTTGGAAGCTGCTGGAGTCGGTGGAAATTTGTGGAGACAGGCTTTCCTAGGATTTTTCCTTCTTTTACTGGGTTTGCTTTTCTCTGGGTTCTGCTCAGATCGAATGTGGTCCTGCAAAAGAAAACCCACCAGAAAACAAAAAACCCGAATAACCATGACAAATTAAGATCTATGCCAATCCCCACAGAAGCTGAGGTGGCTGATGTAGGATGGTAGGGATGATGTGAACTCCGTTGTGGACCCTTTGCTTGCTGGAGCTTGCATGCTGTTTTTTTGGCAGTTGTCTCAAGCCCTGGGGGCTTTGGGAATGGTGCTTTCCCAGGGTTATGATTGCTGGTTTTATTTTTCCTTGGAGCTCAGGTGTATTCTGGTGCAGAGGATCTCAGCCTGGTTTGAACGAGGAGATTTGAGGCTATCCCAAATAGACGTGGGCAAACCTTTCACTGTGTGCAGAATGCATTTCCAGACCTTTGGGTACCGCTAGAGATTGTTGCAATCCACTTAATTCTCCATGAGCACGTTCAGAATCGCTTCATTGTTCTGTTGTGTTTGAACTTGGGAATAACAGTGTGGTGACTCTTTCCTGTCGAGGTGTGATGTGAAGAAAGGGAGGAGCTTTCCTGCTGTGCTGGGTATTGCCTGTGTTCAACCCTTGAAGCTCAGACAGTGGGATAATGATAAAAATGGGAAAATGAGATGACAGATCGCTGCATATGTTCCATTGGCTCTTCGCTGATGAGGAGGGAGGCAACTGGTGACTATTAAAATAAATCTGCATAAACCATCTGGACCTCAATGTATATTCAGACATGCACAGAACCCAATTGGAAAGTGATGTTGTTGATAAAACAATGTGGATACCTTTTCCAGTCCTATATTAAAAACCTAAAAACCAAACCAAAACCAAGCCCTGCAAACTGAAAAAAAAAGAATATTTGAGAGAAGAAACCTTCCTGTGCCCTCCCCATTCCTTTGGGACACATGCAGCAAGGCAACTGTTTGAAAGCCAGGCACTTTGTAATCCACGGAGTTAATTGGATTTGTGCAATGCTGTGTTTGTCAGATGGTCTCTTACAGAGAGCGTAGAAAGTGGCCACGGTCTAAAAGTCATTGCAGATTTTTGGGTGACAGTACTCCTGGGTTTCGACCCCAGCTCTGCCACGAAGTTGCTGTGTAACCTTGGGCAAGTGATTTAACCTTTCTGTGCCTACAGTTTACCCATCTGTACATGGGTATAATAATATTTACCTACCTCACAGGGGTGTTGTGAGGCTTAAGTTAACGCGTGTGAGAGGTGCTGGAAGCGCGCCGTGAAAATTTCATTCTTGCTGGGTTTGTGCTGTTGTAGGGGATGAGCAGTGAAGGGGTGGGTTACAACATGCAGAAGGAAAACCTGCTGGTGCATGCCTTGAGAAAGTGATTTGAAGTCTTTTCTCTCCCCAAAAGCAAGGAACGGAGAAAATTGTTGTGCGCCAACTGAACAGCCTTGCTTTCCTGGTCAAATGTAACAGCACTATTTGCAATATTATTTTCTTACACAACAGGTGACCTTTCCCTTTTCCTTGCTGTTTCTGAAAACTTGAAACTAAAGTTGACAAAAGTATTTCTGAACCGAACAGATTACTGACGAATACTTGAATTTCTTTAAAAGTTGCTCTCATCAGCCATGGTTAAATGTGCACTAATCTTTCAGTCATCAGCTTCCATCTGAATACAGTGAAAAATTTGCTCACGCTGTTTTGGAATAGCCTGGACCTTATTTGGGAGGCTGGTATTGCTGAGGACTCTTGTAGGCATGGGAAAACTAGTGTCTCAACTGATAAACAAGTGAAAAAATATCTTTTTTTTCTTTCTGTTTTTGCCTTTTGAGTTTCTTGACTGCCTAAGACAGCACAATAATTGCAGTTTACTTGGTTGTACAGTAGCTTTGTTGGTTTTTTTTTGGTTTTTGAACTGTTTCCTTACGCAAAGGGCGAAGGTGGGATGTGAAAGGATAAAATAGACCCAACGCTGCTCCCGTGCAACTCTTCCCGAAGTCCCTGCTTTCCTGGAGAAAAAACCTGTGCCACACCTAGAGAGACCAGACCAGGCTGCCTTCACCGTCCTCCTGCAGGCAAAACTTCCCCTGCCACCTGTGGGAGTTTTGGCTGTTGGTTCCGTGTCCATCGAGGTGGATTCGTCCCTGGTTGAGCCCCAAGCCACGTGGGTGAAAGCCAGGATAACTTTCTTTAGAACAAGGGAAGGGATCCAGTTCATTGATCCAAATGTCACCACTGGTCAGATGATTCAGAAGGGAAAAACGTGTGATAGAAAGTCTGGGGTGTAGGAATTTTTTTGTCTTTTTATTGTCTAAGTGTCCTGACCATTGTATGATGTCTCTTGTGGGAATGCAATGCCAGGCAGGATTCTCTGCTCCCTTTTGGAGAAGCTTTGTGAAGTCTGCTCACGCACTCCTTACTCAGGCAAAACTTCTGGGTTTTGTTGTTGGGTCTCCTTTTCTGTCCTGAGTAAGGACTGTGGAGTCTGGTCTGTTTGGGATCACTGGGAGGTGTTTCAGTGGCCATTGTCTTCTCTAGCCCAAGACTTGCCTTGCATGAAGCAAGAAAGAAGCTCTGGCTTGGTCTGCCACGTACCTTCCCTGTCCCTTCCCTGTATCCACCATGAGGAGGGAGTTCAAAATCTTCTGGCTACAGGGGCCAGGCTCTTCCACCTGAATTTCCAGGCAGCTGCACATCTTCCTGTTGGGGCAGAGCAAATTTAGAAGCCCCACTCCTGCAGATGGGCTGTCGCTCATCCGCATTGGCTTTGGGTCTGCTTCTTCCCCATCCTTCTCCCCAGCTGTTTCTTTGCCCTGTTTTAAGCACTCAGCTTGGTGCATCTGGGTTCTTTTTACTTCTTCTGTTCAAAAAAAAAATTAAAAAAAAAAAAAGATTGATGTTGGGAAAAAAAAACAGCAATGTAACTCCTTCGGTGCTATGCTAACTGCTTTGTTTGACCCAACCAAATGCTGGCCAACAAACTGATATTCCCTCTTTGTCCTAAAAAGCACCACACATCTGTGTCTTGAACAGGGATGGACTGAGAGGGCTGAGAGAGGGCAAGTGTGGTTTTGAAAGCAATTAAAGTCTCATGTGTATCTGGTAGAGCAAAAAGATGTAGGTGCAGACTGCTTTCAAAGCTCGTTGTCGCCCACCTCGTGGAATTAAATAGGATATAGCCTATAAGGTATTGAGGGCATTATAATATATATATATATATTAAAAAAAAAAAAGACAAGAAGTTCACATTATTGATAAATCACCCTTTAATTCTCCTGAAATTGTTCTGTTTAACAGGGAAACCACCTGGCTGTACTTGCACCCTGTTGTTTTGGTATGACCCACTTTGGAAGTGAGAGTAAAACAGCAGGAAGAGAGAGAATTCTTCCTACTATATATTAAGCCTGAAGTGAAGAGGGTGCCTATGAATTTTCAGGATTAAAGGGATTAATCAACATGTATGTCTGAGTCTATATCCCCAGTCCCATGGAAATATAGGTGAGCATACATGCCATGTTACTGCAGCAGTATATATGTTTTAATATATATGAACACATTGTGAATTCCAAAGGGCTTTTTCAAGATGAGGAAGGTCATTCCTGGTGAGAGGTGCTAGCAATTTGGGATTTGCAAGCAGGGTTGAAATAAACATTCCTTGTAGGTTTTTTTTTCTTGTTTTTTAATTAAAAGACCGTCAGAAGCTTAAGGTCCTGAGGAAATGCTGTCCCACCTATCTTCCACTTGTTAAGAAATTTGGAAACCAAATTTGACAAAACATGAGGGCCAAACACAGCATCAGGATAAATCAATAGAGCACTGATGGCCAGGTGCCTCCTTACACTATCTATGCTAAAAACATTAATTTCTACTGGTATGGGGAGCCCAAACAGGGCCCTATTGGTCTTTTCCTTCAACTGTGACAATAGATTTCATGCTTCAGCTTGAAGGGTTTGTCAAAACCCAGGAAAAACTTGGTCAAAAGCAGGAGTATCTTTCCAAGAGGAGCCATCTGAGTGTAGACTATCCCTGATCTCTGTGGGGGCTTTGTAGTCCTTGGCATTACCTGAGGAAGAGATGGTTTCTCCTGTCACCAGTATCAGCACAGCAACGACAACAGCCCTGTCAACACACGCAGCAAACAGGGCCCTCCTTTGCAGGGAGTAAACCCTTCCAAATCTGATTTCAAGCCCTTAAAATTCAAATGCCAAATGCCACTCAAAGGCAATGATTATTGTTTTGCCTCCAGATGTCATTCCCATTCATCAGTCACAAGGACAAGCAGCTCATATTTTCCTTTCTAGCTGTATTTACCAATAAAACTTGCTGCCAGTGCCAGAACCTCCTCCCCTCAGCCCCAGCTGAACGCCACCTGCACGCCGCCCCCGCCTTCCCTCTCCTTCTTCCACTCTAAAACCAAACACTGTTCCTTCCTAACTAGGGAAAATCCAGGACAAATGCCAGCTGATTACACCTGCAATCTGTTCTCTTGAGGGGTTGGTTTCAGTTTCTGAGGGCATGCAAGTACACACAGGGACACACACACGCAGGAATTTCAGCAGCTAAAAGAAGAAACCTCTTGACTTCAACCAGGTGAACCATGGTGCAACCCCAACTTCTTGGGGTTTCACCATGCAGGGCCAGGAGTTGGACTTCCACGATCCTTGTGGGTCCTTTCCAGCTCTGATTCTATGTGCAGATACTGTGGGAGAAACTACAAAGTGCTCCCCTCAAATTATTTCAATTTCAAACCCTACCCCTATAACCTGGGGTTTTTTTTCAATGATTATTGAAGTCTCAGTATCAGCCAACAAATTCATGATGGATAAGTAGTAGGGAAAGTGGACTGGTTTGCACTTATCCATATACTTCCCAGAACTACTCGAGCAATTAAAGAAACCTTAAATTGGATGTAATTGCAGTCATTTGGAGGAAAGCTGTGATGTGTGATTTCTGAAAGAGGGTTTAAATAGGCATCACAGCCAAATCCCTTTGTCTCCCATATTTTCTTTGTAGGGAGAGTGAGAGGGAAGAGATCTTACCTTGAATATCACAATTTTCCATTAGCTACAAAATATGTCTCTTCCCAAAATGGATCTAAATCTTGAGGGGGTTTCCACGGAAAATATTTTCCTATCAGAAATAAATGGTTCTGGCTACTGTTTCTGCTCTGCAGAGTTTTACCATTCCAGCCTTTTGTCCCAACAAGGAATGGGAATTCATTTTAAAAGTGTTTTATTTACTCAGGGAAGGATTATTTCACATCTTGTTTTGGTGACTCCTGTCACTGGGCCAAGTTTGGACCATTCCACTAAATCTGATGTGGCCACTCATTATGGAAGGAGTATGAGATAACAGGTGGGGTGACATTCTTGCTTGGTTTTCTGTGTGTTCCTTCTTCCAGACTAATAGGAACAAGGAATCTCTTAGGGAATCTGACAGCATATTCCATGGTGGAGCTGTTCCCCTAAAACCAGGATTATCACAGGAAGGCCCTATATTCTGGAGGCTTTGAATGACTTTCTGATTGCAAGGAAATGCCCTCCCTGTGGTGTGAATATTTTTGGATTTATTTTGAAAATCACGGTGCCTGAAGATCCATGTTCTCTCTCCATCTCTGCCATGAGCTGTTGGTTGGGAAAGCAAAGAGGATTTTAGGATTGTGTCTGCTGGCAGGTGTAAGATGTTCCCTGGTGCCCTTGGCCTGTTTTCCAGGGCATGTGATATGGGAATGGTCAGTCTGATGCCACCTCCATCCCTGGATCTCTCCCATGTTTACCCCAGGTGTTGCAATGAGCATTTAAAGATCTTTGTCAATCTTACTTCTTGCAAAGCTCTTCTGATTGAAAGGAATCCTAAAAGTCTACAGAAACCTCTCAAATGAGCTGTCATCCTAGGAGAGTTTTTGATTAGTGAATTTTGATAGTACTGGAAAATTGGCACAGCCACAGAGAATAGCACAATTTAAATACTTCCATTGCAGAAGTGCCACTTTTCCCATAAACATTGAAATTCAACTAATCACTACTGGAACCCGTTAACACTCAAAACCTGGAAAACACTCTTGCACTTGATTCCTCAAATAAATCTTATTCAAAGAGAACAAATTCCACAATCACTACAAAGTGGTAAAAATAAGTTGTTAGGGTTACAGGATTAACCTGAGGGTTTGGGGGGATTTTTGCTCCATGTTTCATCTGTAACCTGGAAGGGATAAAGGTTCCCTCACAAGGGTGATGAGAGGATTATTTAGACAATGTTGGTGATGTGTTTCCAGACCTTAACATCAAAAGTGTTGTGGGACCATGGTGGCAGTCAGCAGAGCAGGACAAATCCATCATATCACCTTCCTTTTGTCCCCATTTGGCTCAGCAGACACAAACAGGCAGATTGTTCTGAAACATCTCAATAAGATTTTGGGAAGCATTTTTCTCCATCCTCTGAAATTCCCCTCTTTCCCATGGAAAGCATCCAAGGAAGTCAAACGAGAAACCAAGGATTTAGCACAGTCCTGTTGGGCCATGGGGGTGTTGACAGCAGAGGTGGAGAGAGCACATGGGTCCTCAAGTAGATTCCCAAGAGTTCATGCCACAGGCATCCCTGTGTCTTATTCTCCCACCCTAAATCCTGCCTGGCTGAAAAAATTCCAAAGAATTCTCCTCACTCCAGACCCTCTCGATCAGGTGCATCAGTCAGGAATAATGGTCTAAGCTTTCCTAGTAAAAAGTACATTTTTTGTTAGCTAAGCTTGAAACTTGGTCATGCCCATGCCTTGAATTTGCCTTATAAACCAAACTCAGCCCATTCTGAACCCAGGTCCTTCATCTGAAGTTGTCCTTCCAGTGCCATTCCGACCCAGCGTGGCTTGCAGGTGAAGATGCCCATCCATCCAAGTTAGGATCAAGGATTTTCAGTTCATCTGGGAGAGGCTGGCTTCTTCCTAGGTCATTTCTGCTCCTGAGCCAGCCTTCCTGGGATTCTAGAAAGACTGGGATCCAAATCAGATGCCCAAAATTCGACCTGAATGAACAAGGAACACCACATCACGTCCTGCCGCAGGCAACTCCACTAGTCCCCCGCAGTGGTCTCCCAACACTATTCTTGGCTTCTTCCAGCAAGCCACACACACGGTGCTTGGTTCACATGGGGTTGCCACCCACCCTTGCTCTGAGCTGGCCAGAAGTGGCCGGGGACAGTCCTGGGGACAGTCCTGCCCCTCCTCTCTGTCCAGCGAGCGAATTTCCGCCAAGCTCGTCGGTGCTGTCCTTGCCTCGGCGCGATGCCGCTGACTGCAGGGGCAGGCTGCTTGTCAGCAGCTGTCGGGAGAGCTCGGGATTTTCAGATGGGATGGGCTGACAGGTGTCAACACGATGCAAAACCTGTGCTCTTAACTTGGCATCGAGTGCCTGCGAGTCTCTTCTTTTTCTTTTTCGATCACCAAGCAATGACCTTATGCACAGGGAGCCCCTTGGGGATGGGCAGTGTCTGCAGCAACTTCTCATTTTGCAGGAGGGCTCTGAGGATGTGCTCTGGTTTATTCCCAGCTCTTCCTCTGTTTTCTACATCTTGCAGGGCAAAGTGCTTGAGCATGAGTTTATGAGCAGAAGAAATAGAGCAAGGGCCAACACAAAAGTTTAGCACAGCGAAAATGTTGATTGAGTAAGGAGGGAATGAGAAGCACGGGCTAAGACCTCGGAAAACCAGACAGGTGCAGGTTTCATCTCTGCCTCAGCCTGGCAGGACTTCTGCCAACTTCTTCCCATCAAAATTGTTGCCTGTGTCCAGGACAATTTATTCTCTGTGCTCCTGGGGTGTGATGGATTGAGATATTCAGGACAAGGCTACGCAGAGGGATGAGATCTGACTCACTGAGCGCCTTCAACTTCCCCTGGTTTCGTGGGAGCTGAAGGCATCCAGCCCATCCCAGGAGGCAGCCCATGGCAGGCTGAGCCCTCTTTGTGTTAGATTATTCCCTGAGTGCTCAAAGTTCCATCCTGCTTTTCTTCCATTGGTTAAGATATGTTGAACATGGCACAAAGAGGTTGTCTGAATTTAGGAAAGCTGATGAAAAGTGTCCAAAGTGCTACATAAGAGCTCGCAAAATCAACGTGCCCCTTAAAAGACCAAACTCTGGTCTCAATTTCACCGTCAGCCACCCTGTGTAAACCCCAGTATTTTTTTCTGGGAAAACCCTGTTTTTTCTATCATCAGTGAGGTCAGAATTCAGCCTGGCCCCACCTGCCCTCATGAACTCCACCAAGCTCTTTATTTTTGTTGATGAGGGCTATGTTAGGGTAGCAACATTTCAACTCTCAAAGCCTCGTGGTGCCTTTCCTTGTGGTGCTCACCCTTCACAGGACTTCAGTCAAGGCAACCACTTGCATCCAGCAGCAACGCCAGTACTTTTCCTCTGTATTAGGTGCCAGTGCAGTAACAGACTTTAATGTATACTTATATAAATAAAAATAGATAGATAGCTAGATAGATAGATTGCTATAGTTATAATTATATATATATAATTGAGGTTCTGATGCCGCTGTCAGGGGAATGGACCATTCCTCTGCAGGATTAACACTGCTCGAGTGAAACCAACAAACGTCCTGTAAAACATTACAACCTTGGCAAGGAGCTTCTCTTTCCCATGGTTTCTTTATTTTTCCAGCTTCCTTCTCCCCTCCCAACTCCCAGAAACGCTCTCAGTGAAAGACGCTGTTTCACATCATAAAAATTTACAAAAATTTCTCCAAATCTTCCCTGTGGATGCTGCCAGGCCATATCTTCCTCCTCACGTGGGATGCAGAGGTCTCCCCTTGCCATGGAAGGAGGACGATGGGGTCAGTGGGGCAGCATCCCAGGGGAGCATCCCAGGGCAGCATCCTCTGCGCCTTGTGGCAAGCAGTGTTATTGCCCCCACCCCGAGCAAAACCATCTGCTGTCAAGCCTCTCCATCTCAGCTGCCCCAGCAACTTGGTGCGGTTTTTTCCCTCTTTGGATGCTCGGTTTTTTGTGCTGCTCAGAGCAAACTGCTGCCCCAGCCCTCGCTGGCAGGCAGGAGGGAAGCTGGCTAAGGCTTTGCTCACATGAGCAGTTCTGCCTGACTTCAGGCGGGAGAGTTTTTTTTGTCAAAGGACTGCTGGTTTGGGTCAATCATCCCCTTATTATTACCTTTGAAGTATTGCTGAAACTAAAGAGAGATGATAAAACAGATGTGGAGTGAAGGTATTTTTTTTCCTAAAGGGAACAACACCAATAATACTGTAAAAGGTGCTAGAATCAAACCTCATTTTATATACTTTGGTTCTTAGAGATTAAAAAAAATAAACCACACAGTATTCTTCCTGTGCAGCCTTACTGTAGATTGTTATAACCAACTCATTATCCAAAAGACAAAAAAAAAAAGTGAAAAGGTTTAAAAAGGACAAAAATGAAGTGATTCTGTGTAAAGTGTAACAAATATGACTTTCCTATATAAATGTAAATGATCAGACATATATTAAAATGCACTTGAGACAGGCAGCAAGCATGAAAAGCTTTTGAAGTATCTTTTTTAATGCACAACACCTGTCTTTTTTCGTTTGGCTGGTGCAAGAGGGAATGTGCCAAGTTGCTTTTATTTCCTTTTCATTCCATTTGTGATTTTTTGGAAAAGGACAGAGGGTTGAAAGAGGGTGGGAGGTTTAGCTGGGACAGAAACCTGGAATATTCATCTCAATTCGTTTTGTTTTGTTTTGTTTCATTGTTAGTTTACGATGTTGGTGGCAGTGTTTGGCCTCACACCTCATCTCTCAAATGCTTTTGAAAGCTTTGCTGCCTGCCCCAGGTCCTGAGCATAACTCTTACCTCAAGAAAACTTTAAAAAAAAAAAATGGTCAATTGTTTTTTCCCATCTCTGGAAAATTAATGTAAACAAATGACAACAACAAAGAGAAAAAAATTTAAAAGCAAACAACCAGCAGTGATGAAGGAATGAAAATGAAAAGAGAAAGAAGTCAAAGCAGAGGTTTGGTGATCAAACCGAGCCATTTTGGTGCTTTTCCCCTTTTTGTGTTGCTAATGATCACAATTACATGAGATGGGCTTAGACAAGTCTGTGGTCTTAGGATGTAGCAAAAAATGTATTTAAAAAGAATACAAATTTGCATGGAACAAACTCTGATGGAACCTTTAAAGAATGGCTGTTTCAGTGTCAGACGTTTAATGTTAGCATGTGTGTGTGCTGTAAATACCTTTTCATGTGTGACATGTACAGTTGACTGAGGAAAAAAAAAAGTATGGAACCGAACAAAAAAGAATAATAATCAAATGCTATTTTATCAGATGATGCACTTTTTCACCTTGATGAGAAGCCACTGTTCACAACTATGCAATCTTCCAGTTTCTCTCTCTATCTCCTCTCTCCAACCTCAAATTTCCCAACTATTTTCCATAACCTAAACCGTTTTTTCTTTTGTACAAAGAAACACAAAAAGTTCCAAACTCTGGTTCAAGGTGAGAGTGCTACTGTGACTTTTCTCAAACAATAAGAGCTAACAAACAGACAAACAAAAGGGGTTTGGTTTTGTTTTTAAGAAAAAGGAGGTTCGGACATGACCCTCTTTATGTTCTCTAAGTGAATCAATGTTTTCTACATGTGCCAGGCTTCTGTTGACTGTTTTTTGGATTTGGTTTCCTTTCTTAATTCATTTCTCTCTCTTGAGTTTTAGAAATTTTCCTCTTTGTTTGGTTCCTTTTGTTTTTTGTTTGTTTTGGTTTTTCTTTTTAATTCTGGTTTTGTATTGTAGGTATTGGGGATGTGAAGATAAAGGTGAAATTTGGCTTAACTCCAAGTGTTTTAGTACATGTGTGTGCTATATGTACATAGTTTTCTACATAGAAAATTTTACGCGCTTTTTAACGCACTTTACGACTTGTATGTACAAAGTTGTCTATATAGAAAATGTAGTGAGTGTCCCCCTCAAGGAAGAGCCTTTTGATTCCATGACTTAAGAGGAGTTCAGGTGTTTGAGTATCTCACGTGTGTGTGCGTGTGTGTGTGTGTATTATATACTATATTATATATTATAGAAATATATAATAGCCTATGTCCACATGAGGGTGTGTATAATATAGACACACGTCCAAACCCAGGATCATACCCATCTACACCATCCAAACAGAAGTTTTGTCATTCTTTCAGCTGTAATAAATAGCCTGGCTCTACTGGGTAAAATTCCTCCTGTCCTTAGGTGAAAGGCAGAAAATCGACCCGTTATCCACAGTGAACATTCCTGGGGAGGGGAATTCAGTGATTCAGTCTTGATAACTTTTCTTTCCCCACCCCGGTTCACCACGGAGAGAGCGTTGGTGAGGAAACAGGGTCGTCCAGTGATGAGCTCAGGAAACCATGCGGCCCCAGAGGCGGCTGCCCTGTCCCCCCACGCCCACCACCGGCTCCCCTGCGGCTTCGAGCGCGTAGCTCCCACCTCTCTGTGCCTGTCACACGGGGGTTGCCACTGCTGACCAAGCCTTTAAGCACTTTGCACTCCTGGTCCTCCCTGGCATGCCCCGCGGGGTCCCTCTCCGTGCCAGCGGGAGGCGATTTGGGCCAGTTTATGGTGAGTTCTTCACCAACCTGCCCCTTGTCCTCCAGCTCTCTTCTGTTCTCAAAGCTCACTGCTGCTTCCATCATCAACTTATTTTTATCTCCTGGCTGTGCTTCTTCCTTCCACTCAAGGCCTCCTCGTCCTTGGGAGTCGTGGCCCACCATGGTGACACTCTTCAAATCTCTTTATTGGATTCTCCTCAGCCACAGCTTGGCTGAGGGCAAAATCCTGGATTGCTGCTGTCAACTCCCATATCCCATATCCTGCACCCAGATCCCATGGTCTGGATCCTCATGGTTGCCTTCCAACTTATTCTGTGGTTCAATGATTCTGTGACTTTGAATTTTTTGGGGTGGAACAGATAAAATCCCATTTCTGACTCATTGGACACCTAACTTAGTGAAGTTCTTCCACGTGACCAAGGAACGGGTGTAGATACAGAAAGGGCCCTTTCTTAAGTGGGGAGGATGGAAGGAATGGATTTGTGGCATCTCTTCCATGTATCACTGGGAGCACAAGTGTCCTCATCATTCTGTGGTATCAAAGGTGCTTCTTCAATCCAATCTTCTTGCATTTGGTTCCTCACCAAGAACTTGGTGTGAGTCTTCCTGCTCAAGTTACAGACACATTTACCTGAAAACAACCGTAGTGGAAAAGCTGGATGCCAGCATCTGCAGTCTGTGTTAATGATTATTAATGATTAATTTCATGATTAATCAGTATTTTTCAAAGACAGTACTTCCCCCCCCTCCCCAGCTCACTTTAAGTTAGAATTTCCATTCCTGAAAATGCAGTGCTGAGAGGCCAAGTGGAGTCATCCTCTGCCCCAGTTTCTTCTAAAGTTTTAAGGAAAAAAATTAGAATACTTTCCTAATGGCTAAATTCAGTGAGCAGAGGAACCTGGAAGTTAAGTTTGACCCAATCTGTAATCCAGCAGCTAAAATATTTTAAGTTCGTACTTAAGAACACTCCAGTTCTTAAAGGAAGTAACTTGCAAAAAGCTGCTTCTTCCATGACTCACCAAGAAAATCTGTTAGGGAAAAGAAATGCTTGGAATGGAAGATACTTGGCAATACTTTTTTCCTTTTTGTGTTACCCAGCCTCTTGAAAGCAAAGCAAGGCACCCTTTAGAGTATCAATAAAAGCACACCCATGTTTCAGTTCCAAATAGCTTTTTTGGTAACATGAAAATTCAAATCCAAATCTTCAGCAGTGTCTTTGGGAAAGAACAGGAGAAATTCATTTTGTGGACAAGTATAAAGCCACTTCGGGCTTCCAGAGCTTAAGACTAGGGTGCATTTTTTGACAGATTCCCTCAGATAAGGAGGTTTGTCCAAAGTTCCTTGGCTGTATGTGAAAGGGATCCAATCCTCTAATTTAGCCAGAAGATCTGGGTATCCCATGAATTATCAAGATCCATTCTCTCAAGGGTGACTGCCGGGTAGGAATTCATCCCAGTTGATTTCAGATCTGTCATGTAGCCTTTATTTGGTTATGTTTAGGTGAGCTGAATCCCATCCAAACTGGACAGGATTTACCATGCTTCCAAGACACTCTCCACCACGGCTTCTCATGAGAATTTTGTACTCTGCTAATGAGCATTCAAAATTATCTCCTTCAACACAGCTCTGGAGTCAGGAATTTGGCTCTGCAGCCCCTGCCAAAGTGGCACATCCACATCAGGCATTCCCCTGACAGGACTAAAGGTATGGGGGAATTAAATAAATGGGGGAATTTGATTTTCTTAAGTGCTGCACACTTTCTGTGACTGTCTTCTGGTCGCTGTAGGGGTTCCCAAAAAAATCTCTTAGAAATGAATGCACAAGCAATAACCTTCTGTGTGTTTTCCTAAAGGATAAGGTCATTCTCTGACAGTGACTTGTTCAATTCACACAGAGAGCTGGTAGCAGTCACACTGGCTTCTCCTCCTGCTCATTTGCAATTTGTTCTGGTCAATTCTCCTAATTTTCTTTAATCCAGCCATGACATTGTAAATGATAGAAGAATCAAGCTTGCATTGCCACTATTTGCAGGAGAGCTGGGGAATCGTGCTTCTTCCAGGGTGTTACTTCCTCCTTTTGCAAGAAGATTAGGAGATGTTTGAGCAGCAGCAAAGGGGCTTCCTATTCCAGAAAATCCAACTTGCCTTTGTCTGTGTTGGACATAGAGCACTGAGAGCTCCTTACACCACTGATAATTCACGGCTTCTGAATGATATGAGGGTGCCATATCTATATTTTGCTGCACATGCCACCCCATGGATGAAGGTGGTCCAATGGCCTAAAGAACTTTTACCAACCATCCCTGTGCTGGAAACACATTGGAAATATTTTCCTGGATCCAGTCTGGTTCCCCTTGGCTAACATTAAACCACAGCTTCTCATATCTGTCTTTCCACTCATGGAAGGAAGCACCAGGTACACCTTGTGCTGGGTTGACAGACTAAATTTAAAAGCCCAAGGCTGTCCCAAATCCATTCTGGGATATTGTGCTGAGAATTACCCGTAGAGCCCCATGAGTCATCCAGGTGCCTTAACAAGTCTCCTTGTGGGAATGCAGAGCAAGCAGCCAGACCCCACCAGGTGCCAGCACCGGTCCCACCAGCGCCGGTCACTTCAGCGGCACCAATTTTCTTGCCACGTACCTGCTGCTGCCTGAAAAGAGCAGCAGGATCCATCCAGGGGCTGCCTTCCTGCTGAAGCCTTTTTTTGTTTGCCATCATCAACAAGTCCAAGGTGATATTCCCGAGCACACTTCTGTGGATGCAGCCTCCAGCATTCCCGGGTGTGCTGCTTCCTCTCAGCCACCTGAAAGGAAGGGAAAATGGTTTATTTTGCTTTTGCTTATGTTCAACCCCAGTAGATTCCCCCTGCTGGAGAGTCCTCCCTCTTTGCCCTCAGGCACTACCAGTACCCCTAGATCACAGGCTATTTCTCAAAGCTGTTTTATCAACATTAAAAGTCATGAAAAATCAATGGAAAATTTTCCCTCGGAGACGACTGATTTGTAGGAAACACTTCTGATTTATTTTCCTCCCCATTCCCCAAATGGCATCATTCCTAAATGGGCTCTAATATCAATATCAATGTTAGTAGGATCCATTGATCAAGCTGTGAATCAAAGCTCACTGCTGTGGTGGATATACAGATGTTAATGACAGTTGCGTTAAGCCAAATTTAGCAGCTGGATTCTTCACCATCCCTTTGTTTTGTATCTACCTCACTATGATTTCTTTGATTTCTTGTGATTTAGTGTTGTATACAATGTCAGAGGTGATATGTAGATAAAAATATATATATATATATACAAATATATATTTTTTGCTTTGCAATAAAGCTCAAAGCTATAACACGAATATTCATAAAATGTCATAATCTTTATTGTAATGTTTCCTTCTTAGTTGTAAAATCCTGTCTAGATCCTATTTTCCTGTACACTGGAATCGATATTGTGTTCATGAGTGAATGGTTATTATTTCTGTTCCTTTTCCATTGAAGTGATGTTTTTGAGATGTGAGATAGACACCAGAATTGTCAAACATGAATTTACTATTTTTCTTTTCCCCAAATACAGACTGTTTGTAACTGGAATAGAACAGCAAAATTGAAAGAAAATTATTTGCAGTCCTGATCTTTCAATTTTGGTTTGTCTGATCTCAACACTGAATTTGGCAGAGAGGGAGCAGACAAAGAGGGGCTTTTAGGGCTGATGGAGGAAAAATATGTTCATCTCTTTCCATTTGGGTGAAGAAGGGGTCCATTTTATGAAATAATTGGAATGTGCCACTTTCCCGAGCCATGGGACCACATTAATTAAAGATTTGTCCATCTTATGGCAGCCACTGACCCAGAGTCACTAATCCAGGTCTTTTCTGGGGGAGTGGAGAGACAAAGAATTCCCCAGGACAAATAACCACTTGGCTAAGGTACGTGGGATGGATCTCCTTCAGTATGGCTGGAATTGAGGATTTGAGGCTCACCTTGGATATCTGACCTTGATGAGCTAAAGCCAAATTCCCATGGTCAGAGCACAAATATCCTGGGAAGTGAAAAACCCTTGTTTTTTGATCATGTGCATCATTCTGAGCCACACAGCTCCTCGTGCTCCAGCAATGGAAGGGGTGAGGAATGTGGGAGCTCCTGGCAAAGTGAGGAAGACTTTGCCCTGTGCTTATCTGGTGGAAAATGTCCTTGGACCCTGTAGCCAGGAGCACCACAATGACCAACATCTGGCACTGAAATTCTGGCAGTGTGGGGAGGAGCATTAGAGAGGGCTGCTGAGGTGGACGGGACCTCTCAATGGTTTATTCCCAGGAAAACCTTTCTAGGAGCTCACAGCTTGATCCTCCTGCCAGAAATGTGAGGACACAACTGTCCAGAGCAATCCTTTTGCAATGTTCTCACCGGTCCCACAGGCTGGAATTAGAAAATAAAAAAAGCACCAAGCCCCAAATACTGGGATTCTTAGCTTGGTTAGGAAATATTTACAGGGAGTAAAATATTTACTGGGAGTAAAATGAGGGGGAATCCTCTCCATTTCCTTTCCACCAGATGGTGGGGAATGTAACATTTTCCCCCACTGCTTTGTCAAAGCAAACAAAAAATTAGTGACCAGAAAGAATTGGACACAAATGGAATATGACATATTTTTTTTTAAGAGCAAGGAGAATAATTATTACTGAATATAAATCCAGCTGTTCCATTAGGAAATAAAAATATTTTTAAAAATTAAAAAAATTAGAAAGGAAAATGAAATAAAGAAAGAAGCAGGAAATGAAACCCAAAGATGAATAAATCTCTGTGGAGAAAATGCTGTTGGGTTTCACTTAAAGCACAAGACAGGACTGCAAAGCACAGATTTAGACTGGGTTTCACAAGACCCCTTCTGCATAGTCTTCTCTCTAAAACTGGCACAATTGTTCAGTACAAACAGCGTTTTTTTTCCTCATTCTGATCTGGTGTCTGTACAAATCTGGCTTGTTCTTTGGTTCAGTTTGATTATTTTTGCCTGTTCCCACCTATTTCTATTTTTATGGTGTAGTATTTTGTCTATCTGGAATGAAATACAGATGTGTTCATGAAGTTGTATAGCAGATGGAATTACAGGTTGGAGTTTAATTGGAAAAAGAATTAACCTAACAATGAGAAAAATACCTATATGAAAAGTATGCTTCCAATGTGTGTGTTTGAATTTGGGCATTTTGTCATTCTACCGAGCTTTTTGAAAGGTTTATTTTGAGATAATGAGACTTTCTGAAGTTTGAGAAGAGCTTGAGATACCAAAAAGCACAATTTATTGTTAAACTGCTATAATTGGATTGAGGGTCCATTATGGTAGTTCAATCTTTGCCTATTATAATCCCCAAATTTTTGACATAAAATACGCAATCCTTTCAATCTGTTCATTAATCATCTTGCATTAGGCAGAAGGGAGAGATGCAGCTGTTTAATTTCTGCTCAGAAATCACATGGAATTCCTGGCCTTATTTGTTCTTTATTTGTTTCAGAAATAGGGTTGGATTTTGTACTTTGTGGTTATTGCCTTCAATCCCTGCTGTGAAGTCAAAAATGTCTCCTTTTAATTGAGTGGCAAAGAGTCTGTGGAGTAAATGGAAGGGACAGCCTGGCTTTCCTCTCATCTGCAGTGAAATGTGCTCTGGGAAGGACCAGGTTGTGGATCTGATTGGGTCACACTAATTAATGTTAACGAGGTTCGTGGTGGGTCCTCTCTGGGACAGAGCTGCAGGTGCTGGATGAACTTCATGTCTGAAGCAGCATCAACAATGTCCTTAAATGTTCAGAGGGCTGGTGGTGGTTTGATGAACTGGGGAACTCTTCAGCATTCCTTCTTCTTCATCTCTTTGAAGGGAGCTCAGGTTTTCTTCCCTTGTTTCCACAATTATTTCCACTGGTGCTGATGGGATGCCTTTAGTTTTGGTCATGGAAGCATTTTCTTGTCCCAGCTGGTTGGTTTGTTACTGTGGTCGTATTGCAATGATTTCCTAATGCCAACTCTGAGGTTTTAGGTCCTTCTGGAGGATCAGCTTTCCTTTTTTGAGAATCTTCCTGTGTCTCTTCCATGTATGTGGAGGAGCTTCATGCTCACTGCTGGGCTATCTGCTCCTTTCCATGTTTCAGTACTCTTAATTTCTATAAAGATCCCTTTGTTTTGGAAGCTGGCTCCTGAGCAAAATTTTCCTCTTATTCCACCTTGCTAAATGTGGGAAAGCTTCCATGGAGCTGACCCAGCTTTTATCCTGGCCTAGAGCAGAGTCCCCATGAGTGAGCAGGGTGTGCTGTTTGAGCAGGAATTGCCTCTGTGTTGTCTGCTGCATGACAGATGGGATATAGCAAGTGGATATAACAGCACTGGGAATGTCTTCTGCTGTCTCACCTACTAAAGAGAAGGTTTGGGTGAAATGTTGAGCAGGTTCAGTCCATGGAGCTCCTACAGAAACCAAGACTCATTTGATTTGGATCAAGGTTTTTTCCTGAGATCCTTTAGGCAGCAGAGCAGTGAGAAAGGCTGCAGGACTCAGTTTTATTTTCTCTCTGTTACTCCTGATGTTTGGAAGCACAAGGCCCTGCACAGAGTCAAATTTGGCTCATTCGCTCCTAAGCTCAAGTCAAGAAACAGAATTTTGTCCAAGGCATGAGCGTGAAACCACGGTTTGAGGGTCCCTTCATGGCTGTAGGGTTGGGCATCAGGACATGCCCAGGCTCTCACGGGAAGGACAGATAAGTGCACCATCAGAAGATCCTACAAAAGATACCAGACCTTAAAATATATGGGAAAAGTGCTGCAATTTTAGCTCACTGAAATTCTCCTCTGAAATACAGACACAGCAATGGAGGCTGAGGACAAAATGCCTGATGGGGCAACTGTGAATTATGTTTGTTCTACTGTCAGGAAAAGCTAATTGTTCAAACAAGTGATGGATCATCTTGAACCTGAGGAGAACCAACCTGCACTCACCAAAGCAGTCTCACCATCAACACACAGTGCTGCCTGGCCTGGACTAAGTATGCCAGGAGGAGATGCAAGGCTGGTAGAAGCTCAAAGGATGATCTTCCTCCTCCTCCTCAGGGGGCCTGCCCCATCTCCGAGGCTGGCTCCAGTCTTGAAAATACACCCTGAGTGACTTTTGTGAGGTGTTAATAGCATTGGCTGTGAGGACACTCAGCTCTTGGTGCCAGTCCCTCTTTTGGATCATTAGCTCAGCCCCGATGACATCACTTGGCAGGGAATTTGGTACAGCTCTTCCTGAGCACCAGATGAGAGTTTCAGTGCCCAGCCAAGTTCAGTCTTCAAGATGAGCAACCAAACTCCTTCCCTGATGGAATTGCTTGGGGTCTCTTCATCATCATCCCTGAGATGCAGGATGAGGGGCTGAGTAACATTTTGGATGTGCTTTGAAGTGGCAAAAAACTCTAAACTTATTAAGACACCCAGATTATTCTCCCATTCCTGTTGCATTCCTTGTCTCCACTCACACTAAGGAATTGCACAGAGCAGGATCTGGCACTCAGTTGTCAAAAGTTTTTCGGTTCTTGGCACAGTTTGGGCTGCAGTCAGTGAATATTGATCCAGAAATTCCCCCATGTGAGGATTTAGCAGCAGGTCTGGATAAAACTTTGGTTGTGGGCACCCTTTGGTGGAGGATCAGGGACACTGTCACAGGGAGAAAGAACCATTGTCACAGTGATTTTTTTAATTTATTATGGATAAAGTCACCACAAACCTCATCAGCTTTTGGTTCAATGTCATGACAAGCAACAGTGCAAAAGTCAAGAGGAGGTGATATCAGACTGAACCTGAAAACAAGTTCCTGTTTAATAAGAGAGAGCCAAGGTTTGGGGAAGAGGTCATATCTTTCACAAGAAATATATATTTTATTATTAAAATACCTCCCCCTTCAAACCATGCCTCTTGTATCACCTCAGACTATGCCAGATCCCAAAACATGACTGGAAAGTGCTCAGAAATGTCTAAAAATGGATTTTTATCCCAGTGTTGTCATTCTATTGTTAACAAACTTTTGTGTCCCATTTCATCCTTCTGACTTGTACCCTGTTCTTATCCCACACCAAATCAAGAGGATTCAACTTTGCAAGGTGCCAAAGGTTTCTTATTAAGTCCCAAAATACCATCCCTGCTTTCTGTGGGAGCTGAAGGGATCAGAATGTTCCAAGAAGAGCCCAGAATTTTTTTGGTCCATGCCTTCCCTTTGTTATGCTGCCAGCAGAGCCTCAAGGACAGCATATGGCCTTGTTACATTTGCTTTTTCAAAAAAATAACGACTCCACAGTGCTGCCTGAGTTTAAATAGTGCTGTGCTTATGTCCATTTCCCTTCAATAAGTGAGATATTTCTGCAGAATTCAGCACCTTCAGAGCTGGCTGCATTTTCCTGCAATAATTCTTTATTTTTCAGGCTAGGGGGAGTTTTTCTTGCTTTTTTTTTCTGGCTTTTCTGCAGTCCAAAACTGACTTAAAATAAGATTCTTCGTTTTCTTCTCCAAATCTGATGGGGGATCTGATTCCCCAGCTCTGATGCTCACTTTAAGAACTCAGCCTTGGGCTTTCTTAAAACTCACAGCCAAGAGCACTGAAAGAATTTGCATCAAGGGAGGCCTGGGGAGGTGTTTGCAACTTCAGGTTGGGTTAAAAGTCCACAGATTTGGTAAATGAGATTTGGCTGCACCACTCTCTGGATCACCTTTGTGCTGGCTCCATCAGCTCCTGTGTTCAGTGCATCAGTGCTCCTGTGTTCAGTGCTCTTGCAATATTAGAGTTTTTCTATAAAAATGTCACATTTTAGCAGAAAAAACAAATGTATTTGCATCTTCTTATGACAAGAGCAACCTCCATCCACATCTGCCAAATTTTGGTAATTCAAACAGCAGAAATCATCTGTAACCCTTCATTGGAGCAGCTCAGTTCTTTCCTCAGGAAAAGAAGAATCTGGTTTGCATGAAGCAAAAAGAATTGGAATCAATCTGGTATTAAAAACTATACCAGGTATTTAAAGAAACTATTCTGTGCTCATTTGTCTTTTGGTATAATCTGGAAATATGTAAACAACGATTGAAATCTGGTTGTCTTCACATCCCATGGCTACATTTATAATTTATTTAGCTGCTTGAGGAGTTCCAGAAGATAAATCCTTAAACCTGAAGGCTTTAGGAGCCAGATGTCCTTCCCCAGGTGTGTCCAGACCTGGTTATCACTATAGGATTTTGGGATAATTGTAGAAACCTGTGAGAATACCCACCTGTTTTTGTCCTTTGAAAATTTCTCTTAGCAGCAACAACAGAAGATTTTAGCACATGGTTTGTTTTCTACTCTTTATTAAGGTATCTTTCATCTACATTCCCATGACCATTTGTCACCCCTGTATACCTTAGATGGGTGTGTGAGGCAAGATAATAATTCATTGTCATTCTTCCAGGGCAATTTTATTTCTTCCCCTTGCTCTTTATTCGGAAAAGGTCTCCCACAGAGCTGCAGTAGGAATCTCTCAAATTATAAGGTTTCTGACTGTCCCCCTAGAAATAGGATTGGTCCTTGAGATTTGTGTTTGCTCCATGATATCCTGGATGCTTTGGGAGGAAAAAAAAAAAGATGTGAAATAACTTTGCAATGAAGGTGAAATTTGACTCACCCAATTTTAGACATTTACAGCGTGGTTGTCCCACTTGTGTAGATTAATGAATGGATGCCACATTTAGGAAGGAATGTGCCTTTCTTGGAGGCAATTCCTGTCATTGTAAAGCAGCTGCCTGCACTTTGTCAGGTGAATCATGACCTAGAAATGTCTGCATCTGTCTTGACTTTAGAAGGAGTCCGAGATACCAACTCAAACACAGGCATCGATCTCTGTTTGTTCAGATAATGAGGCTCCCGGTGTCCCAAGATCAAATCAATTTTTAAAGTGTGCCCTGCAGACTGCTCACCTGTCAAGGTGATCTCCTCTTTCTTCCAATCTTTATGGGAGGAAGAGAATTTCTCACTTTTAATACTGTGGCTCAAGTTGAAAATATTTAAAAGTTTGATTTCTGTAAAAGATCTCATTGGAACCTTAATGGCCACTTAACACCATAATTACACAGCAGCACCTGCAAACAATCTCATTTTCATCCCAAACAACCTCATTTTCTTCCCCAGCTCAGGGTTTCAGTGGAGAAGTATCACCTGTTGAAAATCTTGAGCTGCTTTCACTCTCGGTCTTCTGTCCAGATTTGGCCACAGCCAATTTTGCTCATTTTGGGAATTCAGATAAATTTGAACAAGATCAGCTTGCCAAGCCCCTCCAAAGGGACACTGCAAGGTCCTGCAGCTCCTCTTCTAGATTTTTATTGCAACATGTGAAAAAAATTCAGAGGCTTGAACTGCCATGTCTGGTACCTTGTTTTTGAAGAAGGAATCCTTCTCTTCAGTGTACCCACATCTCTTGCCCAAAGCTGACATCTTTTCTCTGGCAGAACAAATGGCATCATTTGTTTCCACCTTCCAAAGAGATTTTAGAGGATTAGTGTCAATGAACCAGTGCTGAGGCATTTCTCATGTTCCAAAAAGCACAGATCCTGTTGATTTTTTTGTGAACATCTCTCTGGAATCTGGACTCCGTGGGATGCTCCAGCTTGACCATTGCTTGACTCAAAGAACAAGAGGTGTTCAGTTCCCAAAGCCACTGGCCAGGGCTGCCGATGGGAGACTCAAATGGAGAAACAATTACAGGTACAGTGGGATGAAATGAACTGTGCTGACAACACTGGGGAAAAGCAGCTCTGTTGTCCTGGCATGAAATGAAGGAACACAAATTTAAGATGTTGCTCCAATGTGGATGAATAAATTCAGGATGGAATAAGCCAGCATGGAAATGTGTCAGTACTTTAAAAAATCCAGACCTCCACAAACCTTTAAGACTGAATATTGCTGGTAAAATTCACTTTATCTGACTTAGATAACTAAAAGTTAACTCCCCAAACTCTAACTGGTGCTGCTCAACTTTTTCTTTGATCCTTGGAGAAGAACACTCACATCCCCTAGCAGAGATATCTAAAGCAGGAGAGATCAATCAGCTCTGGAAATGCCAATTTCCTTCCACTGACTACAGAAGGAGACAGGGGTGATCCTCTAACACAATGTAGAGATCACAGGCCATTTTCAGTACTCAGGCAGCAAATTCCTTTGTGTAGGAATGAGGCAACATTCCTGCTGTCCTTCTTCCATCTGCAATTCATCAGAGAAGTTCAGACATTAACACCAAGGGGCAAAATCACTATAAAAAGTAGAGATCTTCATTGTTTCCTGGAATAATCAAAGCCTACCCTTCTTGAAAAGCTTCACAGTCTCAGATCCCAAACCTTGACATAGTTTGATAGAAGCCACTTGGCTTATCTGATTTCCACCATTTCTTTTCCAGCTAGAAAAATTGTGGTTTAATTGTCCAAGTATTTTCTGGGCAGGCCATGAAGTTTTCATGGAATTCTTGACTTCAGCTTTTTGTAGTTAGGCTTGTGCTTCAGCGCCTTGTTACTCAGAGTTTGGGAGGAGTCGTGCTTTTCCTTTGACAAGGTTGCAGATTTTTTTGTTGAATTAGTCTATTAAAGGTATTTTTTGCTTTAGAAAAATGACCCTAAAGAAATTCTTCCTGCTGTGGGGCACCACACAACACCACAGGCCTCCATGGTTGGATTCTTGGCTTACCACAGGCCTCGATGCTTGAATTGCTCTTCCACTGGCCCATCAAGCTTCCAGAGGAATGTCTTGTTAATTAAAGACTAGGGTAGAGCAGCGCTGTGATGAAAACTTTCCTATTTAAAGAGATTAATTCTTCCTGACCAGAGATTTTGTCAAGCTCTTTACTTTTCCATGAGCTGCACTGCTACGAGCTCCCTCAGTGCTGGGCAGATCCCACCAGCAGAGTCAGGCTGTTCTCAAAAAGCAGGCAGTGTTTAAAAATTGGGAAACCCAGGTGCAGGTTTGCCATGGGGAAAAGCTCCTCAGGACAAAGTCCAAGTGTGCTGTGGGAAAGGAGGGATTCCTACTTGGAATTCCAACAGAATTGGCAAGAAGGAGCTGAGGGGCAGTGGTGGAGCTGACTGCAGAAATCTGCTGGGAGGATGTAGTGTCAGACAGAACTAAAACGCAGTGACTGACACAACCAAGGGGATCCCACTCTTGTGTTGGACTCCTGCTGCTTCTAAAATGTCCAGAATAAAATCTAAAGGGAGGCAGAGATGGAAGAACTTTGATAAAACATTTGTCCTTATCTCCTTTGAGCTCACAATGTTCATCAAACCTCCTCCAGCCTCTGACAGGGGCTGCATTTTGTTAAGGATTGCAGATGCAATTTTCAAAATATGTTTGGTGTTTTTTTGTATAAGACATTCCTTTTAAGAAGTTCTGCAGCCTTTCCCACCTGAGTATAGCATATTTACTTACCCACCCATTTGGAGTGGGGAGAGAAGTCAAAACAGGGATTCATCCCACTTAACTTTCTCTCCCTTAAAGAGTCTAGTCTGAGTTCTTTGCATCTGCTTCCTCCACCATCAGTGGAAGGATATATGCAGCTTTGGAGAAGAATTCCCCACCACTTTTCTGGGTCTTTCAGTAACTGGAACTCAGATGAAAAATATATTATCTACCTGAGAAAAGACAACTTGAGAAGGTAGAAATTGTAAAATCATGCAATAAATAAATTTCTGAAACACTGGTGAGGGACAGGAACATTTCTGTTGGAAGCCTGTGTTTTTGGTGGTTATGATGTCAGCTGGATCCCTCTTCTTGGAGCTGGGGTTTAAACTGCATCATCAGATTTTCCTGGCTATTTTCTGATTACTGTTTTCTTGCTTTCAGACAAGTCAGGTTGGTTGTGAAGTAAAATCAATGTGTTTGACTAAATCAGTGAGTTACCATGACGCTTCAGGCACAGGGTGGGATTCTTGGAACTGTCCTGGGCAGAGCCAGGAGCTGGACTTTCATGATCCTTGTGGGTCCCTCCCAACTCAGGATATTCTGTGATTCTATGATTCTAAAGCTTCTTTAACTCAGAAAACTCAAAGTTGGGTGCAGGGAGACCAGAGTGGATGTGGCACTTGAGGACATGGTTTAATGGTGAACATGGTGCTGGGTTGATGATTGTAGAGGTCTTTTCCAACCAGTTTCCAAGGATTATTGCAGGGCTGCAGTCATTTGCATCTCATCCTGATCATTCCAAAAAAGAGCCCTTTCCAAATAAACCTGGGGCCTGGAGTCGCAGAGCCTCTGTGGATGATCCTTCTTTTTGAAAACTCATCCATCCAAAAAATAGATTGTTGATAATGTTAAATGCACAAACTCAAATCCCAGCTGTGGGAAGCTGAACACCATTTTGCCTGGCCAAAAAAAAAAGCTGGTGGGTGAGCAAGAAGCAGCAGTTTGGACAGCACAGACTGATCCAGGAGCTGGGGTGGCAGAAAGCCGTGACTCAAACACACACTCACGTCCCTCATTGAATGGTTTTTACATTTCTTTAAATGTCGGGGTTTCAACCAAGTTTTCATGCTTTTTATTAAGGCAAAAGTCCGTGCTTGTGAAATTGTGAACTTGTTGTGTTATTTTGTATCTGTTTAAAAAAAAAGAAAAATGTATTTAAAGCTAAAGAGCCGTTATTGTGCGGGGTTTTCTCTCAAACTGGTGCATACACTTTACATCAGGGACCTACTATACACAACAAAAATCAGTGCTACAGTTACTGTAAAACCAGATACACACCTTTTACTGTAATAATAACTTTTAAAACCTTGCACTGTAATGGTTGCTATTAAAAAAAAAAAAAAAAACTACAAAAAAAAAACCTCTTGTCAGAACTGATTTTGTATCTTTGATTATATCTGAAATTTTAGCATTTTTGTATACTTGCCATGTCAACCACAGCACCTCCACGGTTGATTTCCAGGCTCCGTTTCCTTTCCGTCTAATCCAACCCATGCATTGCTCCGTGTGGATGGGCAGGGTATGGCCTTGGGGGAGCCACGTGGGTCCCCGCCCCGCTCTTGTTCAGAGCCGAGCAGAAGGAAAAAGCAAAGACCCCCCCCAAACCATTGGGATGGTTTCAGATCCCGTTCCGAGTTCTAGCTGCCCCAACAGAACCCAGCGAGCAATTCCCGAGTCATTCCTTTTTATCCTGGCATTGCTCCGGCCGCCGTGGCCGTCCAGCTCCATCCCACGGCAATGCATCGCGAGTAGGTAGGAAATCCAAACCAACCAGATAACTTTGCAATCACTGAGTTTGTTGATTGATTTTTTTATTTATTTTTTTTTTAACCTTCCCCTTTTGAACATTTTTTCAAACTAAGATGTATTTGGAATCACAGCATGGTGTTGCAATTCTTTCTATTTTTAAATACTGATACATTCTGTGTGTAAAGTCTTGTTTCTTAGCTAAGAGAATCTTAAATGTGGAGCTGAGTTCGAACCATTTTTTTCCTTGTTGTACTGTGATTTGGGAATTATTTTGATATAATCCTTTAATTTGGTAGAAGATTTCCCATGCCTTCTCCCTCCTTCCTATCACCATTTCATATTTTTTACAAAACTGAAAAAAACAAACAAACAAAGGAACAAATAATCTTTTTTTCTCTATTTAGGCTGTGTAATGTTGTGTTGTCCAGATTCTGTATAAAAATATGTATATGATGTATCTGATATTTGGCAGTGAACGGCTGCAACTTTAACCAATATAATTAACAAAGAAATGCATAATGTTGGTGTTTTAAAAAGTAAAAAAAAAAAAAAAACCTAGTTAAGATGTTTGTGTAAACTTGCATGGTTTAAAATGTACTTAGTGCATTGAGAAATGTTGTTAGGGTCCTAAGTGAAAGGCTGGTTTACTTTTTGATTCTAATGGTGATTGGTTCGTTGATCAGAATATCCCCTATACTGTATGTCTTAGTTTATTTAGCATATTGGTTTCTTTTCTTTCCTCCAGATCTAGCATAGTGTATCTATTTCTGTGTGATACTGTTCCTTAAAACCAGGTTGTGGAAACTGCGTTTCGTCCGGCCAAAACGATCTTTCACATCACGCTCGTGGTTCAGTTGCGTTCCGTTTGATTTGCTGTGAAGTCCAGGTTTCCCTTGGGATCTGACGGCAGGGAGATGCTCCAGGCCGGGCTGCAGGTGCCACTGGGACCAGGAGGATCTGAAGGTGTGGCTCAGTGGGACACCAGCGCCAGGCCCGGCGGTCTCTGACCAAGGAGGGGTTTGAGGGCAGGATTTGGTCCATCCTTAACCAACAAAGGCTGGGTTTTTCCTCTCGGCAGCACGTGTTTTATCAGGATCACAGCAGGCATGCCCTGGGCTTTCTCCCAGCTCTCTAATGGATGAATTTGGCTTTTGTGGCAGCCGTTCCACACTGCTGAAATCACAGGGTACCGGCAGCAGCGGAGTGTGGACAACCAGCCCTTGCCACCATGAGAAACACAACGAGCTTTCAGCACTTGCAATAAGCACCATGTTCCCTTCCAGAAGCACAAATTCCATGTTCCAGAGGAGCTGTCTCTGCATCCTGCAGAGCTGATGGACATCATGACAGTTAGGACCAAACGTCCAAGAGGCGACCACGCGGGCAAAGGCCATGGTTCGTTTTCACATCTCCTGCCCCCACCACACCTCTTCCCAGTTCTCTCTGAGCTTTGCTACTGCTGAATCACCAGAATGGGGACATTTCCAAGCCTCCAGCAGGAAACAACAAAGTTTGCTATTGACCATTAATGGCTGGTGTGACTGCCCTCCCTGTGCTGGGCAATGCCAGCACAAGTCTTCTTGTTTCTCAATGCCTGAAAAATCTTCAGTGGCCTTTTCCAAAACCAAGACAGAGCTAGACTTGAATATATGGAGCTATCCAGCTTCTTCAAGTCCTTCACCCCAGAGGGTCTCCAAGGGCTTTTCCAGCATAACATGATCTTACTCGTGCAGCCTGTAAAGTGGCAGAGCACTGTTAGCGACCTGCAGCCACCTCTGGGGTGACCCCGCCAGCTCACGGCCACTCTATGCAACAGTCTGGTGCAAGAGGTGTGGATCACACCCTTGGGGGGACTTGGCAAAGGTATAACATGCACAAATCCCAGCTAAACCCATGCTGGGACCCAAGAGGACAGATTGATTCATTTAGTTTTTCTTTTCTGGGCAGTCCCCCTCTTCTTTCCTGTCCTCACATCACAAGCAGTCCAAGTAACCTAAACTTTTACAGTTTGCTTTCATCAGCTTTTTCCTTCCTGAAAGCTTTTTAAATATTCTTTTCACACAGGAGGATAGGGAACAAATATTTCCTTCCCAGTTCCAGAAATAGAACAACTCCATACCTCTCTCTTTGCTTACCTTCCTTCTAGTCACTGACCAATTAACATCCAGTCTTCCCTGATCTCCACCACATCTTTTAAACGACAGCTGCACTCTGATTTTGCTGCTTGATGTTCTAATTGGTTTTAATCTGGACAGAAATAAACAGCCTGACACTAGGCACTGGCAGGAATCCTTGCTTGGCATGCACATATAGGCACTGTCCTGTGGCCAAATCCTACAGCTCGATGGATGCCGGCTTTTGGCCTTGCCGCTGACTGCAAATCCTGTGATTTGTTGCAGGATTGGCTGCATCTCTGAAAAGCTGCTCGTGGTGCTCATCTCCCCAGCTTGGTAAGCTTTGTTCTTCCTTTGTTCCAGGTCCAGAGTTACTGCAGTCAAACAGTGGAAATGCCTCAGCACTGGCTCTCTGGAGAAAGGAGGAGATCTCCTAGTTGATGTTTCGAGGCGTGGTGCTCGGTGGATCTTTCCCCTCAAGAGGAATTCAGTTGATCCCAAGTCTGAGGTCTTTCTTTAGAAAAGCTGGCCCTGGAATCAAGCTTTGCTTTCAAAGGCTGTGAGCTCAGCTGCTCCAGACCCCTCAGGGTTGTGGAGCATTCTCAGATGGAGAACATCACCACTCAATCCTTTACAAGAGCTTTTCCCATCAGTTTTCTTTCTGCAGAGCTGGCCTTCTGTATCTCCAGCACATCTGGGAGAAGGAGCTGCGCCCTGCTAGGAAAAAGTTTATTCCTTGAGAGATGCCATTTAGATTTATGGACCTGTTGTGTCCCCTTGCCCTTGGCCCATCTGCCTCTTTATGGTCCTACAGATATCAAGAGGAGTTGGCTTTTAGAGCAGCCTCCTGCAGAGTCAGTCTCCAACGGCCCATCCTCCTTCCCTGTCCCAAGGCCAGCATGAAAATGCTTTGGTATGATTAATTAACCATAGATCTGACATAAATTACCAGAATCCCACAGAAATATCGCATGGCACAGCTCTCCACAGCTGTTCATCTTCCAGTTGTCCACTAAGCTTTGGTTTGCTCAACAGGAACATGTTTCAGGATAAAATAAAAATCCTCTTAAAAATATTGACCTGGATTACAGGCTGGGCACATACTTTGCTCACCCTCACCAGAAACACATATAGACAGAATTTCCCCTTCCTGCCCTCAGAAGAACAAATGCCATGACCAGCTCTAATTTCCATCCTTGAAACAAAATTAAAAATAAAAAAAAAAAATCTTCAAGCCCTAAACCCTGAAAATATTCAGCAAAGTCAAGATGAGGTGGGGATTTTGCAGGCCATGGCTGTGGATTTATGCAGGACTTTCCATGACTGTTTTATTTCCAACGCAATAAAGAATAACCAAGTTATTGTAGCAAACCTTGTGCCAGGTGCTATCTCCAAAACCTTCTGCATGGGACAGTCTCCCTGTTTTGTCTCTGCCTCACAGCACTTTGCAGAATGTTGGAAGGGAAAACATCCCCTTTGCAGATTGCAAATAGGGAAAACTATGTTTTTTCTTTCTTTTTCTTTCTCTTTACTTTTTCTGATTTTTCTTTATCTTAATCCTTTTTCTTTCTTTCTTTCTTTCTTTTTCTTTCTTTCTTTCTTTCTTTCTTTCTTTCTTTCTTTCTTTCTTTCTTTCTTTCTTTCTTTCTTTCTTTCTTTCTTTCTTTCTTTCTTTCTTTCTTTCTTTCTTTTTCTTCTTTTTCTTTCTCTCTTTTCTTTCTCTCTTTCTCTCTTTCTCTTTTTCTCTCTTTCTCTTTCTCTTTCTCTTTCTCTTTCTCTTTCTCTTTCTCTTTCTCTTTCTCTTTCTCTTTCTCTCTTTTTTCTCTTTTTTTCTCTGTCTTTCTCTCTCTCCTTTATCTCTAATTTTTCTCTATTTCTCTTTTCTTCTTTCTTTTATTTTTCTTCCTCTTTCCTTTTTTTTAAAATATATCTTCCCCAGTCTTGCTCTCTCAACCTCCTTCTTTGCCTTTCTTTCCTTCCTCCTCTTTCTTTCTTGTGAGATGAGGAGCTTCCACTGGCAGCCACTGGAATCTGTGAAATCAAATCCCTTTGCTCTTTCCATCATAGCTCCAAAGCTCACTTGACGGTGTGCTTGTGAAGACTCCACAGATGTCCCTTTGGAGCAGCCTTTTGGAAGTGCTTTCCTTCATGTCCCCACTCCATACCTGACTTACCAAATCTTGTGGATTCTCTCTTTCACTGTCTTATGCCCAGTGTACTTTTCTGACCTTTAAAAAGCCAAAAACTGGACTTCAAACAGGAAAATGAGCATTGTCCCAAGAGCTCCTTTGGTGTCCCTCCCGCCTTCCAGCAGACAGATGTATTTCTTCTTCTCCCTGGAGCAACAGGCTGGTATCCAGGATCCCTGGATCCTTGCTGTAGTTTTTCCTCACACTTTCTCCCTTCATCTTCTCTGTGTGACTCCATTTGCCCACCCAGGTTCAATATCTACCTCACAGGGCTGCTGTGAGACCCCTGTCTGGGGTAGGAACATCCACCATTTATGGATCAGCTCATCAGCATTCCCAAACTCTGTCTTGACACATCCTTGTTGGCAAAGACCAGGAGTTCTATTCATTCCTTTCATCTGATGCCAAAATTTGGGGCATTTCTATCAGCATCCCACAGGCAAGGCTGGGTGTGAGATGTGGAGGAGATCAGATAAGGGAATTCCTGCTCTTTTTCCTGAAATACATAAAATTTCCAACACAACCATGGACAAAGGGATTTAGTCCCACATTCCCAAGCCACCACCAACCACCTAATCATCTTTTCCACCACAAACCCAGCCTTTGGATTGCACAACTCACTGAAGAATGGTGCAAGTGCACATTTTGTCTGTACAAAGGATGCCAGTGCTTTCTGTGCCACAGTCCAGGCTGTCCTCCAACACTGCAGGAGCAGCTCAGGAAATGTTTGCTGGTTGCTGTTTGAAAGGATGTGCAGGAATATGTAATTTGAAAATAATTTCTCAGCTTTGGCAGGAGTTTAGCACCCTCAGCCAGCCTCTCCTTGACTGTACACACTTCAGTCAATGAATTCAGGCTCCAACAGACAAGATTTAGGACATGAATCCCAGCAACTGGTGCTGGAGAGGAAAACTTTGTCACCATCTTAGCCTACCCCATAGTCAGAAAAAAAAATGCTATTTTATCCCAAGTTTAATCTTAATCAGAATGAATGGTTAGCAGGGTGAAAGCCATTCTGTTCAAGTGCAGGAATTTCTGCTCAGAATTTCTGCTTGCTCCTTCAAGAGCTCCACTGAGGTGGACTTTTGAAAGCTGCAAGAAAATTGGATTAGGGAACAAAAGGGTAAAAAATTAAAGAAAAAAGAGCAAAATGCCCTCTCAGGGGTGGAAAAGGAGCACAAAAAAGACCCTTCTTGTGCACTATGTGAGTTTGATTCAGGGAAAACAGTAGGACAAATGACCTCCTTCCAGCCACACTGGTATGTGGAAATTCTTGGAGCAGCTTTGAGTGGGTCCCTCCCACTGGAAAGCAGCACTCAGAGAACTTCTGCTTTGTTTGCCTTTGAAAACAGAGTCACAAATTCAAAACTAGAGAAGAGGAGGGCTTTAGATAAGGTGAATCAAGTCTTCTGCACAGGGGAGTTGGACGGGAAAGAACTGTTCCATCCCTTAAGAATTTCTGTGAATTTATTTTTCCAGCCCACATGGAAACCTCAAGGCTAACAGCAAACATGAAACAAAAACATGCAAAACAATGTATATGCCAACAAAAACAGTTTGGCTATAATGGAGGGAGATTGTTTTGATCTTTCCCTGTTTGCATCCTCCTTTTTTTTTTTTAATTTAATATATAAATTATCCTGCATTTTGAAACAAAAGCTTTTCTGAAATGAAAAGTAAACAAACTGAAGGAAAATGTCAAAGAAGACCTCCAAGAGCTTCAAATCACGTCATTCCTTTCCCAACGGATGTGATATTTTCCAACAGGAAAAGGCCTGAAGTTGGCATTTCCCAAGAAGTTTTAACTGTGACTCACTGGCTTCTTGTGGAGGGGGAGAAAACAATTTTCCTTCCCAAATCTTGACCGTGTATCGCATCTTTACAGGGTTCTTTTTACAACGGGATTCCCTTTGATATGGGAGCTTGCAGCAACATTCAGGGCACTGCAAACAGCTGGTGCCACAAGATCCTTCCTCACAGGATGGGAACAGCCAGGCTTCCAGGAGGATCTAATCCCCATCAGACAGTGGAGCACCAAGAACAGCACAGGCAGCACCTTCTCAAGTCCTGCCTGCCCTTCAACCCAGCCAGGATGGGGCTGTCCCTCCTTTCCGAGGTGGCAAAATCTTCTACTGCCTTCAAACCAAGCAAACAAAGAAAATCCACCCTCTTCTTTTTGTGGTTTCACTGGCTGGCAGCAAAACAACCCAAGCCTTGAGAAGGTTAATCCAGAGGTTGGCAGGAAGATTCTCTTTAATTCCGTTTTAACATAACCACGTTTCTCTTGCCCTTTTGAGTGGAACTTGAAGAGTTCCTGGCATGCTGAAATTGGGAAGAAGTCACCATTACCCATCAGGGGAGCCCATTCTCCCACACTCAGCCCCCAGCAGGACCCTGCCCATTGCCCAGAACGATAAGCACATGGTAGAGGTTAGAGGGACCACGACAGCCCCTGGCTGCAGTGACAAAGACAAAAAGCACACTTGAGATTAAAGCACACCTCCAAGCCTGCTCTGCAATCCTGATAAAACCTGCTGCCCAGGAGGGAACTCCCCACTGCCTCCCCTCCAAGGTCCCAAGCCCACACTCACACTTCCCCCTCTGCCCCTCTCACTCTGTGATTTCTCATCTCAACATCAGCCCCCTCTCCCAGGCCAGGCTTGCTCCAGGATATTCCTCTGAGCTCGGCTCTTGCTTCACCACCAGCGAGGAAGGAGTCTGCAGAAGGTTCCTGTGTGCCAAGGGGGAATTTTCCTGGCATCATGAACACCCCTGGGAGCTGCAGTGGAGCCCAAAATTAATCAGGGCTGATCTCCAAGCCTGCGTTCCCCTTTGGAGAAGAAGCTGTTTTGTTAGACCTGGCCTGGAGCTTTTGCATCAGATCTGGGCTTGTGCACCTGCCTCTTCCTTGTCCCATCTGTAGGCTTTGGTTTCTGAGCTGTTTTTTTCCTTTTTTGCACTGTCAGGAGTTTCTTTACCAGTGTTTAATTGTTGTCAGCTGCAAAAATGTTTGTTAAGCCTCTCCACCAAGCTCTTTAAGTGAACGTCAGTGGCTGTCTTCCCTTGGACAATAATGAATGTATATATCGTAAGTGCAGACTATACAGAAAAGTGGCTAAGTCAAGGATCAGAGGGTTTTGTAAAGCCTGTTTATTTTTTTAAATAAGTTTGAGCATTTATATTTTACCACCATTTACGTGGTTTTGGGGAACCCAGATTGTGTCAAGATCTCATGCCAAAACAAGCCAAAAGTTGTTTGATTTCAACCTTTTCTTCCATGAACCATATTTTAAATGATATTTTGTCATTTTAAATGTTTTATTGAAACATGTACTGATGAAAAAAAAATGAAAAAAAAAGAAACAAAATGTCATCTTGACAAAAGATTTATACATGAATCAGAAAGTATTTATTTCAATTTTGTACCTTTCCATTTTAATACATTATAATGTATTGACTCAACCGAGATAATATAAACAGTTCATTTTAATAACATGTTTGCAGTGTGCTGTGTCTTCTTATTCTTCCCTTTCCACTCCACATTGAACAGAGAGATTATGAAACCAAAATAAATATTTTAGATCTTGACAATCCTGAGGGTTTTTTAGACCAGAGCACGAGTGTGTCCTGGGCAGGATGAGGCACTGGGTCAGACCATGGGATGAGGTCTCCTGAGAGAGCAGAGGACCTGGGCATAGGAACAGTCCAGGGTTCCCACATGCAGCTGGAAATCCAATTGCCTGCTGCTGGCTCTGGGTGATGTGACACCCTGTGGAGTCTCCAGACAGGTAATGGCACCACCATCACCCCACGTGTCCCATTTCCATCCTCTGGCAGCGGTGTGGTCCCTGCACTCAGACCCCAGCAGAGCCACTCGCACAGGGACTGAGTGTGTGACAACTGTCCTGGCTCTCCTCATCCCCACTCACTCAGTCCCTAAGGATTGACCTTCTCCTACACCAAATTCAGCTATTCCTCCTTTGTTCCCTGCTGTTCCTCCAGTCCCTGCCCAGGGAGGTGCACAAACCCCTCACACACACAGGGGGACACATCTCTGCTGCTCCCCACGAGCTGTGCTTTGCATTCTCTGCTTTGTCCTTTGTCCTGGGGCAATCCCAGACATCAGCACACACTGGGAGAGGAACTCACTGAGGGCAGCCCTGGCAGAAGGGTTTGGGGGTGCTGGTGGGGGTGGGAGCTGGACATGACCCATTCCTGAACCCCCCAAGTCCTGGGGCAGCAGGGGAGAGGGGGATTCTGCCCCTCTGCCCAGCTCAGGTGAGACCCCACCTGCAGAGCTGCCCCAGCCCTGGGGCCAACAGCAGAAGGACCTGGAGCTGCTGGAGAGTCCAGAGGAGGCCCCAGAGATGCTCCAAGGGCTGGAGCCCCTCTGCTCTGGAGCCAGGCTGGGAGAGCTGGGAGTGCTCAGCTGGAGAAGAGAAGGATCCAGGCCAAGTCCACTGTGGTAATTAAAAGGAGCTTGTAAAAAAAAGAGGAAGAACAACTTATTACAAAGACAGAGGTGATTGGACAAGCAGGAATGGTTGTAAACTAAAAAAGGAGAGATTTAGGTTAGATGGGATATTGGGAAGGAATTGTTCCCTGGGAGGGTGGGGAGGCCCTGGCACAGGTTGCCCAGAGAAGCTGTGGCTGCCCCTGGATCCCTGGAAGTGTCCAAGGCCAGGCTGGACGGGGCTTGGAGCAACCTGGGATAGTGGAAGGTGTCCCTGCCCATGGAAGGAGGGGGAACAAGAAAATCTTTATAGTTCTTTCCAAAGCAAATCATTCCTTGATTTTCTGCTCCAGTTTTCCAGCCTCAGTTTGTGCCTCCTGTTGGGTCTCTCTCCCAGCCCACTCCTGAACCCAAATACACATTTGATGATAACTGACCCCTCAATCCATCACTCCATAGGGAAAACCCACATATTAAGCAGTCTGTGCAAGCTGCCCTCCCTCACACCTGGGTCTGCCATGTCCTTCTAACTCCTGTTCATGGGCACCCAGGACATGCTGCTTGTGAGGACAGGAACCTGCTGGTGAGGTGCTGGAGGCTGGTGTCATGTGAAGAGCAAATCCATTTGTGACCACGAGGGAAATGCTCATTCCATCCTGGGGTCTGAGACACCTCTGGCCAGGTCCTTGCCCCCAAAACTCCAGAGGAGGGGAGGGGTCACATCCAAACCACCAGTTGGGAATGGTCTGTTCTAACTCCTGAGGCAAGTCCAAGGATTATTTGGGACATTTCCAGGTGACCTGGTCCAAAACTGCTCAGGAATGTGCCTGGAAACCAGCATTGGTTTAATTTTTTGCTATAGATACAAGTAGTGAGGAGCAAAGCACACAACAACAAGGGAGCCCCACTGGGTCCTGATTTCTAGTGGCAGGTTTGGGGTATTTTCAGGAAAAGCAGATCATATTATCCATGACTGAAGTACAAAGCTGTTCCCCTCAAGAAACTGCTGTTCTCTTCCCTCTGGTGGGAGTTTTTGTGGCAGTGGAAACATGGACCCAAAATTGCTCCACCCTATATTTCAAAGCAGAATAAATTCCTGGTACAGACTCCAGGAAATTTTCTCCTCAAATTTGCCAGTTTGGTACCAGTTCCATTGTAAAACACCTGATCCTGGGAGGTGATTGGGAAAAAGGACTTCTGGTACAATCCCAATTCTGGTAAAATCCCAAAATCTTGGGGATTTTCTCTAAAAGTTATCATTTTCATCTTCAAAAACTCCCTAAAATAATTTTTATACCACAACACTCCCAGTTTGCAGCAGGCAGAACCTCACAGCTGTGAAGGTCCAGTATTTCATTGCATTTCAAAGAATACAAAGTAGGAAAGGAGGTGTTTCATACACAACAAGAGCTCAAACCAAACATCTTTATGCTTCCCAGATGCCAAATCCAGGATCTCGATTTCAGGACACACCACAGCTTGGTTGGAAGGCAGGGCTGGGAGATATTGAGTGGGAAAGGAAGAAGGGGTGAAAAACTGTGCAGCGTCAATGTCACCTGAAAGCCGTCAGAGAAGAGAGTTTTCTCCACCCCTATATTTCAAAGCAGAATGAATGCCTGGTACAGACTCCCAGAAAATTCCTCCTCAAATTTGCCAGTTTGGTGCCAGTTCCATTGCAAAATACCTGATCCTGGGAAGTGATTGGGGAAAAGGACTTCTGGTACAGTGATGTCCCAAAATATTGGGGATTTTCTCCAAAAGTTATGTTTCATTTTCAAATACTCCCTAAAAGAACTTTTTGTACCACAACTCTTCCAGTTTGCTGCATTTCATTGCATATCAAAGAATACAAACTAGGAAAGAAGGTGTTTCATACACAACAAGAGCTCAAACCAAACATCTTTGTGCTTCCCAAATGCTCTGGGCAGGATCTGGATTTCAGGACACACCAAAGCTTGGTTGGAAGGCAGGGCTGGGAGATATTGAGTGGGAAAGGAAGGAGAAGGGGCTGGGAGGTTGTGCAGCCTCAATGTCACGCCTGAGAGCCATCAGAGAAGAGAGCTCATGGGTTATGGAGAGGCATCTGGAAGAAAACCAGGTGAGTGTGGGCACTCACTGCACACAGTGTCCTTTATTGTGACTCGAATTTCCCTCTCTGGGGATGTCACAACAAACACAGACTGGGGCAGAGTGGTTGGAAAGATGGAAAAGGCCCTGGGGGTGCTGCTGGCATGAGCCAGGTGTGCCCAGGTGGGCAAGAGGCCAAAGGCACCTGGGTTGTGCCAGCTCTGGGGTGGCAGCAGGACCAGGGCAGTGCTGTCCCCTGTGCTGGCACTGCTGGGGCACCTCCAGTGCTGGGGACAGCTCTGGAACCCTCATGACAAGGAAAAAAAGGGGCTGGAGAGTGTCCAGGGAAGGGAATGGAGCTGAGGAAGGATCTGGAGCACCAGGATCAGCCCTAAAATTAGAAATTCTTACCCCTCTATGTCCTTGAGTCCCCAGATGTGTCAGGAGTATTGAGATTACTGCACTTTTCCACATAAAATGGCAACTCTGGAGCACAAACATATCCAAATGCTCTTGCAATGGGGTCTTTGAGGCTGGGACGTGGAGGAAAAGGGAGAGAAGAGGAGTAGGACATAGGGATGAGGCTGAAGAGGTCCTGGGATGGTGGGAGAAACTGAGAAGGAACCTGAGGGAAGACAGAAGCAGCTAGGAACTCCTTAAGGGTAGGAAGGGAGGCAGAAATAAATGCCAAGGGAGGAATTCCAAGGGATTTCAACCAGCACCAGGACCAGAGCAGAGCAGCAATCCTGGAAAAAACATCTTTCACCTGTTTGAGGGAGGAAAAAACAAGTGAAGAAATTACTTCACACAGCAATTACTTCTCTCCTGCTGACACCCATCCCAGAACAACCTTCTGACAAAACAGGCTCCCTGTTCCCTGTTCCATCAATCTTCCAGCTTCCATTTTAGCACTTTTCCTAATAATTTGCCCTGGTTTGCTGCTATCAAACAACTTCTGGAGAGGACAACTGCAGCTTAGCCCACAACCTGGCTGGTTTTTGTGCTGTCCCTCACCTGCCTGAGGAGAGAATTCCTGCCATGTTACAGCACAAGGTAGGTAGCAGTTGCCTCCACCTAGACCAGATATTCAGGGGGATTTCCTGGAATTTGGGAATTTCCCAGTCTGTGGTTCTGTCGGAAAACTCATGGAATGGGTCAGCATGGCCACACTCAAACTACATGCTGGGATGAGAAAACAAAGGAGTCAGGACAAAGAAATGGGTTGAAAATGAGCAAGAAATGGTTGAAAAGAAGTGAGGGGCGAGATAGCAGGAGCAGCTTTCTCCTGGCTGGATAAAAGGACACTGAGAAGGTTCTGTGGGTGGGAGCTGAGCATTCCCAAGTGGAGGTGAAGAAGGGGTTGGATATGATTCAGCAGGACTGGTGTGGGTGGCAGTGTCCTGCCCTATAGCAGCAGTAAGGGGGACTCTGCTCCAGGGTTTGTTAGGGGTGCCCCTCGATAGATTAAATTGATTTTTCCAATTCTCTGCCTACAACTTACAAAACCTCTGGCCTTACAAAACCTCTGACCTTACAAAACCTCTGACCACATGTGCATGTCTCTCTTACCTGTTTGTGAATCTCTCTCTCCCTAGAAAGAGCCAGGACCTGAGTGCTGCAGTAAAGTGGAGATTTTCTTCCCAAGCTGAGCACTTTTCCAAGAGTTCCAGAGAACCTTAAACAAACAATGGTATTTACAGGCACTGGTAGTGCTGCTGCTTCCTTTAGCTGTGGATTTGGAAGTGTCTGTGGGATGGATAAGTGTGCCACGATAAATTCCCTGCCTCGTTGACTGCACCATGGGTGAACAAAGGAAAGCTCCAGCTCAGCTCCTGCTTAACAGGGGAGAATTCCTTCCCAATGTCCCATCCATCCCTGCCCTCTGGCTGTGGGAAGCCATTCCCTGTATCCTGTCCTTCCATCCCTTGTCCCAAGTCCGTCTCCAGCTTCTTGGAGTCCCTTTAGGCCCTGGAAGGAGCTTTGAGGTCTCCCTTCCCCATTATGAACAGTTCCAACTCTCTCAGCATCATTCCTCGATGTTTGTGATGCTTCCATGGGCTTCATGAGGGAATCCTGTTCTTCCAGTGTGTGGAAAAGGTGAGGACAGAGACTTGGGCTGGCAGTGAATGACAGTGATGTCCCCAGACCTGGCATTCCCCAGTCACTGTCAATGGGGAGCTCACAGGACAAAGCGTAATGAGAGACAAGAAAACCAACGTGTAATTAAAGAGCTAATGAGACCACCTTGGCTATTTTTAGTGCTCTTTTATTTTCCAGTGGTTGCTCAAACAGCCCCAAAATGACAGTACTGGGTCAGCCTTGAAAGTGCAGCTCCACTTTGAAAAGTGAGCAATGTCCTTGTGGGTTTCCCTCTTTATTTCTGTTCAAAAGCCCTAAATCTAATTTGCTGTGTTTACAAAGCTGAGCCCTGCTGGGACTATGAGCAGAGCTGGTTCTGAAACCTTCAGAAGGAACCTCCATCCTGCCACAAGAACATCCCAGACAACCAGGGCTAATGAATAAAAGGGGCTGGAAATTGGCTGCATTAAAACCCTTTAAAATCCATTGCAGGTCTATTTGCTTTCTTCACTGCTGACCTCTGTTTGCTGCTGCCGGATCCTGACAAGTCTTCAGCACATAATTCCTTATGAATAATATATCAAACACGCTCTGCTGGGCCTGGCATTTCCTCCTCCTTGTGGAAAGCAATGAACTTTCCTTGCAACTGTCTGCAAATAAAAAAAAAAAAAAAAAAAAAAAGATATCTGGGGCAGGGATGGTTTGTTTTATTTTACCAGTTTCTTCCTGATATTTTTTGTGGGTTCTGTTGAAGTGAGCCATTGACATTGCTTTTGTGCTGCTCAATATTTCTTTTTGTGCTTCATGACCATGATTCCTCTCTCCACAAAAGTGCCATTTTCTTCTTATCTCATGTGTGTGGTAAATTACACTCAAACCCCTGGCAACAAATGTCCTGTGCAAATGAAATTTGCTGCCCGGTTGCTTCCCAGAAAAAGAACACAATGGTGGTGGAAAGGGATTAATTTTGAAATCTGAACCAGCATCTGCAGGAAATAATTTTTTTTTCCTTCCTCTCCCATTTCAGTTAGACCAAAGCAAGTGAGTGCTTCATGGGATTAAATGGGACACTTTATTTTGCAGAGTGAGCTGCACTTTACAGAGGAGCAATTACCACAGGGTTGGTTTTGTGGTTAAGCCATTGCATCAGGCCTGTGGGAAGATGCCTTCTCAGAGGGCTTCCTGAATTAACTCATAAAGTGATAAAATCTGGAGGAGCTGGAGGAGCCTTTGGGCAGCCACCTATCTCCCTTCCCCATTCTGTGCTCAGGTGAAACAGTGCATCCATGACAAATGTGACCATCAAAAAGACACTCCCAGCACCCTTTAGCCATTCCCAGGTGTTCTGTACTCTGCCTGTTCTCCAACATGCTCAATTATGTTGGATCCTGCTTTTCCAGGTGCCAGTGCGCAAGGAAACCAATCCATCCCAAGCAGCCTGCACTGCTGGAGCTCCTGTGTGTCTCGGGGCCTCTCGCTGGTCACAGTGACCCCAAGAAATGTTCAAAAGTCTCTTTTCCCAGCCTGGCACTCGAAGAAGGAGTCAGAGCTCTTCAGTTCTTGGTCTCAAGGTTGTTTATTGTATCTTATCTATAAAATATTTTCTCCTGTCCAGCTGAGGTCTGTTCAGCAAGACAGTCCAAGCACTCTGCCTGCCCCTGGGGTGGTGTTATGTCTTTATATTAAAAATTACATATACAATGTTTACAATTACTTTCCAATACCTATAACCTATATTAGACAGTGAGCTTCTACTCTAAACCAATCCAAAAGTGCCACCATCACAGCAGAAGATGGAGGCCAAGAAGAAGAAGGAGAAAGGCTGGACATGCCCAAATTCCTCCATCTTGCCCCCTGAACCCCCATACCAAAACCCCCAAAATCTACTTTTCCACCCCATGATAACTTCACTATCATTCTACTGAATTTGTCATGGCCTGCAGATCTTCATTTAAGGTTGGTAATTTGCTCCATGGGTCATAATCAAAATCACAGATGTTTTGGTCTCTGTGCCAGGGTCTCTGAGCCCCCTGTCAGGGGTCTTGGCTGCTCAGGACAGCCAGAGGGATGTTCTGGGTTCCGACACCTGTGTGCTTTCATTTCTTGACCAAAGAAGTCCAGTTCATCCAAGCTCTTCCTCAGATCATCTTTTTCAATCATCTGCTTGTGCCCCTTCCTCTCCTGTCTGCTCCATCCCTGGCTCATCCCTGATTTCCTGAAGTGCAGTGGCCAGATATGGGCACGTTGTTACAGATGTGGGGCTTTTCCATCTCCAAGACTGGGAGCCATTATCCTCTTTCATCACAGGTAATGAGTCCAGAAAGGAATTTGTTCTTTTGAACCAGTTTTTTACTAAGGTTTCTCATTTCACTTTTTGTTTTCTAGCTTTACTACTTCTCCTTTTTTATTTCCCCCCAGTGTTGGTGCCTCTTGGTCATTCCCATTTTCCCAATTTGGCTGGTGCCCACGTGAAAAGTTTTGGTCCCTTTTGACCCTTGGTCACCAAAACCAGCATCATCATGGTCAGAGACAAAAATTGGGTTGGTTTGTGGAGGATTGTCCCCAGTGAATTATTCAGGTGTTTTACAACACTCTGCTGTCCTCCAGTGCACAAATATTGAACCATTTATGGAAGAATTTCTGCAGGGTTTTCCCAGGGACTGAAGGCAAAGTGGCTCCTCCACCATTCCCTGAACTCCACCACCCTTCCTCCCAGTATGATCATTACCGATTCAAAGGCTGTTACACGACAGTTCTCAAAATTTCCAGGCTGACCTTTCCCTGAGTCACAAACCTCCAAGTGGATACATCAATTTTCTTCTACTCCCAAACCCTCACCATTAAATTCACTCCAGATTTCACTGTAAAAACTGAAAACAAGAAATCTTCAAAGCCTTCAGTCTCCTGCCAATGCTTCTTATGGGTTTTTCACCTCCTCACCGGCATCAAGGTGAGAACAAGGCCAGGTTGGATGGGGCTTGGAGCAACCTGGGATAGTGGAACATGTCTCTGCCCATGGCAGGAGGAGGAATAGGATGAGCTGTAAGATCCCTTCCAATCCAAACCACCCCATGTTTCCATGATCCCATAAAGCCCAGGCTGATGAAACAACAAGAGCAATCATAAGAATATAAACACACTGCACTGTCGGAGACATCTTTTATGAAAAAATCCTTTCCTTAGGATTTTTCCTCCTGAGAAGCTGAGAGGCCTCAGGAGCAAAATGTAAGCATTGATTATCTGCTGCTGTGGAATGCAACAGGTGGATCTGTGATTGGTCTCATAGAGATGCTTCTAATTAATGGCCAATTACAGTCAGCCAGCTTGGACTCTCTGTCCAAGACACAAACCTTTGCTATCATTCTTTCCTATTCTATTCTTAGCTAGCCTTCTGATGAAACCTTTTCTTCTATTCTTTTAGTATAGTTTAATATAATATAGATCATAAAATAATAAATCAAGCCTTCTGAACCATGGAGTCAGATCCTCTGTCTCTTCTCACATCCAAGAACCCCTGTGAACACCATCACACTGCACTCATGAAACAGAAGAAAAATCATCAGAAGTCTTCTCTGCTGCCTCTTTCACCACACTCCCTCCAGCGTTCCCAGCCAGCCACTGCCCAGCTCTGTGCTGGCAGCGCTTCCAGGAACAGCATCCCCTCTCCCTGAGCCTGTTCGTGCTCCTCAGTGCCCCAGTAGCTGTTCCTTGAACCCCTCGTGTCTCCTGGCTGCGGGCACTCGTTGTGACATCCTTTGCTCCGTGGGTCACACGTTGTTAATCTCCTGCTCCCTGCCTGGCGCTTGATGGGCGGCTTCTCCCACCAGAGCTCACCTCTAATCCGTGTGCTCCCTCGAATCAGTGTCCGAAATCAAAGCTGTCTTGTCGTTTTAAGGTCTCCAGGCAGTCCTTGTCCCTTGTGCTTCCATCACACCTCTCCCAGGACTCCCTCAATAAGCATTTCCAGCCTGACCTCAGGCCATTTATCGCACAACAGAGGCTGATTTGCCTCACAAAAGGACTTGTTGCACAGCCGGGATTCACATCCTATTTCTTTCCTGACTTTCCTCCTCCTTTTTCTCCCTACTTTTCTTTCCCTGGCTGCCTCTCCCTCCCCACATCTCCCTGGTTGTGGTGTTGGGAGATCCTCAGGATGAGGGAAGAGATGAGGAATCTGATTCCATGTTCTTCAGAAGGCTGATTTATGTTTTATAATAATAATAATAATAATAATAATAATAATAATAATAATAATAATAATAATAATAATAATAATAATAATAATAATAATAATAATAATAATAATAATAATAATAATAATAATAATAACATTATTATTATATTTTATAGATATAATTTTTAATATATTATATTAAGAATGCTATACCAAAACTATACTAAAGAAATAGAGAAAAGGGATACACCAGAAGGCTAGAAAAGAGTGAATAATAAAAAAACCTGTGACTCCTCAGAGAGTCTGGAACAGCTATCTTTGATTGGTCATTAAGTTAAAACAATTCACATGCTGAATAAACAGTTCTCCAAATCACATTTCAAAACAGTAAAACATGGAGAAGCTGAAGCTTCCCAACTTCCCAGGAGAAAAAATCCTGGTGAAGGGATTTTTCAGAAAATATCATAGCAACAATGGGGCATTGGAATGGGGCCCTTATGCAGGGCACAGAGCTCTGGGAAATGTAATTCTCTTCTTCCAAGGGTCTCCTCGAGGTGGAAAAGGGTTGGCAAGGTGAGTATCAGGCTCAGAAGTGCTCCCAACCCCTCTCCACTTTCTGGCTGTTTCAATTCCCATGTTGCTGACTCTGTTCATCCCAGCTGGATCTTTCCCTATGACCCAAACCCAGCCTGGGAGCTTCACCAAAGGAATCCCCCAAAGCCTGAAGGGACTCTGGAGCTGACAGCAATAGGTAAGGACGAGCTGGGAGGAAAATTCCCTGCTCAGACTCCGAGCCCTGGGTGATCCCTGCAGGGCTGGCTCTAGGGAAACAGCTCTTTTCAAGGAAGAGCTCCAAATGGAATGCCCACCAGGCATCTTTATCCTTTTATTTTCCAGAGCAGAGCTACATCTCAACCTCCCCAGGCACACTGGAAACAGGATTTTAGGCTATTTTCTCAGAGGGCTGAAAAAACCCATAGCAAAAAATATATATTCAAACATTCATATGTTTTTCTTTCCTGTGACATCAGCTTTTAGTCAGGAATGTAATTGGGAAACACACATTGCCCCCGGATGGAACCTTTTCTCTGCCTAATTTCACTGCCCCTATGCATATTCGTGGACTTAATTGTTTTATAAACTCCTAATTTGCAAGAGCCGTGTCAGATAATTTGGACCTTGACCTCAAGCTTCCCATTAAGCAAATATTAAATAATAATTAAATCAAGTACGACCTCCTTTGTGTTTGCAGTTGAGATTCTTTGCCAGCCAGGAGTGAGAGCTCTGGAGGCAGAAGCAGTTCTGATGCAGCCGAATATTAAGTTTCAAAACCAAACAAGAGAAAAAAAATCTCAACCTCCAGGCATCCTTTAACAGAAATTACTTCACATTTTCCACCTCCAGTGATGTCTTTATACCACAGTGAAGCTGTTCCAAACGTGGGGAATGCTGCTCCCTATTGGAGCGATCAAATACAGCACTAAGCTCTCAGCCAGAGAGACTTAAACCTCTCCAAAACTAAAACCAGAGCAGAATTTGGCTGGTGTGAAATGGATCACACAAGTGACCATCCAAACACCCGACACAGTACAATTTCACTGATGTAAAAGAGATTTTAGAGGTATAATTCAAGAAAATGTACGATGCTGCCAGGAAGGGAACTTGAGAATACACGTAAAAGGATAAGGGAGGGATAAATTCTTTTATTTCAGATCCAGATGACAGCAAAGAGTGGCCACTACAGAGAGTGCCTGGGTGGTGGTGGAAGGGGAGGAGGAGATTTCCTACAACTACGTCAGAGGAGGAGCAAATGGCCTCAAGTTGTGCCAGAGGAGGTTTAGATTGGATACGAGAGAAAATTTCTTCACCGAAAGCATGGTCAAACATTGCAACAGGTTGTCCAGGCACTGCTGGAGTCCCCATCCCTGGAGAGATTTAAAATCCATTTAAAATTAAAAAAAATGTGGATGTGGCACTTGGGGACATGGGGCAGTGGTGGCCGTGGCAGTGCTGAGGGAATGGTTGGATTTGGAAGTTTTTTCCAACCTGAGTGATTCTGTGAGGATGCTGTGAGTAACCTGTGAGTGCTGGAATGCAGATGAGAGCTGGGAAAGGGGCTGGAGCACCAGGAGGGGCTGAGGGAGCTGGGAAAGGGGCTCAGCCTGGAGAAAAGGAGGCTCAGGGGGACCTTGTGGCTCTGCACAACTCCTGACAGGAGGGGACAGCCAGGGGGCTCAGGCTCTGCTCCCAGAGAAAAGGGACAGGAGGAGAGGAAATGGCCTCAAGTTGTGCCAGGGGATGTTTAGATTGAACATGAGGGAAAAAATCCTTCATGAAAAAGGTGGTCAGACATTGGAACAGCTGCCCAGGGCACTGGAGGAGTCCCCATCCCTGGAAGGACTTCAGAGTCCTGTGGATGTGGCACTTGGGGACATGGGGGACGTGGCTCAGTGGTGGCCTTGGCAGTGCTGGGGGATGCTTGGACTTGGTGGTCTTGGAGATCTTTTCCAGCCTCAGTGACTCTGGTTCAAGGCTTCCAGCAGATCTTACATTCCCCAGCTGAGCAGCTGCCTTTCTTTTCAACCACAGCTTCAAAAGTGATATCCTATGGTTTTTCCTGAGTATTTCTCCCTGTGGAGAAGCCCCTGAGATGTTTTGCTCCCAGGAGGTTGTTGGTAAAAAAGCACAAAGGCACCAAACACAATTATTTCTTGAAAATAGGAGATATTTCTTAATTTTTACGTTTACTTTCCCAGCACTTTCAATCTAAGCAGGGGGTTCGGACTCTGCTCCCAGGAACAGGGACAGGATGAGAGGAAATGGCCTCAAACTGTGCCAGGGAGGTTCAGTGTAGGAATGTGCCCCTTTTTGATGGAGTGACAAAACCACGCTTTGTCCCCTTAAAAAGGAAATAAGCCTAAAAATTTCTCTCCTCAATGAGGTGAAAAAGACACCTCATAGGACTTGGGGGACTTCACCTCAAAATTAAGGATAGCTAATTGGACAGAAGCCAACAAGTCTCACCTAGGCAATTTACTAGAAAAAAAAAGAAGAGAACAAAGAAATTAATTGCTTTTGTGAGGTGTTTTACTAGGGGCAAGAGGGCCTCTTGCACCTATTGGTTTTTCTCTGTAAAGAGTTTGTTATTTTGCCTTTTATTAAAAAACTTTTTGTTTCCAACACTACCACAAAAGCCATCCTATTAATTTTATGCCTTCTAAAGTAGCTAAGCTATCTTAAATGTGAAACAAATCTCCAAAAGCTTATAAAACCTAACTCAAAGAGACTGCTATTTCAGTTCATGTTGCACATCAGGAGGGATTTCTCCATGGAAAGAGTGGTCAGGCATTGGAAGGAGCTGCCAAGGGAGGTTTGGAGTCCCCATCCCTGGAGGTGTCTGAGGAAAGTCTGGACAGGGCACTCAGTGCTCTGGGCTGGTGACAAAGTGGGGATCAGTCACAGGTTGGACTCAGTGATCTTCGAGGCCTTTTCCAACCTATGAACGCAGAAAAAGGGCTCTTCTATGGTTGATTCTGATCTCCAAGGATTTCCTCCTGGAGAAAAGTGTTAAGTGAAAGTTTTGAACAGGAAAATATCTCTCTGCCACAAAGTGAAGGTCCAGGCAGTATTTATTTGTTTTTACATCAGTCAAGCCTGATGAATGTGACCTGAAAGTGCAGAGAACTGGCAATAAAAAGTCTGGGGAGAACAAAGCCTGTGAGGATTCCTGGCAGTGGGATATGGCCTCAGAAAAGTATAAAAGGACCAGTTCAATACTCTTGTTTAAAGGAGGAAGTGGGGCAGCCAGAGCAGCCAGTTTAATACGACCTGAATATGAACTATTAAAAATAAATCACCAAGCTAATTATAAAGTTAGAGATTTGCCAGGATCAAGCTCCACCATAATTTTGCTGACAGACTGAAGGGGTCTTAGAGTGGAATAGACTCAGATAAAATATTTTTTTGCTTTGTCTGTGAAGAAAAGACAAAAAACCTTGTAAAAACTGTCTTGCACAGTATTCCCAAAGCAAACAGGTGTCACAGACATCTTTTATGGAAAATCCTTTCCTTAGGATTTTTCCTCCTGAGAAGCTGAGAGGCCTCAGGAACAAAATGTAAACAATGATTATCTGCTGCTGTGGAATGCAACAGGTGGATCTGTGATTGGCCCATGTTGGATGTTTGTAATTAATGGCCAATCACAGTCAGCTGGCTTGGACAGAAAGCGAAGCTACAAACCTTTGTTATCATTCTTTCCTATTCTATTCTTAGCCAGCCTTCTGATGAAACTTTATCTTCTATTCTTTTTTTTTTACAGTATATTTTTAATGTAATATATATGATAAAATAATAAATCAAGCCTTCTGAAACATGGGGTCAGATCCTTGTCTCTTCCCTCATCCGAAGACCCCTGTGAACACCATCAGAAACAGGGAACTGTAACATAAATCCAAAGGCACAGAAGCAAAGCAGTGGAAAAAACTGAGCTGGGGAACTGTAACCCAGATACCATCCAGATGGAAGGATGGATGGAGAACGAGCAGTGGGAAATCTGTCCTGGTCCTCTCCTTGAGGAAAGGCTGGGGAAATTTGGCTTGTTCAGCATGGAGAAGAGAAGCTTTGGGGTGACCTAATTGTGGCCTCCTAGTACCTGAAGGAGAGCTGGAGAGGGACTTGGGACAGAGTGGAGGGAGAAGACACAGGGAATGGCTTTCCACTGCCACAAGACAGGGTTAGATGGGATATTGGGAAGGAATTCCTGGCTGTGAGGGTGGTGAGGCCCTGGCACAGGGTGCCCAGAGAAGCTGCAGCTGCCCCTGGATCCCTGGAAGTGTCCAGGGCCGGGTTGAAGCAACCTGGTATAGTGGAAGGTGTCCTTCACCAGCAGTGCCCAGAGGGCAAAGAAGGCCAAAGTGATCCAGGAGTGCACCAAGAAGAGCATTTCCAGCAGGTCAGGGAGTGATGCTGCCCCTCTGCTCAGCCCTCTGAGGCACATCTGGAGTGCTGTGTCCAGCTCTGGGCTCCTCAGGGCAGGAGGGATACCGAGCTCCTGGAGCAGGCCCAGCAACAAGGATGGTGAAGGGCCTGGAGCATCTCCCTCGTGAAAAACGCCAATCACTTGTTTTTAAAATTTTAAAAGTTTAACAGTAATAAAATGGTTATAAAAAGAGCAATGTAATTAGAATAATAAAAAATTTGGACAATTTGGATTAGGACAATATGAGACAATAGAAACAAAGAGTTACGGACATTAGGGTATCTTTTTCTCAGCAGCACAAGCCCGAAAAAGGACACACTTTAACAAAGGATTAACCCTTAAAAACAACAGCCTGTTGCATATTCATACACCTCATACATGATGCATAAATTCCATTCAAACACAGGATTCTGTCTGGTCAGTGTCAGCTTCTTCCTCTGAATCCTGACGGTGTCTTCATAGCTGAGCGAGGCAGGAAGAAGTCAAATTCTTCTGATAAGGGGGCAATAAATTCTTTTTCTCTGAAAGATTTAAGTGTCCTGTGGCTGCTATCTGGTGTGAGTACCTCATTCCTTTCTTAAAAAAATATCTCACATACATAGTTTCTGTTTTAACATTATGCTATAACCTAAAACTGTATTTAACACACTATTTAAAAAAAAATCATACAGCATAATAGTCTAATATAACACATATAATATTCATTTTAATATTTGCGAAAAGACAATCATAAAATACGCATTTTTCACAATTAGAATTGTAGCAAATTTGCAAACTTTATGTTCCTTTATTTAAAAAAAATTTCCCTGTGGTGGCCGCCGCGCTCGCCTGTTTTAAAACTTTTTTTTAATCAGGCGCTACTCGCGCTGCCCTTTTTATGCGCCGGCAGTCACGAAAGTCCCCTGCACGGAGGAAGGCCCCCAAGATGGCGATGCTGGCAGAGCGTGAGTGCCCATCCGGGTGGGAATGCTGCGGCAATGGGACGAGCCGGTGCCCCGGGAGCGTCCTCAGCCCCTCCCCACAGCCCTGCCTGAGGTCTCCGGGCCGCGCTGCCTCTCCCGGTGGCTGCGGGGGGGTCCCAGGGCCGGATAAAGGGGTTCGGGGGGTTCCGGAGTTAATGCAAGGAGCGTGCAGGGACTGGGGGAGGTGGGATGAGGGGTCCCTCTATCCGGGAAATGGGGTTCCCTGTGTCAGGGGAATGGCGTCATGGCGAGGGGAGACCCCGGGATGGCGGGGAAATGGTTCAGGGGCTCCCGGTGTTGAAGAAAGGCGGGAATGGGGGTCCGGAGGGGCTCGGTGTGCGATATCTGGGGGTCTGGGAGCGGCAGACCCAGGCTGGGGTTGCAGAAGGGGCTCAGGAGGTCCCCGGTGTTGGAGAATGAGGGAATTGGGGTCTGGGAAAGGCGGGGTGGGAGTGTGGGGGATCCCAGGGCCGAGCAAAAGGGGCGCTGGGGGGCTGAGGCAGAGGAGGCGCTCCAGGGGTCCGGGTTGGGGTCTGAGAAACGTGGGATGGGAGTGTGGGGGATCCCACAGGAAAAGGGGGGCTGGGGGGGCTGAGGCAGAGGAGGGGCTCCAGGGGTCCCTGGGGGTGGGAAATGGAGGATCAGGGGGCTGGAAAGGCAGGAAGGGACATCCACAGGGTCCCAGGGTAAGGAAAAGGTGGGGCTTGGAGGATGAGAGGGTGGAAAAGCGTTACAGGAGAACATTGGTGCAGAATTGGGGGTGCGTGGGGGGTTCTTTGTGGGGTCTCTGTGTCCCAGGCAGGGCAGGAGCAGTGGGAATGTCCCTTGGACACCTTTAGGGACAGGTTGTCCTGTCAGTGCTTGGGGCCATCTCCGGCTGTGTGTTTGAGGGGAGACACCTCCAGCACGGGGTGTGGGTGCTGGGGACACCCAGGGGAGGTGGCAGGGCCACGTGTGGGTGCTGAAGACACTGAAGGGAGGTGGCAGGGCCGGGTGTGGGTGACACTGAAGGGACATGTTAGGGCTGTGTGTTGGGTGCTGGGGACACCCAGGGGAGGTGGCAGAGCTGTGTATTGGGTGCTGGGACACACAGGGGACATGGCAGAGCTGATTGTGGGTGCTGGGGACACTTAGGGGATGTGTCAGGGCCAGATGTCGATGACACTGAGGGGATGTGGCAGGGCCAGGTGTGGGTGTTGGGGACACTGAGAGGATGTGGCAGGGCCAGGTGTGGGTGTTGGGGACACTGAGAGGATGTGGCAGGGCCAGGTGTGGCTGCTGGGGACACCCAGGGGATGCAGCAGGGCTGTGTGTTGGTGCTGGGGACACCCAGGGGTGGTGGCAGGCCAGGTGTGGCTGCTGGGTTCAGTGCTTGTGTCACTGCTGGGGCAGAGCTGGAGCTGAGCTCCCCCTGTGCCAATCTCCAGCTTCTGGGAACTCTCCAGAGGAGGATTTGAGTTGGGGAAAGGGTCTGGAGGGACCAAATGAGCAGTGACCAAGGACACTGGGTTTGTCCAGGAGGGGACAAAGATCAGATGTTGGGGATGCAGAAAGAGGGGGTTGACTGAAGAGTTTAAAAATGATTTATTGCAAAATCAGTCATGGAAGAGTGAGACTGTGAGGCTGTTACATCCAAACCCATCACATCAGAAACCATAATTCTAGTTACAATGCCTTTTGTAAGGCATTTATTATCCACATTTCTGATTTTTTATCCAATCAGCTGCTTCCACAAAGTTCATTAGCATCTTCATAACCAATTGCTAATGGCTACATTTTACATGATTTACCCCAATTTATCATTTTCTGTCCATAGAAAAAGATAAATATCATATCTATCATTATAGATATCAGAAATATCTATCTATCATTTCTGTCACATAACTACAGAAACTTACTCCTGTATCTTCTACTTTTTATCAAGTCTACAACAAGTTCTATTGTTAAATTTGAATTGTTTTCTGCTACCTTGCTTAGCAGAAAGAGGGGGTGGACTGAAGAGTTTAAAAGATGATTTATTGCAAAATCAGTCATGGAAGGGTGGGACTGTGAGGTTCTTACATCCAAACCCATCACATCAGAAACCATTATAATTCTAGTTATAATGCCTTTTATAAGGCATTTATTATCCACATTTCTGATTTCTTATATAAGGCTTTTTATAAGACTTTTATAAAGCTTTAGTTATCCAGATTTCTGATTTCTGATTCATTAGCATCTTCATAACCAATTGCTACATTTTACATGATTTACCCCAATTTATCTTTTTCTATCCGTGGAAAAAGATAAATATAATATCTGTCATTATAGATATCATAAATATCATTTATTTCCATCATATAACTACAGAAACTTACTGCTGTATCTTCTACTTTTTATCAACTCTTCAACAAGTTCTATTGTTAAATTTGATTTTTTTTCTGCTATCCTGCTTAGCATATTTGTTCACTTATATGAAGCCTATATCTACTTGCTTAAAACATATTTCTGCTTAAACTACAAATCTTTATTCTTATTTTAGGTCTGTTTCGCTACTCTAAAGCTTTAAATCTTGTCCAAGGCCTTAAATCAAACTCTGTGTCCATATCTGAGCCTCAGAGCTCCCCAGGGCTGCAGCTTCTCCTGAGGGACAGCTCCAATTTCTGTTCCCTGGGACAGGGACAGGGGCCAGCAGTGGCTGGGGCTGTGCCAGGTTTGGGTTGGAGATCAGGGAAAGGAGGATGAGGGGCACTGGAACAGCTCCCCAGGGAATGGTGACGTTGCCAAGGCTGCCAGAGCTCCAGGAGAGTTTGGGCAATGCTCCCAGGGGGGATTATTGAGGTGTCTGTGCAGGACCAGGGCTTGGACTGGATGATCCTTGTGGGTCCCTTCCAGCTCAGGATATTCCATAATTCTGGGAATTTTGTTGAAATTTCCCTGATATTGGAAACAAAGAGCTTCAGTTTTGCCTCTGAGGGGATTGAGAATTTGGGCTCCCCATTTCTGACAGGACACCCTTGACCGAGAGCTCAGGGTCTGGTGAATTTCTTTGCTGAGCTGCAGGAAATATGGGCAATACAAATAACAAATCTGGTGTACAGTGGGAAATAAAGGTGTGATTTTAGGGAAACAAATCTGCATTTGCACATGGACTCTTAAAGGTATTTTCAGTGCAAACTTTAGTGTAATTTTTTCAGAATTTGTTAATTATTTTTTATTGGACATATCAACGATAGAGCTATTTGTTATGGAAGGGAACCTTAAAGCTCATCCAGTTCTACCCCCTGCCATGGGCAGGGACACATCCCACTGTCCCAGGCTGCTCCAAGCCCTGTCCAACCTGGCCTTGGGCACTTCCAGGGATCCAGGGGCAGCCACAGCTTCTCTGGGCACCCTGTGCCAGGGCTTCACCACCCTCACAGCCAAGAATTCCTTCCCAATATCCATCCATCCCTGCCCTGTGGCAGTGTGCAGCCATTCCCTGTGTCCTGTCCCTCCATCCCTTGACCCCAGTCCCTCTCCAGCTCTCCTGGAGCCCCTTTAGGCACTCTCAGGTCACCCTGGATCCTTCTCTTCTCCAGGTGAGCACCCCCAGCTCTCCCAGCCTGGCTCCAGAGCTTTGTCCTTCCTGTGCCCCCCAGACCATCTCTGGGCACACAACAGGGGCTTGGATGGGAAACTTCATAAATTAAAATTAAAAACATGCTCCTGGCGTAGAATTCATCTTGGAAAAGGGATTAGTAATGGATCTTTTCCAGATCATAGAATATCTGAGTGAAGGAGTTGTCCAGCCCTGGCACAGCTGCCCGGAGCAGTGAGGATTCCCCATCTCTGGAGGGATTTAAAATCCATGTGGATGTGGCATTTGGGGACATGGCTCAGTGGTGGCCTTGGCAGTGCTGAGGGATGCTTGGACCTGATCTCAGAGATATTTTCCAACCTCAGTGATTCTGTGATTCCCTAAAGAAATGTGGATTTTCTCCACTGGATGGTGCTGCTCTCCCAGAGTTCCATCACTGTCTGTGGCATCATTTTTGAAGCAGCCCAGAAAATGTGTGGTGAATTAGGAGCTGAATCTTGTACCTGCTTTCCTCTCCTACTCTAAAGACATCAGTGAACAAATTTACATTTCTGATAAATTATTGACTAATTAGTGGATTTTGTTGTTTGTTTGGAAAGGAGAGATGATTTTATGTTTTCTGTACACAGCATGGAGCTGTTCCTGGCTTTCTTAAATACTTCTCTAGAGATGAAAGCAAGTTTGTTTGGGGTTTTTTCGCCCTATTTAAAAATCAGAGCATGTTAACCTGGCAGAAGCATGAGGATTAATCCCACAGTGTAGCTAAGAAGGTTGCAATGCTTAGATTGGAAGTGCTGGGAAAGTAAATGTGTCTTAATTTCAAGTTTGATGCGCTTGTGCTTTGTTACCAACAACCTCCCGGGAGTAAAACATCTCAGGGGCTTGTCCATAGGGAGAAATACTCAGGAAAAACCATAGGATATCACTTCTGAAGCTGTGGTTGAAAAGAAAGGCAGCTGCTCAGCTGGGGAATGTAAGATCTGCTGGAAGCCTTGAACCAGAGTCACTGAGGCTGGAAAAGATCTCCAAGACCACCAAGTCCAAGCATCCCCCAGCACTGCCAAGGCCACCACTGAGCCATGTCCCCCATGTCCCCAAGTGCCACATCCTCAGGGCTCTGAAGTCCCTCCAGGGATGGGGACTCCGCCACTGCCCTGAGCAGCTGTTCCAATGTCTGATCACCTTTTTCATGAAGGATTTTTTCCCTCATGTTCAATCTAAACATCCCCTGGCACAGTTTGAGGCCATTTCCTCTCCTCCTGTCCCTTTTCTCTGGGAGCAGAGCCTGAGCCCCCCCCTGGCTGTCCCCTCCTGTCAGGAGTTGTGCAGAGCCACAAGGTCCCCCCTGAGCCTCCTTTTCTCCAGGCTGAGCCCTGTGGTTCTCCATGGGGCAGCAGGGAATCCCAGTTTATTTGGGAGTTTAAAATCCCAGTTTATTTGGAAGTTTAAAATCACAGACCACACTGCTGGTTCCCCATCTTTTCTTGGCACCACGGGCTGGGCTTGGAGGAGCTGCTGCTCTCAAGGTTTCCTGGTGGGAATAATCACAGAATCCCAGGATGGTTTGGGGTGGAAGGGACCTTAAAGCTCATCCCATTCCACCCCCTGCCATGGACAGGAACACCTCCCACTATCCCAGGCTGCTCCAAACCCCATCCAGCCTGGACTTGGGCACTTGCAGGGATCCAGGAGCAGCCCCAGTCCCTGAGGTTAATAAGTTGTTTCCTGTACAGAAGTGAACCAGGCAAAGGTTGGATTCCCCTCACAGCCCTCGGGCCTTTAACCCAGTTAAAAACTGTTTAGGGACCATTTGGAGCTTCAAAGTTTCGGAAGTGGGATAAAAAAAGGCCCCATCTTGAATTCTGACAGTCTCAGTTCCTTAAAAATGAAACAAAACTGGGCAAAAAATGAGTCAAACATCCCTGTAATATTCAATCCCTCTGGCCCAAATCCCAAATCTTGTCTTTTAGGGAACGATGACTTCCTGATTGCATTGAAAACACCTCGTTGGATTTGGCTTCTCCCTGCCTTGTGTGGCCTTGGGTTAAAAAGTCATTTTTGATCCAGCATTTCCCATGGTGTTTAATGAAGTTTGTGATCTTCCTGTCTCCCATTCTTTGTTTGTCTTGTTTATTTAGGTTCTCTTCCTGCCTGGGCTTAGGTGCACACGTGGAGTGACTGGTTAACTGGGCTGGCTGCTCTTCCTTGATTTCAAGGAAGCTGTTCCTGGTGGGAAAGGCAACATGTGGGTCTGGGAATCTGTCATTTCTATAGGAATCCACATGGGACAAAGGAGCTTTGATTCTTCTTTGGATCTCTTAACTCCTGCAATAATTTCTGGCAGCTTTTCAGTTTCCCCATAAATCATTTTTGAGAAATCCAAAAGCTTAAATCCCATAGTTTTCTGTTCTGTCATTCCCTTTCTCTGATCATTTACATAGATTTTTAATTTGGCTTTTGTTACAAAACCAAATATTAAAATTTCTGGGTTCTGGTTAAAGGGAGTCCTGGAGAATTGATTTTGTTCAGAACTGGGAAAGCAGCTTCATCATTTCCTCCTCTGTAGTCTCCATGTTGAAGCCAGATGTAAAACAAAATTGGAATCAATATGGAATTCACACCTAAATGTTAATCCTTAAAGCTTCCCTGAACTGCAGCTCATCCTGAGGGACAGCAACTTCCACAGCAATCCCACTTTGGCATCTTTCCATTAATAATTAATATTTTCACTGGACTTTTATTGTTGTTGTTGTGTTTTTTCATTTAGTAAAATTAACCCCCAAAATATAATGAGCCTGACATAAGTTCTGGGTGGTGTTTTTTTTACAATGAAGAGCAAAAATTGGACTGATTCAACACCAAGAACTCTCTGGGAATGCCACTAAAGCCTGTTTGAATTTTCCTTTCCTGCTGCAGCCAGGAGAAAGCAGAAGTGGTCTGTGGATCCACGGAACAGCGCTTGGAGCAACGATGACTCCAAATTTGGCCAGAAGATGCTGGAAAAGATGGGCTGGTCCAAAGGAAAGGTAGGATCTAAAGGAGAACAGTGTAGCTGAAGGGTCTAAAACTGCCAAGGGACAGTTTTGATTTATTCTCTTAAGTGCACAGGAAATTTGAGCAGTGATAGATTTCTGCACTTTGTAACAGTCTTGTTTGTGCCTCTCCTGCTTTCCAGTTTCTCTCCATTCTTTGACAATCTGAATTCCCAAGTGAGAGCAGGAATTGGAACATTTAATCAGGTTAAAGGTTTTAAGCTGCCTTTAAACCCTCAATTCTCTCCCTGCTTTTGATACTCTTTAACTCCAGGACCTACTTTAGTCTTTCAGTTTTAAGATTTTTTTTCTGATCTCTTCCTTGAACCTCCAAAATGCCTTGAGCTGTGTCCCTTCCCAGCTCCAGCCAGGACCTGTGGGTGAGGGGGCTGGTTTCTGGCACTAATAAAGACCTCCAGATCAGCACAGACACCTGCAAACTGCAGGTTTAATTCCACAGAGGTGCCTCAGCAAAACTTGGGGCTGCACATCAGGGTGTTTAGTGACAAGAATCCCCACACTACCTTTAATTATTCTTCTAAATTTCCTCTTCCAGATTTTCCTTAAAAGGCATAAAATTAGGATCATTCTCAATTCTGTAAATGCCTTAAAACCTATTTTTGTATTTAAACTGTTGCCTCAGTTATCTCACAATGTTTCCCACTCAAGGTACTGGATCTTCCTGGCCAACAGTTGTACAAGAAGGATTTATGTCTCCATTCCATTACAAACTTGGACAAATGGAACTTTCCCTTGATCAAATTAAGGGGCAAAAGCCCATCTGAGCAGTGAAATTAGGCTGCTTAGCACCAATCCTGTAAATGGGGAATTGGGTTAGGAAAGAATGTGTGGCCAAGTGTCCTGTTTGCTTCCATACTTTTTGGTCAGCAGAAGTTTCAAGGCAAATTTTCCACTCTGTTGACCAAATAAACTCTTTTTTGTTTGTAACAGCAACAGCCTTTTCCAAATAGGCCTCATCCCTGCAAATCTTCCATATCCCAGGGTGTGTCTGCAGGGCTTCTTTCCACTGCAGCACCATAAAAATATTTATTAATTCCAACACATTTGGTGATGATTTGTGACAGATGAGGCAAAAAGCAGATCAATACCAGGAACAAAGTTTTAAACCCAAAGCTTTGCCTTTTAATTTTTTAGCCTTGACCATACAGTTGAGAAAGATAACCCTGCACCTGAATATTGCTGAATATTAAACAACCCCAAAGTTGTTTGCTCCAATATTTTCATCCACTTACGAGGTAGAAGGAGTTGTGAATGCCCTGCTTCTCCCCTGCCTGCTCTCCTTCCATATAAATTTGGTTTGGATTGTGTGCTCTATGTAGATCTGCCTCGTTCCCATTACCCTTCCCAGTGACAGACACATTTTTGGGGTGAGGCAGGTTCTCCTTATGTAGAGTCTTGTTTGAAAACTGTAAACAATTTGGGCTTGCATAGGAATGTCAGGTGGCTTCCTGATTAATCACCCAGCCACTTAATGTTGTTGCTATTTTAGTGTTTATAATGCTTTGCTGGAGGCTTAAGTAGTAAATTTAAAAAAACTTTGTGTGTTGTGTGGTAATGCCTGTGAATGAATTCAGCTACAAGCAGGCAAATTAACAGGAAGTTGTTATTTTTTTTGCTGTATTTCCTTGTGAACTGTCTCACAATCCAGAAGCTCTAATTGCTGCTGTGAAATCCTTACATTTTTACCCTCAAATCTTCCTTAGGGTCTCGGGGCTCAGGAGCAAGGAAATCCAGAACACATCAGGGTTAAGGTGAAAAACGACGTGCTGGGATTGGGAGCTACCATCAATCACGAGGTGAGCACTGCACCCAGGGCAGGGAATGGATCCCATTTCAGCAAAAGCACAATTATTTGAATGGAATATTAGTGAAAACTGTAGTCACAGCTGCTGGTAGCATGTACTAAACAGGATTGTTTAGGATTTCCAAGACAACCCTTTTAATTTCATTTCACTTTGGGGTGACCGTAGGGGCTGTGGTTGGTGTTACCACTCCCACCAACAAGGATTGGATATAGCCAATTAATTTAGTTCTAAGAGTCTTAATACCTGTTTTGTAAAACTTGTGTTAGTCCTGAAGACTTCTGCCTTGTATTCATGTGGGTGATATTTACAGGACAACTGGATTGCTCATCAGGATGACTTCAACCAGCTTCTGGCTGAGCTGAATAACTGCCATGGACAGGGTGAAACAGGTAGGTTCATGCTTGGCTCAGTCAGATGCTGGAAGCTCAGCAGTGTTTCCATTCTGTGTCTTAAAAAAGTTCCTGAGGCCCAGTTTGTGATGCAAATAATATTTTGGATAAGGTTGAAAACTCCTTCCCCAAATCACTGGGAGCCAAAGGATGTGTTGCCATCCATGAGCATGGATTCATGGATCTCAGTGGATCACTTTTGCTCTCAGCACTCAAAGAAAGGCTTTTTCTTGAGGAAAGAAAACATAAAATGTTTAACCTGTTTATTTCATCCAGGATCACAATATTTGGGATGCTTTCCCTGGGCTGTACCTAGAGGAACATTTCCTTCTTTATAAAGCACCCAAAATCTGTCTGAGGGCTCACAATCACTCAGCACTGCAATGTTTTGCCTTCCTTTTGCTGATGGACTGTCACACTTGGCTTCCATGCTCCAGTGGCTTCTTAAATACCTCCTTTTCCTGTCCTTGGAGAGCTGCTCTGTAGCTTTTGCCTCAGAGTTCTACATCTCTGCTTTGAGTGTGGCATAAAGTGATTTTTGTAGCCCTGGTGTTGAGCACACAAGTGGGAAAACTTTCCCAAAAGGGCTATTTTTAAAGTCTTCTATTTTTGAAAAGCTTCTTACAAACTGACCTTGCTTTGTGCAAATGAAGTTAGGAAGTTGTGGTGGGTGTGAGCTTAGGGAAGGAATTGCTTTATCACATGATTTATCATCTCTCCTTTAGTTAAATGCAGTTTAAACTCTGGGTTTGTGTCTGAACACCTCTCTGGAGTGTTGTTAAACCAAAGGCTCCTGTTTGGACACAGCTTGTCCTTGTGCTGCTGGGGCAGAATTGCCAGATTAGTGAATTTAGCAACTCTTCATTCATTCATTCTTAACCGTTGAGCACTGACTTTTCTACGAGAGAAAAATGTAGAAGGAAGAGGAGGAAAACCAGTTAGCAAGGAAGTTTTCTAATCCTGGAGTAATAGGATTAAAGTTTTGAGCCTGATGCCTCAAAACATCTTCTTGAACTTGCTGTGCAAGCTGTCCTTGTGAAATCATGAGGCCACCCAGGACTCAGTGCTGTCACTCAGCTCCTGGAGAGGTAGGAGAGCATTTCATGGGGAAATTCCACAAGTTCCTGTCTCCCTGGAGAACTAAATCCTGCCCAAGTTGCAACTTGAGCCCTGGGAAGATCAGGGAGGTGGAACTGGTGGGAAACCTGCAGATGAGCAGGGAGCCAAAATGACTTGCCCAGGGCCGCAGTGAGTCAGCAGAGGCAGGTTCAGGGAGCAAGGCTTGGCCCTGAGCTCTGCTCCCTTCCCTGGGTCACCTCATGCAAAGTGACCCTTGAGAACTCTAATTTCTCCCTGTTTCACTCAGTTCTTTTGGTTCTTTTAGGAGGTGGGACAAGTTTTCAAACACTGAGAACAAATTTGGGTGCACCTTGGAAATTCCAGGTCAGAGTCACATTCGGTAATTTACAGAAAGGCATCGCTCTGAAACTTGTTTTTTTGGCAATTGTTGAAGCTGGCAAAACTCATCCAGGAAAAGACTCTCCCTGCAGCTGTGCTGCAGGAGCAAATGTAACATTATTGGCCACCCTCCAGTTTCAAACTGCATTAAAAGTCAGCTGAAAAACTTCATTGTTCTTAAAGAACCGGTGCAGTTGCCAGAGCTGGATTGCAATTAGAGGTTGGAAAGGAAGGGCCCCGTGGGGGTTGATGCCAACATTCAGATACCCTCAGTGTCTGTAGCTTTAGCTGTCCTTTCCTTTTTTTTTTTTTCCCTAGCTGGGCACTGAGTCAGGGCAGGTTTAGATTAGATTAAATATTAGGAAGAAATTAATCTGCTGGTGGTGAGGCCCTGACACAGGTTGCCCAGAGGAGCTGTGGATCCCTGGAAGTGTCAGAGGACAGGGCTTGGAGCAACCTGAGATAGTGGGAGGGAGTTGGGACTCCATGATCTTTTTCCACCCAAACCACTCTATAATTCCTGGCTTTTTTGCCGGGATCCTCTGTGATGGTGACTGTCCCTTTCCCATGGATAAAAAGTGGGAACAGGACCCTGCAGTGCTTTGGTACATGCACTTCGATCACATTTCCTGCAGAAATGCCACTTTGGTGGCTTTATTGCCCCCACTAAATTGCTTTAAAAAGCACATTAATACTCCTGCAGCACTTGCTCAGTTTGTCAGAGGATTTTCCAGTCCCTGGAAGACACAGGGATGTATTTCCCTGCCCACTGCAAGTGCCAGCACGTTCTGTAGTGAAGTTCCTCCCTGCAGGCAGCAGGCGGTGCTGCTGCCCCTTTCCCTGTAGGAATAACGTGGAGGAGGAAAGCTCTGTGGAAACCTTTTGCTGTGTAATGCTCCTTTTGCTACCAGGAGATTGGAAACCAGGCTCAGAGTGCCGCATGGCTGTCAGGATATTTTAGTTGTGATCCTTGCTTTTCCCACAGACCCTTTTTATTGAGGATTTTTTTGTTACAAACTGGATTTGCTGGTCCTTTCTCTTCCCATTATTGTGGGAGAGTGGGTTTCAGCCTGCTGGCCCTCACCTCTCCCACTGCAAGCTGGGGATTTTAGTTTTAGTTCAGGGATTTATCAGGTGGCACTGCCTTTCAAACAGGGAAATGCTGGAGTTCCAGTGTCAGAAAAGCTTGGGCAGCAGAGCTTTCCAGGGTGGGATCATGTGAAAAAGGTGACTCAGCTTGGCCCTCAGGGTATGGGTTGATTTCCCTACCCATCCCACAGGCAGGAAAAAAACCACCTCACCATAGTAACCCTCTGTGGAGTTACAGAGCAGAGACTCCTGTGGTGCCTCTTTTCAGGACTAGTAAGGCAGTAATTAACTGTACAACAGGTTAGTTCTCTCTTTCTGGCAATGTTTTGTAAATTAGCAGGTTCTGTGGCTGCAAAGAGAACATTTGTACCCCCAAAATAACCTGCCACAGCTGAGGAACGTGATCTCTGTGCTGTTTAATAGTGAGCTTAATCCTTCACGTGGCCTTAACCTGCTCACAGTCTCCCAGAGTAGTGCTGAGTGACTCTGGGACTGAGCCAGCCCCAGAAACCATTCCTAGAGGACAGTTTAGATGCAGTCCCTCTTCTGGAAGCCTGGAAAATGAGATAATAGGGATGTGGCAATTTGTTCTAGCTGGCCTTAGGGACAGAAAAACTTTGTCACCATTCAGTTTCCTTACACAGATGCATCAGCTTATGTCCAAATAAAGGTATTTTGTGTAGGGGTAGAAATTAAAATCCTGTGCTTCCCCCCTTTTTATTTCTGCTCAGTCAATATTTCTAATGTTTCTTACATCTTTCTCAGACTCTGCTGGAGGTACTCTATGAAAAACAGCACTATTATTATTTTCATACCACAGAGATGGATTTTCCTTTGACCTGGAGTACCTGTATCTGCCTTTTCAAATTACATTTATTGGAAATGGGAAAGAAAGGGGATGGGGCAAAAAAAATCAAGCATTGACATATTTCAGACAAAACTTAGAGTGCTTTCTTCAGTAATACTTTATGATATGTTGTTGACTGGATTTTGAGAGAGGGCATAGGGTGGACTTGATGATCTTTGGGGTCTCTTCCAACCTCATTATTCTTTGATTCTGTGAGAAAGTAAATTACACTGATGTTTGAATTTAGTGCTTAAGAGCCTCTAACAGAACTGGACCTTCTTTGCTTGGGTTTTGGTTTTTTTTTAGAGTCCTCAGTGAAAAAGCAGAAAAAGACATTCAGCCTCGAAGAAAAATCCAAATCTTCCAAGAAACGTGTCCATTATATGAAGTTTGCCAAAGGTAAGAGGAGTTTTGTTGTTTCATAAGCCCTGGCCAAGATTAGAACAAACCCTGCTCAAGGTGATCTGTTGCCTTGTGCAGTCTAAATTTGGCAAGTAAAACCTGGGTTTAGAAACACTCCCCTGCAGCTACTTGCTTAAAGCTCTAATGTTGCTGTTCCTCTTTATTTTGGGCAATTTTGGGTGGCCTTAGGCTGCTGATGTTGGGAATAAAACAATTCCCTAGTGAAGGAACTGAATAAAGGAGCAGCAAATATTCCAAGTGGGCAGGGATGGGAGCAGAAGGCAAAGGTGAGATGGGAGTGACTTGGGCATCTGTGTGGCACTAACCCTGCAATCCCCAGTAACCCCTGCTCAGAGATCATGTGGATGGGATCAGGGATCAGATTAAACCTGCGTGAAGGAAGAGGAAAGCCCTCTTACATCGACCAGGTACTTCATGGGATAAATTAGGGCAGCCAGAAAAACTGTCAAGAATTTGTAGAGTTTAGTAATTTTTTTTTTTCTTAGAGTGATGAGATTATTTCAGTCAGCCCAGGTTCTGGCCCTTGACAGTTTTGAGTCCTTTCCCTTTTGCTCTGTTCCCCTTTCACACGGTGTGTTCCCATTTCAGGGCATGGATAGGATCAGTTTCCACTAATGGCTGATTTATTAAACTGAAAGCCCTGTGTAATGTTTTCTGACAGCAAATGCCTCTGCTAAAACAGAGCTAATTGATACCTGAATGGAGGCCAAATTTTCATATCAGGCTTTGAGATTTTTGGTGAAATAATTCGACCTTGAAGTCCAAGCTGTTAGCATGAGCCTGCCACTTTATGACATTAAACAATTAAATTGGTTCAGGGCTTGCAAGTACAAAGGCCGTGGCCTGTGTGAGTAAAGAGGATTTATTTTGATTTGGATTTAACCTTTTACTAAATATAGAGGAAAAAAAGAACTGTCTTTTGAGCATGTAAAATACAGCTCAAGGCTTTCATATTCACAATATCCCCAAATTATTTGGTCACATTTCCACAAGGCAGCTTCTCATTTGCTTGTACCTTCTGTGGCTGACACAGGGAAATTGTCCTTTTTCAGGGAAAGAGGAAAAGTTATTTGAGAAAGGCTCATGGTGTCATGGCCCTTGTTGTTGAATCCAGTCCTGCTTCCTTTCAGACTAAACAAGACAAGCTCACACAAAAGGGGGAGAAGGGAACAGCGACGGCACCGAACGCGGCTTCCGCTCCCGGGGCTGGTTTGGAGCCTCTCTGCTGGAGGAACAGCCACCCCTGGGTCTGGGAAATACACCCCAAGCTCAGATTAAATCAGCTGCTTTTCCAGTAGCTGCTCCCCTGCGATGCTGCAGGAGATTGGGGCTGTGAGCTGAGCTGGTTTTCTGTTAGAGGAAAAATGGGGGATACGTTCAGGGGGAGGCACAGAAAGGAAACATAGCTTGAAAATGGGAGCAGGAGGAGTTTAGGTGTCACATTCCAAGCCTTGGCCAAGAGAAAGCTGAGAGCAGCCCCAGTCACTTCCAGCTTGCTGGGACAAGGCCCTTTTGAGGCAGTGCAGTGAGGCAGCAGGAAGCTGGGGAACACTTGCTCCTCTAAGCTGATGTGTCTCTTTACCCTCCAGGGACAGTTAAGGATCCCAGAAAAAAGAAGTCAGATTTGGGAATTTTTTTTTTTTTTGTGTATTTTTTGTTGTTGTTGTTTTTGTTTTGTTTTGGGTTTTTTTGGCCATTACAAGATTCATTTTGAGGTCACTGATTTTCAAGTGATTGAGACCCCAGCAGAGTCTTAACAAGTTGACCTGTCTGGGTTAATTTTCTTTAACTTTTGCTGACCTTTTCCAAAAGAATTTTCTGACAGAGTCAGTGGACAACTCAACAACTCATGCACTGTGCAATTGGCTAAATCTTTGCATCTCTCAATCACATCACCCTCTCCTTGCTCCATGTCTGATATCCAGCTCACCACAATCAAATGGCAATAATGGCCCTCCTGGAAATCTTTGCTTCACCCTTGAAACACTTTTGAGTTGAAATAACAGAGTGGGTGGCAGAGGTGGAGGTTTTGCTTTTCAGGAGCAACATCAGAAATCAGAGAAAAGTCCCCACTGAGTAAAAATGGATTTTTTTTTTCATTGGATTGAGAAGTTGTAACTCCCTAATTCTGTCAGAAATGGGGAATCCTCATGAGAATTCAAAGATCCCAATGCATACACACATTTTCTCTTGTGTACCTTCATTTAGTGGCCTTGGCATAGAACCACAGCATGATTTGGGTCTGCAGGGACCTTACAGTTCATCTAATTCCACCCCCCTGCCATGGCAGGGACACCTTCCACTATCCCAGGTTACTCCAAGCCCCATCCAACCTGGACTTCCTGATTTTTGTTTATGTCCAAGAGCAGTTCCTCTCTGTCTGTGGGTCACACTGTTACCAAAATGCATCCTCAGGTATGAAGGTTTTGGGGTTTTTCCCTCTCTTTCCCCCTTCCAGGTAAGGATCTCTCATCTCGCACTGAACAGGACCTGTCCTGCATTTTTGGGAGAAGGCAGAAGAGTGCCAAGACCCAGGTAAACAAGAATCTTCACCTTTCTCTTATTTCCTTGTTTATTATCCCAATAACAAAATGTCCAAATGTCTTATGCCAATTTGTTTTTTCTACTTGAAGTGCTGTGCTTGAATACTAAGGAAATAAGAGTAAATTTAATCCCTGTTTTTGTGGATTATCATGATATAAGTTCTTTGGAGGTGGAGAACTCCAGTATTTTAATTTTTTAGTTGGAAATATACATCACAAAGAAGAATTTTGCTTGACCTGAAAGTCAAAGGTTGGACTTGATGCTCTCAGAGGTCTTTTCTGACCTAAATGATTTTGTGAAAGATCCATGAATCTCCAAAATAAAATTTGACATTCAGTAGCAACTGGGAAATCTCCACAAACTGCTCTTTTTTTCACAAAAATTGGGAAAGGCTGAGTAGCTGCAAAAGATTCAGAAGTGGCCTGAAAAGTGATAAATATTTGATTAGAAGACCTTTCCCCTGACTTTGGATAATGAGATCCAAGTTTGGACCAGTTTTTATTTTATTTATGTGTTAATTAGCATTTTCACTTGTAGAGCACAGACCAGCTCTATCAGTGAATAAAATAACTGTGACATGACCAACATATCCAGAAAAATTCTTTGGAAAAAATAACATCTGGAAAAGCACAAATGAATATATTGCAGGAATTACCCAGTTGGTTCCAAGTTCTTGGAAGTCTCTGGTTTTAAGGGAAAGATGGGGCTTGAAATGGAGTGGAAATTTCTGGAATACCCTGTAGTGTGTGACACCTTGCTGCTTGTGCTCTTGGAAGTTGTTGTGGAACTTCACTGCAGGTCACTGGGAGCTGAAATAAGGATTTGGGAATTTGTCTGTGAGAGCTGTTGGAGCTGGGATTTAAAGGGACAAACTGGGATTTAAAGCAGCTCAGCACTGCTGGGGTTGAGGGAGCAGATTTTGCCCACTCACGAGTTGTCTCAAGTAGTTGGTATCGTTTTCTCTCTATGTTCTACATCTTTTGAAATTCAGAGTTGGAAAGTTGCTTCTTCTGGGACTTTTTCCTGCAGATCATTTGCTCTTTTGTGGATAAACACTGCAATTCACATGGATTTTATGAAGGGTGTCTAAGCTTGTGCATGTTTTTGCCAATCCCTTGACAGATGCAGTGGTTGGCTGTGCAGATTTCCTGAAATGGTTCAACATTCTGGCAGAAAAGTCACAGACTGTTCCCTCCTTAGCACCCAAATTTCCTCATGCAAATCCAGGCAGGAGGGCACAGAATTTGGAGCTGCATTGTTGTCTTCTGGGGAGGAAGCCAGAGGCAGCACAATTGCTTCCCCCAGCTCCCCCTTCTCCTTCTCTTCATGGATCAGAGATCTGTGGAGTTTGCACAGAACAGAAATGCATTGCTCAGGCCCTCCAGCTCTGAGCAGTTTCATTGCACTGTGCCCATGAACTCTTATGATCCCTTCCCATCATGTGCTGGGGCCTGCTCCTTAAGGTGGCACAGAGGGAAGTGCCCTGTGAGGCTTTGCAGGAATTCTCTGTTTGCCTGCTGGTTTGAAATTCCTGAGGAATTTCCTTCCTGCAGGAAGGTGCTGCCATTCTCCTGGAATTGAGTTGTTCCTACATGGAGATGAGGTAGGAAGGGCCCTGATGCCCTGCAGGTTTCCTGCAGGTTGTGGTGGGCTCCAGTTCCCTTCAAATTTCAGCTCCTACAACCCTGGGCTGCTTTCCCTGGTGACAGGATAAGGATTTCCACTCTTCCAGAGGAGCCAGAGCTGCTCCTATCCATGAATCTGATTGCAGGCTCCCAGCTGTGGGTGCAGTGGAGATGATCCATGGAAGTTCCCCTGTTGATCCTGGAAAAGCTGGAGCAGTGGCCACAGGAATCTCATGGATTTAAAATGACCAAGTGCTGGTGCTGCATCTGGATCAGGGCAACCCCTGGGATCAATCCAGGCTGGGGATGAAGGGATGGGGCAGCCCTGGAAGAAGGACTTGGGGTGCTGGTGGTGAGAGCTGGACATGACCCAGCCCAGAAACCCCTGGAGCTGTTGGAGAGAGTCCAGAGGAGGCACCAGGATGATGAGAGGGATGGAGCAGCTCTGCTGTGGGAAAGGCTGAGGGAATTGGGATTGTTCAGCCTGGAGAAGAGAAGCTTTGGGGTGAGCTAATTGTGTCCCCTCAGTACCTGAAAGGAGCTACAAGAAAGATGGAGAGAGACCATTTACAAGGACCTGGAGGGACAGGATACAGGGAATGGCTTCAAACTTACATAAGACTGAGTTGGATGGGATATTGTGGAGAAATTCTTCTCTGCAAGGGTGGGGAGGCCCTGGCACAGGGGGCCCAGAGAAGCTGTGACTGTCCCTGGATCCCTGGAAGTGTCCAAGGCCAGGTAGGATGGGGCTTGGAGCAACCTGGGATGGTGGAAGATGTCCCTGCCCATGGCAGAGGGTGGATCTGGATGATCTCCAAGGTCCCACCCAACCCAACCCATTCCATGATTTTATAGCTTGAAGTTCTGTCTCTGAGCCTCTTTCTGAGGCACCATCTCCCTCCTCTGTTCTCAGAGATGCAGTTTCAGCACACATTTGATGTGCACTGAATGACCCCAACAGAGCTACCATTCCACTCTTGATCTTTTGACAGAGATTTTCTGAAAATCTCTTGACAGATATTTTCATCTTAATTCTTTTTCCCCTATTTCTATTTGTTTCAGTCTGGGATCACAAAAACTTGAGTGTAACTTTGCGGGAAGATGCAGAAGCTGCTTTTTACAGAATTACAGAATTGCTGAGACTGGAGGAGACCTGGAGGTCTCCAGAGGAGTCACCTGCTCAGAGCAGGATCAGCCATGGCAACTTTTTCAGGAGTTTGTTCAGACTTTTGATTATCAGCCTTCCCTGAAGCCTCCAGTTTAAACCCATGACAAAATTTCAGTGGGTGGATAAAAGAGGTCACTTAAGGGGCAGAAGAGATCATGGAATCATGGAATTGTTAAGGCTGGAAAAGACCTTTACAATCCTCAGTTCCGAGCCTGTTCACCACTTTGCTGTGTCTTCAGGTGCTATAGCCATGTGTTTCTTGAACACTTCCAGGGATGGTGACTCTTCCACTTTACTGAGCAGCCAGTTCCAGTGCTAGACAACCCTTTCCATTAAGAAATTTTTCCTAACTCCAATCTAAGCCTCCCCACTGTTGCACTAGGTCTGGCTGGTTGGCTGCTGTCACACCAAACTGCCTTTAGAGGTTAGGAAAAGAGAAGAAAAAGCAAAACAGAGGGAATTCCATCTGTGCTTATGCCCCAAGGGGAACTAGTGGGAGAACTCAAGGCTCAGTGATGGTCTCTGGACCAGCAGGATAATCCTGGCTCTTCTGAAGAAAATCTTGTCAAAAATCTATCACCCCTGAACCGCTGCAGTGATAAACAGGGTCTCAGCAAATGAGATGTCATTGTTCCAGTCATTCCTGTCTACTCTTTTCAGTGTGGTCAATAGCAATCCTTCTATGATCTTGACTGTGCAAGCAGCCTTTGGCAGGAGATGCTCTGTGTGAGCTGAGTCTGAGCTCTCTGAGCTGTGGGGCTGATCTCAGACTCCCTTTTTATCTGTCTCAGTGGCCAAGGATTGGTCTGGTAATGGATCATTTCTCTGGTTCCACACCAGCTCTGCAGCAGTGAGTGGGGAATGCTGAAACTTGGATTATCTACCTTATCAAAGGAAGAGGGAGTTGGCCAGAGGACTGTAAAGATTGCAAAAGAGGGGAATTGCAAAGGATGTGGAAGGAAATGCTGTTTGCCCCTGAGGGTCAGAAGAGTTTCTCTAGAAGTATTAAAACTACAGTGCTGTTGTTTTGATGGTTCTGGGATATGTGTTACTAATCAGAGGCAATTGCAACCTTTAATTCTCCTGAATGTTCAATGTAACAGTCCTTTTTTTAAAAATTATTTTTGATAAATCATGTGTCCAACTCAAACCTCCTTAATAAACTACACAGGGACCTTTGTTTAAAACAGAAAAAAAAATACAAGTCAAAAAAACGAGGTGGGGAAGAAAACAATGGCTGGGCTTCAGAGTGGACCTAAATTGAAAACGTCTGCAGTTTTTCCCAGGGAGAGCAAGTGATCGAAAATATTGAATTGTAATTATGATGCTCTCTGGAGACCTGCAGTGAGGACCTGTTTTGCAGGCTAAGATCTGCCAGACTTGTTTTTTTGCCACCACTTTTCCCCGTGATTTTCTCACTTGCTTAGGAACAACTGGGAGCTGGGGAGACAGAAAAACAAATTCCATTAGTTCCTATCTGGTTGAACTTCCTGGAACCCCCACTATTTTTTTTTTCTTCTCAGAATTTCCTTCCTCCATCCAGCTGTGTTTCCTGATGGAGCCTTATCACTGGAGAAAATGCTCCTGAGTGAAGCTGAGGATTTGGGAATGAGTTGCAGACGGTCCCAACTTGGTTGCTGAACAACATGATTCTGGCACTGATTTCACTCTGGGGGCTGGGGGGAGCAGCTCTGATTTGCTCAAACCCCTGTTGGAGATGCATAAAAACCTGAGTGTTTTGCATCCATCTCACACATGCATGGCTCAGGCCATTCCATGAGTAATCTGCTTCCTCAAGTTTGTGTAACTTGGATGGAAACCTGCGTAAGTTCCCTTCAGCCACCCAATCCAAGTAGCCCGAAAGTCTCAGGCTTGCAGTGATTTCTTCCTTGTTAGGCATTAGAAATGGAACTGTCCACCCCTGGTGCTTTTTCACTTTTTTTTTTTTTAATCAGGAAATTGTCTTCTGACACATTTTGCAGAACTTCCTCAACTGATTTATATTTCCCAGCACTTATCAGAAAAGCATGTTGGCTAATCTTAAGGGACATAGCTGAAAATCCATTAAAGTCTGGCTTTGCCCTGGGCTCCCTGAAGTTATGGGTGAACTGATACCATTCCTTGCACCTCAACTTTCTCTCTGCAAAATACCAATCATGATATTGGTGTTTGTGGGGTTTCACAATTGTGAGTTTTAGGCAAGTTGCAAGTTAAATTTTTTTTTTTTTTTTACCTGTGACCAAATTTGTTGCAGGGTTAGCACATAAATTAATTTGCTGCACCCTTCTTTGGCAATGCCAGGGAAGGAAAAAAAAAACCTGCAGAAGAGGAAAATGAGTTACAAATTAACACAGATTTTTCAGTGTTCTGCTTTGGAGACCACAGTTAGCATGAGGTATTTGGGACTGAAAAGCAGAACAGAAAAAAAAATACATCAAAAACCTGGAGAGAGTCCAAAAGGATTTAGTAAAATGGGAGACAGGGTTAGAGGGCATGTCCTAGAAGGAGAGAGTGGAGGAACTGGATACGTTCATCTCAGAAAAGAGGCAGAAAAAAGTTGACCTCTCTGCCTATAAATACCTGGGGGTCACGGGGAGGGAGGAGCAGAGGAAGGGAAGGGACAGTAATCAGAGTAGGCAAAAGCCAGGAATGGGACTCGGGGGTGAGAACTTCAATTAGAAAAAGGAAGACTCAGACTTACTCTTGAGCAGGCTTCCTCACAGTGATGTCAGCAGGGCACTGGAGGAGTCTCCTGAGGGAAATCCCAGCGCCTCAGTGAGTGACGCCAAGAAAAAAGATGAGTTTAACACTTTTAGACCCGTTGGGATGGGCAGAGATGGATCAGTTTAAGTAAAAGAGCTCCCAGAAGCTGTTCTGTGAGTGGCTCCAGTACTGAAGTTGGATTCCTGTGGGTAAAGGAGTTGAGCTCATGCAGGAATCCCTGTCCTTGTGCACGTGGATCTCTTGGCCTTCCCTGTTCAGTCATGAAATATTTTAGTCTTAATATCTTTGAAACCTCTGCTGCTTCAACCAGCATGTTTTACTTGCTTCAGAATTTTAGTCCCAAGTGGTAGGACAAGGGGGAGTGGTCTTGAGTTGAGGCAGGGGAGGTTCAGATGAGATATGAGGAAAAATTGTTCCCTGTGAGGGTGGGGAGGCCCTGGCACAGGGTACCCAGAGAAGCTGTAGCTGCCCCTGGATCCCTGGAAGTGTCCAAGGCCAGGCTGGATGGGGCTTGGAGCAGCCTGGGATAGTGGGAAGTGTCCCTACCCATGGAAAAAGGTGGAATGGTTTAAGGTCCCTTCCCACGCAAACCATTCTCTGATTTTTATCAAGGGATTTTTACAGCTTCTGGAGTATTGCAGGAACTTTGGCCTCTGCAGTTCTGCTCTGCGCCCCACCATGGACTCTTAACAGCCAAAAGGGTCAAAAAGAGGAGAAAAAAAACAACTCCAAACCAGATTCTGCCAGCACTGAGCAGTGCAAGTCATTTTCGGGTGCCTGAGGAGCAGCCAGGACAGGCTGGTGACACAAAGTGACAAGGAGGACAACAGGACAGTACAGCTGAAGGGCTAAATCACAGAACCACAGAATGGTTTGGGTTGGATGGAACCTTAGAGCTCATCCAGTTCCAACCTCCTGCACAGGTGGTACAGATAGAGCAAATCTGGCAGCACAGACCAGTGGAAAGCTGATCTAAAGCCCTGTTGCTTTGAGTTGGTAACTTGCAAAATCCTACATAGCAAATCAGAAAATTAATTAGGCTCAAGGTGTTAATTTGGGCCATATATTTAATATTTTTCCATGCAGATGAGAGTGTTTCAGGAACACCAGGAAGAATTTCCTTTACCCAGCATTCTGTCCTAGTTGTGCTTTTGATTAAAAAAAAAGAGGAAGAGCAAAGTATTGATATTTTGTTGCCTATTCTATAAGCACCTTGTTAATCAACTGGAGGATAAATTATTGCTGTCCAGATATCAGGAGAGAGGGAGAGGAGGAGATATCTCCCAATCTGGAATTAACAGTGCTTTTTCCTCCTCTCTTCATTGGAGAAGTCTTGCCTCCACATTTGTTCCTTGGGGGGGTTGTTAAGGAACAGAAACAAAACTGGGGGGAGCTCTTTTTGATTTATCTTCTCTCCTTCCCTTTTGGTCACTTCCAGAGGCTTAAAGAGCCAAGTTGGCTTTAATGTGTTACCATTAGAGACCAGGCATTAGCTGGAATAACCCATCCTGCCTCACAGTGAAAAATATCCCTTGATTGGCTAATTAATCAGTCAAAGGGGAATGACATGGCCCTCTGCTTGAGGGACTCTGCTGCACAGGTAAACAGGTCATTGATAAATGGTTTACCCACAAATTCATATATCAAGAAAACTTAGTCATTTTTTAACTACACTTGGTGTGAAAGCTGTGCTGTGTGTTTCTTGGAGGTGGATTTTTGCTGCCTTTGCTTTTTTTGCATCTTGGAAGCTTTTAGGCTGTGGGAGTTTGTGAGAGGAAAAGGCCAATCAGAACTTTGTCACAATTGGAGTACTTCTGGGTGTTTTTTTTTTTGTTTTTTTTTTTTTTTTTTTTTTTTTTTTTTTTTTTTTTTTTTTCTTTTTGAAAGAAAAAAAAATCAGTAATTTTTTTCCCCTCTCAAAAAGAGGAAATCATTGACATGGCTTTGTGTTGAGATTGAGTGAGTCTGAAATCAGGATGGCTCAGTTGCTTTTGTCATTTAAATATCCTGAGGCTGCTCAGTTGGTCATATCCAGTCCTCAGGCACTGCATGGACAAATAAATATATCCATAAATGGATCTGATGAAATAATTGGGGAAAATCTGTGGTGTAAGAGGCAGATCTGTGTTGGTAAAAGGCTTTAACTGAGCTGATTTCCTATTGACTTTTGACATTTCTGTGCTGGACCTTGTCATCTGTATATTTTATAACACTTTATCCTGCAAAGGTGGTTCTCCAGTGGGATTCTTCACTGAGATTTAGAGAAAAAATGAGGGGAAAAAAAATAAAATTAAAAGGGGAGGAAGGAAATCCAGCTCTAAATTAAATTGCATAAAAATGTGATTTAGAAACACTTTTATCCATGAGGTAAATAGGGTTAAAGCAGTGGAATCGTGTAAGGGACCACAAAACAATGTTTGGCTTAGCTACTTAACTGGGTGCTCAAAACAAATCCTAATTGTGCTTTTTTTCTTGCAATTGTCTCTTTTTTTCCTTTTTTTTTCTTTTTTTAACTGTGTATTATGTGAGAAAGTAACACACCAGTACCTAAGAATATGGGTTTGGCTTCTAGGGAATAAACCTCACCTTATTTTTTGTCCTATGTAATCCCTTCCTCCCAAGCAGCCCTTGCCATGAGCCTGAGCTTTATAGACCAGCTTTGTTTTGTTTTTCCTTTTAAAAATATTTGTCTGATCAAAGAGCTTTCCTTAAAAATAAAAAAAAAATTGAAAAAAAAAATTGCAGTGCAGCAGTTCAAAACAAGGAAAAGTACCTTTTTTTGATCCTATCATAACAGGATTTGTATATGGAAGTGTGAAGTAAGCAGGTGGCTTCCTGTTGATTTTTAAGCCAGGTGGGCAAGTTCTTGATGATGAGTTGTTCTCCCTCCCTGCCCTCTCCTATAAGTAGGAATTTACTTATTCCTGTGTCTGGAGGAGTGGAATTTGGGCTGACAACTTGTGGGGATAATGCTGCTGTGGGAATGAGAAGGAAACAGCAGCTTGGTCTCTCTCAAAAATCAGGGATTAGGATACATTTTATTACCTCCATCTATTCAAGCAGCCTGCAAGGACTGGGTGTTCGCAGCAATCTGATTTTTGCTGACTTAGTGTCATTAAAGGGTGTCTAACCTTCCTCCAAGGGTGTTTTCTGATTTTTGCCTCATCAAACTGGTTATGAAACTGCTGGTTGGTTCAGATGGGTTAAACAAACCAGAAGCTGGAGCAAAGGAAATGATTCAGCCTGAGAAAGTGCTTAAAATCTAAAGAAACAAGCTTTTCCACTCCCAATCCAGTATTTCAGCTTCTCTGCTGGATCGTTCTTTCTTCAGCTGTGAAAATTTGCTTTTTTAACTCTCTAGTTAGGAGAAATATCTGGTGCAGGACAGTAACTTGGTGGTAATATTCCCCACCAGTGTCCAAACAGGTCCTTTGTCTCTCTGAGCTCTCTCCAGCTCCCTGGCATGTTTGCAAACTTGGCCATTTGAATTTAGTTTGGGTTTATTTGAGTTTTCCCAAGATTAGGACAATGTTAAGAAATCCGTTGTATGTTTTTCACTAAATCTGCAGCCTCCCTCTGCAAACCACCATCAATCCCAGTGTGTTTCCTTTGAACAATGATGGTGTTGCCATAGAGAGAGGGACAAATGTGACAAAAGTGATGATTAATGTCATTAATTTGACCTTCTGTTAATAATTGTGCATAACCCTCAGCTAAGGAAAGAGGAAGAGGATGATGGGGAAGACAAATCATGCAGGGGGAAGGTGGTGCCTTCTGTGCTCAGGTGGCTTCAGCATCAGCTTTGAAAGATGTGTCCCATGTCAGGATCCTGGTGATGAGAACTTGGTGTTCTCCCTCATGGGATATGCTGTGGGAAAGGTCTCAGATTTGGAATTAAGGATGAATGTTGTCCTGGTTTGATTTGTTGAGAGGAGACAGCAGGGACTGATGGACCTGTTAGAATGTTAAAGTCACAAGGATGCTCCAAGGGCTGGAGCCCCTCTGCTCTGGAGCCAGGCTGGGAGAGCTGGGGGTGCTCACCTGGAGAAGAGAAGGATCCAGGGAGAGCTCAGAGCCCCTTGCAGGGCCTAAAGGGGCTCCAGGAGAGCTGGAGAGGGACTGGGGACAAGGGATGGAGGGACAGGACACAGGGAATGGCTTCCCAGTGCCAGAGGGCAGGGATGGATGGGATATTGGGAAAGAATTGTTACCTGTGAGGATGGGGAGGTCCAGAGAAGCTGTGGCTGCCCCTTGATCCCTGGAAGTGTCCAAGGCCAGGTTGGAGCAACCTGGGCTAGTGGAAGGTGTCCCTGCCCATGGCAGGGGGTGGAACTGGGTGATTTAAGGTCCTTTCCCACCCAACCCATTCCATGATAACAACTGAAATCAGCCACAGAAAACTCAAGATTTTTGCTGAGTTGGACAGAGTTTGGATACTCTGCTGAAAAGATCCCAAAATTTCCATGCATGCAGCAGGGTCTGAAGTCTTCCCTGCATGGATTAAGGGATGTGATCCATCTCTGGTGTGTAGTTTGTCCCTTCTCTCCTTGGGGACAGTTGGTTGTGCCCAAGGGTGTTTGGATTTGCAGACTCACAGCCCTACAAACCCAGTGGGTGTGGGGAGTAGAGGCTGGAGCTTGGTCTGGCTTTGCAGCATGAGGTGCTGCTGTCTGTGATCATTAATTCCTCAGAAATTTTTGGTTGTAGTCTGGGGATGGACCTCCAGAAGGTTCTGCTTCAATGATCCTGGTGGAAAGTTCTGGAGTCCCTCAGGATCCAGAATTCCCAGGGTGGCTTGGTGGCATCTGGAGTTAAAAACCAGCATGTGTTGGATAAACTTTCAGCTCCCACAAAAAGTCAGGATCAAAGATGATTTTACCACAATAGTAGAGTGGACAGAGGCTGAGAAGTGTGCCTGCCCACAGCATTCATTTTTTCATTTTTTATTTTCTGGGATTTATTTTAAACCTGCTCTGTTTCACCAGGAGCTGACTTTTTCCAAGTACTAGGAAGTGTTTTTGACAGCAGAATCCAGCCCAGCTCAGGGTAACACTGATCCTGTGTCACCTGTGTGGTACAAGTTGTTTTTTAACAAATGAAGGGAAGATCAAAAATATTGCATGCCCTAAAATCCTGTTTTCCAGAATATTGAAGAATTTAAATGTCACTCAGTGTTTCAATACTTGAAAGAAAATTATTTATTCTCAATATTTTTTACAAAGAAATATCTGAGCTTGGGAGCAGAAGAAAGTTTCTGTAGTACAAGGTAGTCAAAGGCTAATGCTAATTAGGAAATGTTTTCTAGTTCACAGAAAACACAATTTCTTTTTCTTAAAATTTCTAAAAGAATATATTTTAATTTCAAATTGTCAGCTTGTGTATTTTGCAATGGATATTTGCAGTTACAAAAATAGTAATTGCTACAAACATCTTGCTGTGGTCAAGTGCAAGCTTGAAGGTGCTTTTTTATTATTCATTAAACCATTATATCTCATAAGGGAGTAAAAATTCTTAGATGAGGGAAGAAATCAAGCAATTTTATTATTTTAGGAAACCCTTTATTTATATATTTATTCTTTGATGTTTCATAATATGGATATGGGGTTTATGTTTAGTGGAGAAAAAGAGGAACAGTTCAGGTAAATAAACACAAGGTTTTTGTTGGTTCTCTCCAAATCTCATCCACTGCTTAAACTTAAAAATATTGAAAAAGCACCAAACACTCCCAAGTGCCTGGAAAAATTCTCAGGTTTCATGAAATATTTGTGAAGTCCTCTGGGTGTCAGTGGATGTGGAATTTCTCTCCAACTACTAATGGATTAAACCACTAGGAAATTTAATATGAAATATGCCAAAGACAACATCCCAAATTCTGTCTTGGTGCATTTTGGGGTGGCTGATTGTCCATGTCCCTGCTGTCACATCCAAGCAAAAACTGTTCCTCCAACAATTCCCAAATTATTTTAGAGCTTCAGATCTTTATTGACTTGCCTGGCTCACCTCATTCCAGTATCAGCTCCTTAATCAGTTTGTAAACACCACATTTAGCCCAGGGGATTATTAAGTTTTCTAAATAGCTCCCTTTTCTAAGGATTCAGTGCTGTGTAGCACCAGCTCAAAACTCCATTTGTTCCATGAAGACCACCCTAATATATAAATTATATAAATTATATAAATTATATAAATTATATAAATTATATAAATTATATAAACATCCAGGTGCTGCTCAGCTCTAGTCTGGGGCAGTGATATAACAAAACACGTGACTGTTGAGTTATCCAACTCTCAAATTGCTTTCCCCTAAAAATATTTCTCCTCCTGACTTAAGGAGTGAATGTTCTGTGGGGAGCAATTCAGCCTTGGCCAAAGTGACCTAAATTCAGCCTTTTAATATCTGTGTCTGTGCTGATGCTGGGAGCTTAAGCATTCATTTACATTTCATCTTAAGAGCAATGAGAACGCTGGGCCAAGCTTTGAGGTGATGAGAGAAAATTGGGTAATCCTACACGTCAGCAAGCAGCTGGAAGAGGAAGTTTTTTGTTGGAACTTGCACACTGAGAAGGCACAATGTCCCTGTTTTAACTTCTGCTTGCTAAGCCTCCTATTAATCACTGCTTTTGAACTCCTCTCTGCCAGCCCCTCTGGATTTGGAGGATGGGATTTGTCTGTAGTGGATCCCAGGAATCTGGCTCAGGAGTTGGTTCCCTTTCACCACTTGCTGTGCAGCCTTGGGTCAAGTTTGCATTCCAATTTCCCAACCATTAAACCCAGGGATTATTCACATGGTATCAGCCTAATTTGTGTTGTGTGTGGTTCTTCATGAAGTGCATTGAAATAGTGAGATGATAATTGAGAATTTTGAAGTGCAAAGTGCATCACTCAGGTTTCTCCTGGGGATAATTCACATGGTATCACCCTAATTTGTGTTGTGTGTGGTTCTTCATGAAGTGCATTGAAATAGTGAGATGATAATTGAGAATTTTGAAGTGCAAAGTGCATCACTCAGGTTTCTCCTGGGGATAATTCACATGGTATCACCCTAATTTGTGTTGTGTGTGGTTCTTCATGAAGTGCATTGAAATACTGAGATGATAACTGAGAATTTTGAAGTGCAAAGTGCAGCATCCAAGTTTCTCCCAATGGTTATTTCTGGCACAGCTGTTGGAAGTGTTCTGTGCTTCCCTATTTACCTTTTGAACTTTACAGCCACGGCGCCCATATTGTGGTTTTAAGACATTGCAGCTTAATTAAACTTTCAGAGAGTCCTGGAGCGTGACTGTCTCCAGCTTTCCTGAAATCCCTGCAGAAGCAGGGCTGTTTACATAGAATCTGGGTGGGAGAGGGGTGCTGTGCTCCAGAGCATTCCCTGAGGGCACCGCTGAGGGTGAGGGTGTGTAACCCCAGAGATTTGTGGATCTTGGGAAGCTGAGCTCAGGCAAGAAGTGCAGAAGTATCTCACCTGCAGGAGTGTTTGTGTAAGTGGTCAAGTGGAGCAGCAGCATTTTTGGACAGCCAGGACTTTCTGTGTCCCTTGTGCTGCTGATTCCCTGCCCTCCTCTCATTCCAGCAGTCCCCTCTGCCCAGCCTTTCCCACCTGCAGCACTGCAGGCTCGGGGTTTTTTCCCCAACAGCAGGGTCAAGTTTTTTTCCCTTTTTTTTTTCATAAGCCTGGTGTTTGTCAGTTACCAAATGGCAAAGGAATGCTGTGTGTAGCAACTGTGATGGATGTGGTCCAAAGGCAGGGAGCGTGGCCCGTTCCTTTTTCCGGCGTTGTCGTAGGGAAATGGGCGTCTCCAAGAGACGCCCAGCGCTGAGCCCTCGCTCCGCAGCTCCGCCGGCCCGGGGCTTCTGATCTGAGCCCTTGCTCCTGGAAAACAGAGCTTTGTCACTCCTGGCAACTGGCTCTACAAAAACACTGATAACAATAAAGGGCTCCCTGCCCAGGCCAGGCTTGCTCTTGCTTTCTGGGAATCTTCCAGCTTAGAGGAGATGCTGCCCCTCTGCTTTAACCCGCAGTGGGTTTTTGTAGGGCCCTTCTGCTGCCAAATTCTCAGACATAAAACCTTTCAGGGCTGTGGCAGATCCTCTTCCAATCACAGAATTTTGAGTCTTGAACTCCTTTCTTTCCTGTATCAGCAGAACAAAATGCCCTTCACCTTTACAGAGTGTCTGAAGGGATGGGAACTGTTCACGCTCTCAAGAGGAAGCTTGGGAAGTAGGAAAAGTTATCTCAAGTTCATGTCAGGCAACAAAATATTAGAATTTTGCCATGACATCTGTAAAGCACTTTTGGTACTAATTTTCCAATAAGTTTTTATTGTTGAAAGTTTTGGACTGAAAGCTACAAAACTCTTTTGTCCTAATTAGTAACTGATTTTTCTGGAACCTAGATTGTCAGGCTGTCAGACTCTGTTTTCCTGGGTCTGAAGTCCTTAAAAGAAAAGATGAGGTTGCAGCCAAGGGGGAGTTGTGGGGTTTGACACCACTTAAGAGCCCTGAAAAAAAAGCACCTTCATGTGATGCAGGAGATGCCCACTTGGCTTCTTGTTTTGTCCTTCAGGATACCTTGTTGCTGTGGAGATTTGCTGATCCTGATTGATTCAAGGCAATATTCTCCAATTGTTTCAGAGTTAAGCTAAATGCCTGAAGGAGAGGGAGATTAATCCCCACTGAGAGGTTAAATACAGTGATGTAACATCTAAGAAGCAGGGGAAGAGAAAAGCTCCAGTGAAGGGCCATTTAACCTGCTTAAGGTGTGAGCTGTGCATTTGAGGGTCACCTCTCTCCATTGGATATGAAGATTTGAGACTCCACATGTAAAGCTTCCACTAAATATTAAATGTTTGTTTTGAGCTTTAGGTACAAAGCTCTTGGTTTATAATCATATATTGCAAATATATAAAAGCTTTATATTATTTTTATTTCCGTATAGATACTTAGCAAGACAATATGCTTTTGACAGTTTCTGTCTTATATTTTTGATAGAGCAGAATGATTTGGGTTAGAAGGGACCTTAAAAATCATCCCAACCAACCCCCTGTCACAGCCAGGGGTTCACATTTTTATTGCTTCTAAAAGGATTCAGTCCCAGAACATGGCTAGGACTTAAGGAACATTGGAAGGGATCACATGTACAGAAATTATTCTGTAGATTAATGCCACTTCCTAACTTATCCTTAGATAAATGATCTTTCTGTCACTTCTGATTGCTTTCCTTTCCCAAGTTCTGCAAATAAAAATACCTTTCTGTAGGAGATACAAGCAGAAATCCTTTTTGAGGCAGGAGTTTTATGTGTCCAGGAATTTATAGGCACCTTTTCCCCAGTGTGCAGCTCTAAATCGGTACCTGGCTCTTATTTAGGAGGGCATATTATTCACTTTCCTCCAATATTTGGGAAAACAGGACATGCTGCTCATTTGAAAATCATACCAGCTCCTTTATCACTGCCAGTCACAGTCAGCAACGCTGCATTCCCAGCTTGACACCAAGGAGGAGGTTTGCCCTGAATAAATAGAGGAGATAAATGGTCTTTCTGTTCCTCAGAGGAATTTGGGCCACTTCTCAAAGTTGGTGCCAGGAGTACAGTAGCAGAGTGGCATGGTTAAAGTTAATTGCCCTCAGATTTTAGTTAAAAGTCTAACTAGCTTGTCAGCTTTGAATTTATATTTTCACAGTTCACTAGGGAGTGATAATAGGGAGGCTTTGATGTAGCTGCCTGGTTTTTGCTTTGTACGAAATGCTCCCAAGTTTAGTAAATAAACTTTTATTGAGAGGGGGCAGGATTGACAGCTTAGAGCCAGCCAGGAGAATCACAGATATCCCCTCACTGAGGGGCAGAGGGGCAGCAGGACACTGGGGCTGTGACTGGAATGCCAAAGGAGATTTTCGTGGAGCACTTGTGCTGAGCTCTCTAAGAAACAGCTCATCAGAGATTTGTTAATTAGGTGTCACCCGAGACTTGCTGAAACAGTGAAGCTGCACAAAGCACTACCTAATTAACTCTTTAATAGCCCTGGAATACACTTGCTAGTTCCCTCCACCAGGGAAAGTGAGGGATGCTGGATGAATCCCCTGGGGCTGCCCAAGGCTGTCCTGAACAGCATTAGAGAATAGAGAGACTGATTCAGAGCTTGTAACAGAAGACTGTGGTTTCTAAACCAAAAAAAGCCTCACCAAATTAATTGATTACAAAGATGTTCATTCTGGCTTTAACTGGAAGCAAAATATGTCTTCTTTTTTTGTTGTTGTTTTTTTTTTTTTTTTAATTTAATTTCTGAAGACTCTTGGTCTATACTGTACCTCTACCCTATAGCCGGGTGGGAGGGACCCGAGCCGTTCAGTCATCTTTCAAGTACAGAAGCAAAAAGGCACATTCAAAAGCATTTAAAGGATTTGCTACACCTTATTCTAGTATTATTATCTTATTCAAGGTTACCTAATAATGTCACTCAGAGGGTGCTGAGGCCCTGGCACAGGTTGCCCAGACCAGCTGTGGCTGCCCCATCCCTGGAAGTGTCCAAGGTTGGATAGGGCTTGGAACAACTTGGGATAGTGGAAGATGTCCATGCTGATGGTATGGGGCTGGACATGGATCATTTCTAAGGTCCCTTCCAACCCAAACCATTCTGGGATTCTGTTATTGGTTAACTTTTTAGTCACAACATTATTGGGGTTGATACCTTCCAGGCAGCTGTTCTCTGGTTGAAGGGCAGATCAACTCCAAGAAATTCTTGCTAAAATCATTCTTGGGACATGTTTTAATTTTAATACATTTTTAATCCTTTCACATTAAATGAGTAGGAATAACTTAACTCTCCTGTTTCACCTGGTGATGTGTGATCAAACCATTGAGCTCTTTGGAGGTGCAAGTGGTTTCCTTGGCTCTGCAGCCAGGGTGGATGAATTCCATTGCCAGGATCTTGCTGCCATACAAACCTTGTCTCAGTGGGCTGCTGGTTTTTGTAACCTTTTTTTTTGAGCTGCTCTTTTCACTGCAAGTGGTTCTGCAGAGCGAGCTGGCTGCATTTGGACACAGAGATAAACTTGTGCCTTTGTGCCTGAGCTTACACAAGCACAGATCACCTGCTGGCCACCAGGAATGTGGTCTGATCTTGTTCTGGCTGACCCCAGTGAAAATGGGAACTTGCATTGCCAAAACTATTGGAGCATCCAGTGGCTCCAAGGAGTCCAACAGGCTGCAGACAGGTTTGAACCGTCTGAGTGGGAAGGGACTTTATTTTTTTTTTCTTTCCTTTTTTTTTTGCAAGCCCTGCAATATTGATTTCAGCACTGCCTGGCTGGGGCAGAGGAAATGTCAGCTCCTGGAGGAATAGTTGGAGCTCTGTCTGAAGGAAAACTTGGGGGTTTTCCACTCTTAAACCATGAGAGTAAATATGTTATTTCCTTCAGAAAGTTCTTAAAGGAGCATTTGAAGAAAAGAATCCATTTGAAAAGCAATCAATGAAATAGTTAAATGAAAAAAGCCATTATTGCTTTTACATAAAATCATGGAATCGCAGGAAGGTTTGGGTTGGAAGGGACCTTAAGTTAACCAGTTCCAGCCCCATGGGCAGGGGCACCTCCCACTATCTCAGGTTGCTCCAAGCCCCATCCAACTTGGCCTTGGATATAAATTTCCTCCTAACTGGAAAATTACTAATTTTTAGTAAAGTGTATGTTTGAGTTTTGGTCGAACTCAAAATTCTGGATTGTTTCACAGTTTATGCCTGGTATCATAAGCACTGTATTTGAAAATTATTTGTTTGAGGGAGAGGATGTTGCCCTTGGGTTTTTATGGCAAATTTTTGATAGACATATCTCTTTAAATATGCCTTTGGGCTGTCTTGAAAATACTTGATAAATACAGTTCTGGAGTCCTGGAATGGTTTGGATTGCAGGGACCTTAAAGCTCCTCCAGTTCCACCCCTCTGCTGTGAACAGGGACACCTTCTGCTATCCCAGGTTGCTCAGGGCCTCATCAAGCTGGGCCTTGGATACCAATTAATAAAATCCATCAAAATTTTGGGGGATTTTCCTTTCATAAGGATCCCATACAAGGAATATTTAAGCCTCTGAGGTTTTCAGTGCTTGTACTTCCTTCAGGCTGGAATTGCAAGTTCCCCCCAGAGAGGTTTTGGGCTGCTTGTGCTGGAGTTGGTTGAGTGGATCAGGCCATGTCTCCTAGAGGCCTTTATACAATGCCCTTCTTGTACAGTCAGGAGTTTAAGGTTTATTTCATAATTTTTTCTCCTCTCTGTAATGTCACTATTCCACATATTATACTGAACCTCATTCAAATCCCAATTTGTGTAAAAAAAAAAGAAAAAAACACCAAACAAAAAGTCCCCTAGAAATGCTGAATCTGAGCTTGATCGTGTAACTCGACTCTCTCCAACCCTACAATGAGATTATTTAGACAATCATAATTGTTAATTACATAATTATGTGCTGTTCATTTCTCTGGAAATGGTACTCACATCATGAACAGCTATTGAGTTTTTTGGGTTTTTTTTCATTTTGGGTGTGCCCTTGGTCTTTATTTACTACATTCAATTCAAATGCTGTTTAGAAGACAGGATTTGGAATATTCTTGCTAGGAGTTTGGGAATATTCTTTCTATGTTGTTTACTGCAGTTTTATCTTCATCCTTTCTGGTCTGGGGGTGGTATCAGGTACTTGTAGAGGACAGTTTGTTAAGTGCTGAAGAACAAATCAAAATCTGGAATTTGGGTCCAGCTGCCCCACAAGACAATGTAGATATTTACTGATTTTAGGTTTGCAGGGTGAGATGGCTGAGAACTCAGCTCTTTCTTCAAATGGTTGAGTTTGAGCCCAAATTCACACATCTGGAACTGAAAAATTTTGTATTTTCACTATCAATCTCTGGTGAGAACTGAAGTACTAAAGAGACAGTTGCTGATGTCAGCCCTGCTGTTTTGCTGCTCGTTTGTCATACATGGGGATGCTTTTCTCATCCTTCCACATACTCCTGGATTAAAGGAATAAGCATTAATTCAGGTGATATTATTCATGACAGCACAGTGGGAAGTTATTGTTTTATTAGAGAAGCAAATTATACCTCAGGGAATATTCTGGTCATATCACCTTCCATTTAGAAGGCTATTGCATATCTGACATGTCTGCAAACAAAACAGACAAATTTGGAATTTTTTTTTCCACTATTAAAATCAATTTTTTTTTATTTATTGACACTTCTGCCTTTTTTGGGAGGGATTACAGTTTCTTAGATCAGTGCAGTCAGCTGGCTCTCAAGGGAAGGGATATAAATACCTGGCTGGGATCTCAGCCTCTGGAGTTGCTCTATTAATTCATGCCATCCATCTGGGATGCTGCTGATGGATGTCACCTTGTGAACAATGCAGGTGGGAAAATGGAGCATGAGAGTTTTCCAGACAGAGTTTCCTGTAAAAATACCAGGTGATATTTTCAGAGGCCTTTGGCTACCTGAGCATAAGTCCTTGTGTGTAATACACACAAGCCTGGTGCTTGTCTGTGTGCCTGGAGTGCTTGTGAGCACAAATTCACAGCTTGTGCCTTGCTGGCATGTTTTATTAATCAGATACAATTGATGGCACTCACTGGGAATTCTCTGTGAACATTTCAGAGTGCTCCATGCGCAGATTTGAATTGCTTATACTTTCATCAGGCTGGAATTGTGTGTGTGTGATTCCTGGTGCATCCCATGTGGTGGTGTGGCCTGAGGGTTTCTGGAGTCTGCAGAGTTCCTCATTTGGGATGGACAAAGGTGCTCAGGTACAGAGGGATTCTGTCCCTCTGCCCCACTCAGGTGAGACCTCACCTGCAGAGCTGCCTCCAGCCCTGGGGCCCAGCACAGGAAGGACCTGGAGCTGCTGGAACAAGTCCAGAGGAGACACCAAGATGTTTAGAGGGATGGAGCAGATCTGATGTGGGAAAGGCTGAGGGAATTGGGCTTGATCAGGAGAAGAGAAAGCTTCAGAGTCACCTGATTGTCCCTTCCAGTCCCTGAAGAGAGGCTACAGGAAAGATGGAGAGAGACTTTGGACAATGGCATGGATGGATGGGACAGAGGGAATGGCTTCTACTAGTAAAGAACAGGGATGGATGGGATAATGAGAAGGAATTCTTCCCTGTGAGGGTGGGGAGGGCCTGACACAAGTTCCCCAGAGAAGCTGTGGCTGCCCCATCTCTTAAAATGTTCCAGGCCAGGTTGGATGGGGCTTGGAGCAGCCTGGGATGGTGGAAGGTGTCTCTGTCCATGGCAGGGTGTGGCACTGGGTGATCTTTAAGGTCTCTTCTCACCCAAACCATTCCATGATAAGTTTTGATTCCATTTTTTGACTATTCAGGGCTGTGCTGAGAACTTCTGATGGCAGAGGGGAACTGAATGGTTTTCAAAGTCACTTCCAACCCAGTCCATTCTGGGATACTGTGATTCTGGGATTGATCCTGTGATCAAGCAAAGCGCTTTGCTTGATGCACTTGGGTTGCACAGAGAAAAGCATCTCTGTGTGATTGCTCAGTGGTCTCTTCCTACTCTGGTTTCCATGGTTGCAACCCAAACCTTTTTCCAATTTCCCACCTTACCCATATTTCTAGCATTCCAATCATTGTTGATGTTCTCATTTAATATGAAACATGTCCCAGAGGCAATGTAACAATCATACAGAGACTTCACTGAAATACCTCAAAATACCCATTTTTGTGGGTGCACAAACCATTTTCTTGTTATGAGTGTGGAGTATTTTAAGAATAGCAGAAGGAGGAGTATCTGTGGGTCAGGTGAAAGTTTCTTGTGCCAGGGTGTAAAAGCATCAATGATTTGTCAGTATTATGAGATTCAGTATTCTCTACTGTGTCACATTCCTGTGCCATACCTTGTCCTTTTTTCCAACTCTCCAGCCTGAGCTCTGCTTTTGGGGTGGATCAGGGCAGAAAAGGACAACTTTGTGTTTCTTGGGGAGCCATTAAATTGACTCCTGGAGAGGCAGGAGCTGTCCAGGCTTTCTCCACTTCAGATACATGTTATCACACATTAACTTATCTTGATTAATTCTGCAGCAGATATGGGAGCAGTTCCCTGGAGTTCTTGTGAAAATGAGAGGGACCTGCTATCTCCCCATCATCCTCCCTCGGCGTCAGAGTGTCTGTCTCTGGCATGACTGGGAGCCAAGGGAAATTGCTTGACATCACTTCAATTTCTGAATCTCAGTTTGGCACTGGGAAGGTGAATTCCAAAGCCAGTTTTATCCATTGGATGGTACAGTTCATGTTGACACACTTCCTTTGCTCCTTTTACTAAATCTTCCAGGAACGCTTCCCCAGGTGAAGTTGCAGCAGCTTGAAAAATTGAGAATTTTCTTTTTTTTACCCCTTTTTCCTCCTCTATTTTTTTTTTTTTTTTTTTTTTTTTGCCAGAGGTGGGCAGATGCCACTCCTCTCCCATCTAACCCCTGACGATTTCTGAACATCAAATTTTGATTCTGGTCACTGTAAGTTCCAGATGGTTTTCCCAGTCTGAGGTAAAACCTCTTCTGCGTAATACAAGCAAATTAATGAATTTTGGATAGAAAATCACATTTCTAAGCCATGATTTCAGTATCATATTCAGGTAATAGGTCTGCATGTCTTCAAGACAGAATTTATTAAAACATGTCACTTTTGGCTCATTTTAGTTGATGGAAGCTTCCTTTAAAAAAAAAATTCAAATAGCCTAGTTTCTGCTGGGGAAGCTTTCTTCTGAATTGAGCATGAAATGCTTTTTTTTTATTCAGAAAATCTGTTTCAGATGTGTTTCAGACTTTTCCTTTGATCAACAAATAACTTGCCAATCAGCCTATTGAAATTCACTTTTCCAAAGGAGACCAAAAGAAAATTTTAAAAAAATGTTTTAGGAAGCTCATTCCAAGTTTTGCTTCTTCAGACAACACCTCAAAGCCACTTTACCAAACAGATTCCCCCTGGAATGGCTGGTGTCTGTCTTGCCTGTCTTTTTGTCCTTTTTTTTTTATTTTTGGCTTTTCATTTTTGTTGTTCTTCGACAAGATTATCTCAGCAGTGTCAGAAAGGACCTGACTTACCCAAAGCAGCAGCAGTTAACAAAATCCAGCCTCTGATCCGGGTTTTCCTCCCGAGACTGTGCTGAGTTTATTTTGCCATTCTTGAGAGGTGGTTGCTTTTCCAGTCAGCTCTGCCTTTGATATCCCAGCTAAGTAAAGCTGCTAAATTTGTCCTGGCTGTGTTTTCTTTTTGAGCATTTTCTGGACAAGTGTTTCAACTCTTCCTTTCCTGTCCTGTCTGATATCCAGGGATAAACACACCCAGACACACAAACACACACACACACATGCTGGTTTATCCTGAATCCTGGACTCAGTGCTGCTTTCATGTGATTAGAGTCTTAAAATACTTCTTTCATTCCAGTTTGAAGGAATATTTGACATTTTTGATGCCATCACTATAATTCCTGTCTTGCCCAAAGAGCATTATATCATAATTTCCTTATTTTTGTATTATTTCAGGAGGTTTGAGTGAGGAATTTTTTCTTTATTGTGGTAGAACTTAAAGAGAAATGGCAGAACAAAGTTGGAGAAATGCTGAGATCTCATGATTTGCCTTTTGAATTTTTTTACTCAATAGCAGTAGGAGTAACATAAATTTTGATGTGCCATGTATACAGAAAAGTGTTTTTCATTTATTGGAGACACTAAGTCATGTTTAAGGGTAAAATGTATCATCAACACAATTATTTTAAAGCAAAACTTTTGAAGCTTCTTTTAAGGAGGAGAGGGAGCAGGAACTTCTAAGAGGAACGTTCTACTTTGCCTAAAATGCCAAGAAATTGATTATTTCTTCATTGACCTCTGTTCATTTTGGGTCTCCATATGTTCTTCTGTATAGATACAGAGTAAACTCTTTCAATCATCTGGAAAACTAGTATATTTTAGGATCTTGTGTGCTTTTAGAAATGAAACTAGACTGTTCTTTTAAATGTCTCCCCAAACACCTTGTCCTAGAATGAACTGATAGCAGAAATAAGTCCAGAATTTGGGAATCTTGAAGTGCTCAAGAACTTTCTCTGCCCTGTCACATCCATGAAGTCCTCCCCCAATTTTTTGGCACCCTGTGACATCTGTGACATCTTAACAGCTGCTGCAGTTACATGGTAGGTGTTTTCTAAAATTGTTTCAAATTATAAATTGACAGTGCAGACATGATTTCAATAATGATATTGAGGGCTGGGAAGGAACACAGGAGCAATTCTTGATGTTTCTAAAACAGCCATTTGGGAATTATATGTGGGTATTTGCTAGATGGTTTTTGGTTTTTTCTACATCAGTCGATCCAGGTGGGGCTTTGTGGAGAGCTGGACACTTGGTTTCCATCTGGAACATTTATTTATCACCTTTATGTTCAAGTCTTACTTGAAGGTGCCTCCTAAAATGATGTTGAGTCCATCTCACTTATGCCTGACGGTGTTTCAACAAGAAGTAACTCCAGTTTATAGAGGGTGGAGGCTGAGGCACCCATAAATTAAATCCTATGTGGGCAGGAGATGGAAAGATGGGAGATAACCCAAAATCCTTGGAGGCTCTGTCTAGCCTGTCCTCTGCACACTAAGAAAATGAGGTGGCAGGAATGAAGGAACATAAAGAGAAGGAGGGAGCAGAAAAAAGAGAAGGGAAAGCAGAAGAAACCATGAAATAAAACTATTAATTTATAGAATGGGCTTTGGAGCAAAGGAAACCATGAAATAAAAATATTAAATTTATAGAATGGGGCTTGGAGCAACCTGGTCTAGTGAAAGGTGTCCCTGCACATGGCAAGGGGTGGAACAGGTTGATCTTTAAGGTCTCTTCCAACCCAAACTATTCTGTAATTCCATTATCATTTCCATATGAAGAGAATGTCCTTTTGCCAGCTAATTGGTTTTATTTGCAAGGGGAAGAATTCTCATGTAGTAAAGATTATTTAAGTCCTGAGATATCTTTTAAACCCTAAGTCATCCTGGGTGTGTCACAGTAGGTCAGTTCACACTGAGAATACAGAAGATTTTAGGTAGTTTTCAGTACTCTTTAAAATCCTAGCACAGTTTTTTTCCCAAAACTTCAACCTTTTGAATTACAGTTATGAGAACTAATTCTCTTTTTTTTTTTTCTTTTTTTTTTTTTTTGTCCTCCTCTTGCTTAAGTTTAATTTTTACTGCCAGCCTTGGTGGTGTCTGTTCTGGAGAGTAGCAGGAAAAGCTGATAAGGGCATAGGACAGAAATCTTTGTGCTTATCTCCCTGCAACACATGGAGCTGAGAGTGCATCCTTTTCCTGTCCTAGGACAGGAGACGTAAACTGACCATCTCCTGACAGCAGGGACTTCAAACAGAGCCTCCAGCGTCCACAGGGTAGGAATCTTCTCTCAACTTCAGAGGCCAGCTAGGTGAAAGTGGGTCACTGGCTGTTTAGAAAGCTGGGTTAGTGCCAAAAAGAATAAAAATAAAAAAAAAACCCACCACAGTTCTGATAATTGCTGGGTCAATAGCCATCTCTGTAGATATTGTGGTGATTTTTTCCCCCAAAGGACATAAATTCAGCCCAACTTCTAATTGTTTGTTTAGACTTTCACCAGAAGGTGAATTAATTTTAAAAGTAGGGAAAGAAAAAAATGTACTCCAAAAGAGTTTTGTAAAATCAGAATTTTGCTGTCAGATTTGGAACAAAGGTCAGACAGAAATTGTCCTCACAGAAGGGGTTATTTGGACAGTGTTGTCACAGATGAACATTCTTTTATGCATTGTCTTTTTGATAACAAAGTGACCTAAAACTGAAGGGTCTGAGGCAGAGGGAGTGGGAATTGGAGCAAAGAGAACCTTCCACGAGGAATGCCTCAGTGTGCCTGGAGCTGTGCCAAGCCTGGGCTGTGACTCCAGGTTGGGAACCAATTCTTGGAAAACTGTAAACACAGTTAAGAATTGGCTAGAGCAACTTATTTTTACACTTAATAACAGCTTGGGTTCATTCCTAATTTTCACCATTAAGAGAGGCACAGAAAGTCCCAGCTCTTCTGGCTCCATGTGAAAATCTTCCTCAATGGCCAAAGCCAAGAAAGAGAAATGCAGGAAGAAAACCAGGAGTCCCCAATCAAATATTGGTGCTGAACAGTTTGGGACAAGCTGCTTCAGTGCTTCCCAGGCCTTGGTGTCCCTGCTGTAGGACAGCCCAAGAACTCCATGGCAATGCCAAGTTCAACACAGAGGATCACAATGGCAAAGAATCTTTGGAAGTGTTTTTCTTTTCATTAAGTGCCTGCCTGGCAGCCTGACCCTTTCCAGAGTGGCTTGCTCTGGAGTCTCCCTTCAGGGGAACTCAGCACCAAATCTTCATTTTCCCAGAAATCCTGGGACTCTGCAGGTTTCCCAGCTCTGACAGCAGCTCCCATCAGCTGAAGGTGCAGCCTCATTCTCTGAACATTTATTTATTGCTCTGACATTGGCAGGCCTTGCTGAGGCAAGTCTCATCTGCTTCATATGTTCACTTGGAGACCTCACCAAGGCTGAAGAAACAGCGATGATCTCATCCTTTCCTTTTGTTTCAGGATTCACAGCAGTTCCTCCAGAATGATTGATTTGTTGTATTTTTTTTTAACAGTCACTTCTAGTAAATGTGAGGGCTGGAGGAATTAGTAGCATTAAATCTCAAAGGTTTTCAGCTCTAGGCTGGGATTTGAGGTTTACTACAGTCCTTAATCTCAGCTCGTGGTCACATAACTTTGATAAAGGCTGGCTTTGAGTGGAAAACCAGTAAACTTTTATCTCTTCCCTCCTTCCAGTCTGATATTCCTGTCCCAGAAAACCTCAAATGACTTCCCAAATGCAGCTCAGGCAGTGCAGAGCAGCTCTAGGACCCTTCAGCAGTGGGATGAATGGGATCCCTGGAGTCGTGTGATTAATCCCATTATAATCCAAACTTCCTAGTTTTCTTCCAGTCCCTGTGAATCAGATGCAAATTGTACCCTGTGGGGTTGGATAATCTCTCATCAATAGCAGGCTCCCAGCTGCCTCTGCAGGTCTTTTGGTATTTCCAAAATCATCCTCAAACCTTTACACTGTTGTTCTTCCACAACTTTCTGCTCTCCAGGATTCACATTATTGTCAGCTCTGCTTTAAAGACAAAGCACAACTTCTGGGGAATGTTGTAAAAGCTTTTCCTAAAGTGCTGTGAATCTGAGACCAGGTTAAATTTGCTGAGACTTAGGCTTTTCTGCAGTCTTCAAACTAGTGATGGACTAAAGGCCAAAATTTTAGATTCAAAACCCAAATATAGAGATGTTGAGTTTTCTGAGAAGCAGAGGAGCTGGAGCTGGGAGTTCAGCTCCCAGTTTACACCCACATCCCCTTTTCTCCAAGGCAGGAAAACTGGGAACTGGTTTGAGCACAGGGTGTGAAGATCCCAGTCTGGGAGGGAACATTCTTGTACGCAGCTCACCCTTCCCCTGGACTTGGCAAAATGAGCTCAGCTTCCTCCCTCTGAATCACTTTTACCTTCTGCACTGGCACAGAGTTGCCTGGTTAGGTGGTGAACTGGGGTAGAAGATGCAGAGGCAGAAATCAGAATTATGGAAAGTTTAGATTGGAAGGGATCTTAAAGATGATCTAATTCCAAATCCCTGCCACGGGCAGGGACATCTTCTACTATCCCAGGTTGCTCCAAGCCCCATCCAGTAACTCTTGTGTAAGAAATTTGCCATTTGCTGTCAAGCCTGAAGAAAAATTCTGTAGCTGTTGGTTCTGCAAAAATTTCTGTCCTTTTAGAAGGACCCTGACATGCAACTGGAATTTATCCCCAACCTTCCACATCACTTGGCCTCTGCCAGAAAGGCCACATTACCCAGTAATTCCTGCTGGATATTGCAGAGGCTGTCACTCATCTCTGGAGCTGCCCAGCAGCGTGGTAGGAGCCGTTGTTACGTGAGTCCCATCAGCTTTTCCGTGCCCCGGGACATTTGGGAAGCAAATCCCACCACCTGCCAGGGATTTCAGGGCTGTCAGTAAATTCCTTAGTTCCTGGAGAAGTGTTGCCATGGAAGGTGGCCTTTTATTCCTGTTTGTGCTGGCTTGTCTGCATGAGTGTCAATAGCAGCATCAGACTGGGCAAAATGAAACCTGTCAGTAGCTGCCTCCCGATGTTAACGTTGGCAGCAGCTCCTCGGAACTGTTGCAGGGAAGTAGCTCTGGTGGCCAGATTCTTTCAAAATTCAGAGATTACCTGTTTGAATGGTTAACTCCTTCAGGAGAGCTCTCAATCCATTTCCAAGCTGGTTCTTTACATAGGAGGTAATTTAGGAAAGGATCTAAGAGCTCATGAAATCCATCACCTTTCCTCTGAGAGGGATGAGCTCTGCTCATGTGAGTCTTGACAGATGTATTCAAAAATCCCACTATGGTGCTCTTTTACATCAACCCCACAGGCTTTGCACAGGCTGTTGTGTGCCTGACTAAACTGGGAAAAGCTTCTCCAGCTCTATAAAAAATGCATCTCTGCTGCTTCTGTTTACAATCATTATTTCTTTACCACAGGGAGTAGAACATGGAGGTGAGACCATCGTTCTCTCCCAACCTTTGACATTCATGTTGCTCCAGGAATCATAAACCCCAAATCATGCATTCCTGCCTGTGTCCCTGGTTAAGGGTTTAATAGCTGCTGGCACTCCAGGCAGAGATGAGGCTGGCAGATTTTCAGGTTTTCTCAATCATCAAGGCTAAATTACCATTTTTCTCCTTACAGTGAGTATAACCTGACCAGCCCTCAGTGTGAATCATGGCAGGCTCAGACTCTGAATCTGTAGTCTGGCATCTTAACCATTACTGTGACCCTGAACCAGCAGATTGTTGCTGTGTCTGACCTTTCTTCTGAACATATTTTAGGGAGTTAAACTGGAAAAGACATTTAATATTGTTTAGAAAGTGTGTGTGGGAAGAAGGTGGGGGAGAAGGTGGGTAGGGCAGGTTGAAAGATGAAGGTGCTGGAGCACCAGGAGCAGCTTGGGGAGCTGGGAAAGGGGCTCAGCCTGGAGAAAAGGAGGCTCAGGGGGGGCCTTGTGGCTCTGCACAACTCCCTGAAAACAGATTGTAGCCAGGTGGGGGTCAGGCTCTTCTCCCAGGGAACAAGAACCAGGATCAGAGGAAATGGATCCTCCACAGAAGTAAATTCCCTCCCTAATTCTCCTTGGAAGTGAATGAGGAAACCCCCTCTGAATTTCTGGAGACAGTGTCAGGAACCCATCCCATTCCATCCATATGGACTAGACTGAACCAAGTCTGGCTCCTTCCACCCTTCCAGCTGTTCTTTAATTCCCAAACGTGGCCTTTCAGAGGATGTTGAGCAGGTACCTTCACTTGCACGTTGGGGAAGCAGTGATGCCCGGCTGTGCTGGGTGGGCTTTGCAACAATTACACTGTTATTAATTGAAAACCAGCTTGAATACACACACACAGAATTTGTAACAAGAATTCCCACAGCAGCATCCCATGGTGAACTCCCTCTGAGCCCGAGCAGAGAGATAAATCCAAATTTGTGCTTTTTAACTCCTAGAGATGTGCAGCAAACAACGGGAAGACTATTAGGGAATGAAGAATGTGGTCTCTCTCCAGGGAGTTTAATCTGCCCTGGTGACTCCAGGCTTAGCAGGAGATACAAATGGTTCTGTTTCACTGCTTTGTTTTAATGTTGATTTGTTTGTAGTCTGCCCGAGGTACTAATTGGTGTTTTACAAGTAGAAATACAAAGGTGTCTGCCCTGAAGAACTCACTAACAAAAAGCACTGCAGCACCGTCTTAATGACAGTGAAATTTTCTGCCTAATGAACCAATCGCTTTGATAAAATCTCTACCTCCTGGTGAATTCCCTGCTTTGATTTCCCCCTCGACTCCCATCTCCTTTTACACCTCACTTTGTATTCTTTTTTCCACTCTGCTTTAAATTTTGGGGGCGGTTCTCACTCTAATCAACATTTTACAGTGCAGCTCCTGGAAAGAAAGTGAATCACCTCTTTCATTAGGAACAAACAGCACAGGGCTGATGTTGCAACTGTGGATATTTCAGCTGAGAAAGTGGAAGCCCCTGGCCTGGCACTGCATTTTAAGAGGATGGTGGCCTGTCATTAGCTTTTAATCCCTTCGACATGCTGCGGTCCCCAACAGGTTGTAACACGGATGTCAGTGCCTGCATTTGCAATGCTCATACCCAGGATAATCATTGAACAATTCCTCCTCTTTAGTGCTGTGCTGGCTTCTTACCACCTATGACTTAGCATGGATTCTTGCTTTTTTTTTCTTCAGAAGGTGTTGATTGCTGCAAAAGTAGTCATGTTAATGGTTGCCATCCTCACCTTACTCTCACTGCTTCCATTTGGATGTTTCCACTTTTCCAGAGGTGATTTCCTATCTGGAAGAGGGTCTGTGGCTGTTTCTTGTCTGCTTCAGCACAAAATATTATTGTAAATGGTCTTTAGTGGTCATTTATACTGTTGTTACTGTTTTCCTGTTTCTCATTGAGCCTCACTTCCACCTTAAATCAACACCTCCTTTTAGCACAAGTCCTGTTTGCATGAAGGTGGTGAAAAATGTCTGAGAAATCAGATTAGGGTAGTTGGAATTAAAGGTAAATAGTTCTGGCACACTTGATTTTGGGGAGCTTTGGTCCAATTGGCATTATAGGGATTTCTTTTTAACCTCTATCTGTGTGATATCTTGTTTTTAAAATTGTCCAGCTTCTTTTAGATATGGTATTTTAGGCATGCAAGAAGCATCAATAACATCCAGCAACAGGCTGGATGAACTGCTGAAATACATCCTGACTTTCTAATTTTATACTATTTCATAGTAGGTTCTATTTTACCCACGTGCATTTCTTTTTATTTGTCAACACTGAATTATTTTGGTTTTATTTCAGCTGTTTAAAGGACTGCTTCATTTTTAGCCTGACTTTCAGGTCAGTTAAAGAATAGATGATTTTTTTTTTTTTTAACACTTACTGTCCTTGGAAGTGTTTGGAAGACATGGATGTGGCACTTGAGGATGTGGTTTATGGGTGAACATGGTGGCACTGCTGGATTGACTTTTCCAACCTTAATGATTCCATGATTCTGTAATTTTTTTTTGTTCTATTCCATCGTCTCTCACTGATTTGAGGCACAATCCACAGGCAGACAAATTTGACGTTCCTACTCTTTGTGAAAATAAATTATTGCATGAAAAGGAAAGACAAATCATTTTCCCAGCTGGGTTCAACTGTGTCATTTGACATCAGAGAATCCACATGGAGAAAAGGTGTTAAAAACTCCATAACCACAGTTACATCTTCTATCAAAACCTGTTAGAAGCTTAATCAGGTCCAGGATTATCCAGCCACAATATCCAAAACACAACCATCCTTTCCTAAATGAAAAACAGGGCTCCCACCTTGGATCAGCCATCACCTTCACCTGTGCTTGGAATGAGTTCTTGGAGAACTCCATGGCTCCACCCTCCTGCTTTTCTCAGGGCATTAAGTGTGGGGTAATGAAGGGAATGAACCTGAGCTGGCATTGCTCAGTCACTGCAGGGATCTGAGATGGGATGGTTTGGTGGTGTTGGGACCACCCAGCTCTGGAGGCAGCAGGAGGGATCAGCAGAGAGCAAAACCAAGGAAAGAGCAAGGCAGTGGAGGATTAACTGGAAGGAGGCAAAGCAAAATTAGCAAGGAGATTTAAGGTGGATTTTAGAGTGTAACTGGGGGTAGGCAGCATCTCTTGAAGCTTCTGTGTTCCTGCTAAACGTGGGGCCACTCAGGTCTGATGGATGAGGAGACACTCCCCATCCCTGGAAGTGTCCTAAATCACATTGGGCGAGGCTTGGAGCAACCTAGGATAGTGGAAGGTGTCCCTGCCCATGATTTTTAAGGTCCCTGCCAACCCAAACCATTCTGTGATTCTTTATTTCCCTTTTTTCTACACTGTTTTAGTGCTCAGCATCGAGCAAGAATTTCTTTGCTCTTTGCAAAGAAATTTGCTCTCTGCTCTTCTCTTTCTTTGCTGGCATCTGTTTTTTTTTTTCTCTGCTTCAGGACACTTAGGACTTCTTGCTGAGCTCTCCTGAGCCTTCCATGATGGATTTGAGGCCCCAGCCAGCAGCACTTCCCTCTCAAGAAAACAGCTTCCCACAGCTGAGGAACAGGAGGGGTCTGGGGACAGCCAGCTCCATGTTGGGCTGATACATCCCTGACAGGAGGGTGCAGCCAGCTGGGGGTCAGGTTCTTCTCCCAGGTGACAAGTGACAGAACCAGAGGAAATGGCCACAAGCTGCACCAGGGGAGGTTTAAATTGGATATTAGGAAAAATGGAAAGGGTTGTCGAGCCCTGACACAGCTGCCCAGGGCAGTAGTGGAGTTCCCATCCCTGCAGGGGTTTCAAAGCTCTGTGGATGTGGCACTTGGGGATATGGATCAGTGGTGACCTTGGCAGTGCTGGGGGATGTCTGGACTCGGTGATCTCTGAGGGCTTTTGCAACCTCAGTGATTCCACAATTCTGTTTTCCTTTCCTTACCTGCAGACCGCAGAGCATTAGGAGCAAACAAGACGTTGGGAACAAATTGGTTTTCCCTTTAATCTGACATTTCCTCTTGAGTCTTCATTTTGCTGCTTATTCCTGGAGCAGTTTGCTGCTGATCTGTGATAAGCATCCCATTCCCACTCCTTTTCCAGAGCTCCTGTGCCAGGAGACATTCCGGCTTGGAACGCGTGCGCTGCCTGCGGGGTCGCCTACCTGGCAATTATTTGTATTGCTTTGTACCCACTCAGAGCCTTTAACCTGCAAGTCCCTTGGGGCACAGGTTCTGTGTTTTGTGTGGTTCACTGGGCAACCAGAGAGCTCTTCACTCCCCTCAGGGCATTACACAAAGTGTTAATAATAAAATCCTAGGAAATCTATCCGGAATTGCGGGCACAGGGATTTTCTCGTTGGCGGTTTTTTGCATTGCTGCAGAATCTTTATGCAGCAGAATCTTTATGCGGTTCCATAAAGCTGGAATGAAAGAGAAGTGAGCCTTTAAAACTCAACCAGGTCAAAACCAGGGATGCAGTCATCACCAAAACAATAAAAAAAGGGAAAACACCTCTGCTCTGGAGCCAGGCTGAGAGAGCTGGGAATGTTCACCTGGAGAAGAGAAGGATCCAGGGAGAGCTCAGAGCCCCTTCCAGAGCCTAAATGGCTCCAGGAGAGCTGGAGAGGGACTTGAGACAAGGCATGGAGGGACAGGACACAGGGAAGGGCTTCTCACTGCCATAGGGCAAGGATGGATGGATATTGGGAAGGAATTGTTCCCTGTGAGGGTGGGGAGGCCCTGGCATAGGTTGCCCGGAGAAACTGTGGCTGCCTCTGCATCCCTGGAAGTGTTCACAGCCAGGTTGGATGGGGCTTGGAGCAACCTGGGATAGTGGAAGGTGTCCCTGCCCTGTCAGGGGATGGGATTGGATGAGCTTTAGGTTCCCACCCAGCCCAAACCATTCTGTGATTCCATGAAAAGCAGAACAGAAACACAAAGGTTGGCCATGGAAAGCAGCCCAAAGGCAAAGAAGTCCAAGGGTGGATTTGAAGGTGGAAAATGAGGCTCCTTACTCTCAGGAGAAGAATTCAGTGTAAACCCAAGAGCAGATTAGACAGATATGGATGTGAAACAATAATAAATCAAATACTTTTACCTTTAATGCCTGGTAGATCAGGACTCTATTGCCCATGAGCAGAAAAGCTGAGATAAGATCCTGACTGTGAGGCTACAAAGTGGCTCAACATTATAGGATCAGAGAATCACAGAAGGGCTTGGGTTGGAAAGATCCCTAAAGATCACTGAGTTCCAGCCATTCCATGGCTTTTTATCAGTTTTGAAGGACAAGACCTCTCCTCTTGGACATTTAAGACTTCCTTTACCACTAAAGCAGACCTGGGAAATTTCTATCCTGTATGTGCTGATCTGAGCTGTTCTCTCCTCAAATGACCTAAGGTTAAAGCAGGTGAGTTGTTCTGCAGGTTGGCAGAGCCAAAGTTGTGCCAGGGATGGCAGATTTCACCAAGTGACCATGAGGATCCTTTGTCCCAGGTCACAGCAGACGTGCTCTGTCTTGCTCAGGCTGCAGGGCTGGGTGAGACATTCTGGCACTCTCAGGCTCCAGGGATTATCCATTAGTTTGTGCCAGCTGCTCCATTACAGGTTTTCCAGCTGCTTTTTGGCTCAAATGTGCTGTTCGCTTTCCTGTTCTCAGTGGGGATCACCTCTCAGTTTGGTGTTTCTGGACAGGATCAGTGGTGGGTGGATCTAAAATCAGAATTTCAGAGTGTGGTCATCATTGTTGACCTACTCAAGGCTGTAAAATGTAGAGATTTAACCACATACTTCCCCCCTCTCCTTTCCTCAACATTATTCCTTCTCTGTACATTCCAAATGCCATCTTTCTCCATCCCAATAACCATTCCAAACTGATCATTTATCCTTTTCTTCCCCTTCTTCATCCTCCTTTATGCTTCCTTGGCTCCCCAGCAGCATTCTGCTTCAGCCTTATTAGAAACCTTTGTCTAATTGCTTTGGAACCTTATTTTTCAGTATTGAAGGGATACCCAGGATTCATAACACTCCTTAGGAAGTGTGCAGGAGCCTGGAAGAGCTGTCTTACAGTAGGAAGCCTCAGGAGTTGGAAATATTTTATTTGCTGCTGAAATAAGAGCGAGTTTTTAGGCTTTCCCTGATAATTGTTACCATTCCCTACAGGCTATTGTGGGATGTGTGGATGGAAACCCAAGAATACGTTCTGTCCTTGTCTCCTCCAGCAGTTTTTTTTTCATCCTGAATGATGTCATGATGTTGGTGTTGCATCTTGCTCATGGTTACAGTCATCCTGTCTTTCCTTCCTTCGGTGCTCCCGTTGCCAGAGTTAATTTAGAACCAAACTGTGTAAATACTCACAACGGGTCGTGTTAATGAGCAGGGAAAAGCAGCAAAACCTGGAAATCCAAATAAAGTCAGAACATTTTATATCTCCTTTAAAACACAGCGTTCACCTTTGCTTTTGTGCTGCCTTGGAGGAAAATTTGTGCCTCCAGGAACTTGGAAGCTGCAAGCGAGCACGGAACAATGCAAGTCTCTGCAGAAACGGGGCTGTGATAACTTGGCTTTTTTGGCCTACATTTCTCAGTGGTTATTATTTGTTAATTATGTTGTAGAGTGCTCACAAGTGGGCTAATTGCTTCCCCAGAGAGCTTGCAAGGAAATGATGGACAGAACAAGGGCAGGATGTTACACATCTCAGATAGCGAAGAGGGTAAGGTAGGACACGGGCAAGATGGGTAGGGAAACACTTGGAGCAGCATTTTGAAGCTGAGAGGAGAAGAGTTGTGTTGGTTTTTGGAGGGGAGGATGAGTCCCATTTGGAATTGATCTGAGGAGCTGATTGTCAGAAGAGTTGTTTAAGGAAGCATCGAAACTAAAGGCAGAAATGAAGAAGAAATGCAAGAATTTATCAAAGAAAAAAAAAAAAGGCTGCAGAGAGGTTGTACCTGTCTGGGTTGTAGTGAATCCTTGAAAACAAGGATAAGATCTTTATGAGCAGTAGCCACACTGCATGAATGATCTTCCTTAAAAAATAAATCCCATTCCTCAGACCAACTCTTTTCTTCAGACCATTATAGATGGGAGAGAAGGAAAAAAAAGTGCATATACAGCCCTGCTGTTGTATTTCAAATTTAAGTCTCATTCTTGCTGGTTTTGTTTCTGCATCTTTCTTTTATCCTACACAGGAGGGTATTTATGGTATTTAAGGTATTTCTGGTCTGTCCTGCCCCAAATTGGGAAGTTCTGATTCATTTCCCTGTGCTCTGAGTCCCCCTTTGCACCTGCTTAGAGGAAAGGAACCAAGCCTGAGGAAGGCACACTAAAAAGTGACAACAAAGTGACACAAGGTATTTCTCAGGCTCCTGGGCCACTGCTGGTGCTGAAAAACAGGAAATGTCTTTCTGCTTCCCCAGAGATCTGAGCTGGTTTGTATCCGTGGATCAGCTCTCCCACAAATCACTATCTCACATCAGAGGAACAGAAGAGGCTCAAGTGTTGATTTTCCTTTTGAGAAGCATTTTCTGAGGGGGGGAAAGGAGCAAAGCTTTGGTTTAAGTTACCTGCTTCAAATGCTCCTGGAAGCACTTTATTTGTACACAGATCTGCTTTTCTACATTTATTATTAGAAAAGAGCCAGAAGAGGAGTTTGACATAGGCAGGTGTTGTTTTCAGATTTCAAAGCACATGCAGTTTCCTCTGCCAGAAGCCAAAGCTGTGCTGCTGTGACTGTGCTTGCTCTTGGAATTGCTACCAGAACTCCTTTCTCTCCTCTGGGTGCTTCCAATGGTTTTTATTCCATTCTTGCTCTCAGCATCGCAAATCTTCAGAGCCCTCATTGATACCTTTGCTTGTATTCACAGTCTGGCTGGCCAAGCCCACTTGTTGCTTGTTTTGGGGTTCTTCTCTATCTGTAGAGCACAGGAAGAAATCCTGAACTCGAGAATCAGCAAGGGTTTGGTCTCCTGAATTCTTAATAGCAGCTGCCCATTCCACACACATTGCAAAGGGATAATAAAAAGTGCCCAGGACATGTGGAGAAGGCTTGGATTGCTTCTGGGCATGACACAGTACCCACAGAACTGGGGACAGGGATAGGGATGACTGTCCTGGAATCTTGAAGAATTTTTTAGACATTTAGAGTCTGGATTCAGGACAATCTGCACTGATTTGCATCCTGGGCTGATCCCCGGTGTGGGCAGCAGGGGAGGGGAGGATTCTGCTGCTCTGCCCTGCTCAGGTGAGACCCCACCTGCAGAGCTGCCTCCAGCCCTGGGGCCAACAGCAGAAGGATGTGGAGCTGCTGGAGAGAGTCCAGAGGAGGCCACAGAGATGCTCCAAGGGCTGGAGCCCCTCTGCTCTGGGGCCAGGCTGGGAGAGCTGGGAGGATTCACCTGGAGAGGAGAAGGATCCAGGGAGAGCTCAGAGCCCCTTCCAGGGCCTAAAGGGGCTCCAGGAGAGCTGGAGAGGGACTGGGGACAAGGCATGGAGGGACAGGACACAGGGAATGGCTTCCCACTGCCAGAGGGCAGGGATGGATGGGAATTTGGGAAGGAATTCTTAGCTTTGAGGGTGATGAGGGTCTGGCACAGGTTGCCCAGAGAAGCTGTGGCTGCCCCTGCATCCCTGGAAGTTTTCACAGCCAGATTGGACAGGGCTTGGATCACCCTGGGATAGTGGAAGGTGTCCCTGCCCATGGCAGGGGGTGAAACTGGATGAGCTTTAGGTTCCCACCCAACCCAAACCATTCCATGATTTTTCTCTGCCCACTCCTTTAAAATACAATATCTGAGACTCCTGGTGGTTTGATTCCTCACACATCTGTCACAAAAGTGCTGGGTCAGGGCTGTGTTCAGTGTCCCAGCCCCAGCTGCACATGAGTGGAATTCCAGGGTTATTTCCATCCTTGTTCATCTGGGATACCTCTGTGAAGGATCTCAGAGCACCATACAAACACTTTATGAAGCTCTTAGCCCTGCTCTGAGTTTCATGCAGTTGATCAGGCATGTTCTGTGCTTTGATAACCTGTGCCAGAGCTGGAGGGAATAACTTCTCCAGGGTTTCCCAGCAGCTGGGAAGAGAACTTGGGAAACGTGACCTTCCCAGTCCTGTGCTTGCTTTGCTGGACTGCACTTCCTCTGTTATTCAAGGTGAGAACAGAACAGTTAGAATTGATTTAGGTGCTTTCTGGGGAGATGAAGTCACTGTGTTTGGATCTCTGCTTCGTGCCAATAGAGAGATCCTAAGGGAAATCTCTCCTAGTAGTTTTGTTTATATCCAGTCTTAGGCACAGATGTAATTTGCAGGGAAATGTGAAGGAAGAGAGGCTGTGCTGGCCTCAGCAGAGGAGCTGGAGTGGAATGTCACAGGGATATCTAAGTGTCTCTCAAGATATGAAAAGGATTTTCTCTGCCATGTGCTGAGGTTTTTTAACTCATTCCTTATGTGCTTTCAGCCTTCTGCACCTCTTGGGAATTATCCCATGGTGAGTATTCCCCCTTAGCCTCAGCTCCTGGACTTTTCTCTCTGCCTTTGTTGTGCAATAACTTCAATAAATTGTGTTCTTTTTCCTGAAAAGTGTAAGAACAGTAGGAGGAAGTGTATGTGTGTGCCCTGTGGGACACAGTGCCAGGATTCCCAAGCTGCCCTTGGAAATACAGGTGCTGTGGCCTGACCAGGATCTGCTCAGGACAGCTGGAATGAATCCCCAGGACTATCCTTGCAATCACGTCCCTGGCCAGAATTTAATCCGTTGCACTTTTGCAACCCTGTTGTTTCCTGTTCCTCTGGTGTTTGCAGGCTGGAGGCAAAACCTGGCTGAGTGTCACAGCTTGATTGTGAAGCTCCTGTTTCACTGATGGGATCAGGCTGGGCTCCAGCTCATCCTGCACCCCTGGAAATGGATTGTTTGTGTCACAAACAAATGGCATTTTGCATACCAGGACTATTCAGCAAGAGAGATGGGGGTTTTCTGGTGTGTGAATTGTAAGAATGAATGAAAATTGCTAAAATTGGCCCCTTGCTGAGGTACAGGATGAGCTTTTGACAAAAATGTAAAACAGAAGGACGAGACAGGCTGGGAGAATTTGGATGTGGTTTTAATAGAAACGCATCACCACAGAATTTAAAACTGAAATAAAAATGGAATCAGCAAATACAATGTAAATGAAAATCAAGCACCTGTAGATTGCTGCAGTGGGGTGAAATGGGTGTTATTAAGTGGTGATAAAACCTCCTCATTAGGATGTGGTGCCACATCCAAGGCCAGGCTGGATGGAGCTTGGAACAGTCTGGGATAGTGGAAAGTGTCCCTGCCCATGGCAGGAAGGTGGAATTGGGATGGGCTTTAAGGTCCCTTCCCACCCAAACCATTCCATGATTCTGTAATCACAACAGGGATATCCTGAAGGATGGTAAAGCCTCTGTCTTTGGAGATTTAATTCCAAAAAAAAAGGTTTAACTCCACTAAAAAAATTGGAGCTGGTCTAGCACTCACAGTAGTTCTGCTCCAGAGGTCAATGATCCTATTAATAACCTCCAGATTATTTTAGGTATAAATATACTATAATAAAATTCCTCAGCCTTTTGATTGCTAGAGAAACAATCTGCTCTTTTGTAGTTGCAAGTGTAGCAAAAATGGATCTTTAATTCCATGGAAAACATTTTTCCTTGTCCCCTTTCCATTCATTACTTCCTTACCTCTCTTCTTGTCCTTGCTGGGTTAGAGACAGCCAATGGCTCATGTGGAGTGTAGAAGTTAATATCAACTGCAAGTTAATATCAACACAGCTGATGTTTCAATATATTCTGGCACAGAATTTATTTTAACAGTCAAACAGGAAAGTGCTTCTCTGTAGTTATTGGAACTTGTCCTTTTAACAAGTGTCATGTCACCCAGGTATTGGACATTCAGGATTCTCATTCCATTTCCCATCAGTGGATTCATTGTTCTATTGGTACTCAGGATAAATCACAGTAAAATTAAACCTTTCTATGGATATGTGGCGTGTCCTGGTGATTACACCACCATGGCAAACAAAAAACAGAAGTTGCAGGAGATCTGAATTTTTACCACTTTTGTCCAGGTTGAGAATCCCTGCTTCTCATCTCTTTCATTAAACCCTCATTTATTTTAACAGGCTGCCTATGGAAGTGGTGGAAACATCATTCCAGGAGGGATTTAAAATCTGTGTGGTTATGGCACTTGGGGACGTGGGTTGGTGATGGCCTTGGCAGTGCTGGGGAATTTTTGGACTCAATGGTCTGGGATGGATTTTCCAACCTTAACAATTCTGTGATCACCAGGAGGTCAAATTGCATCCCTATTTAGGTTTTTGAAGCATTACAGGACTAAAAGTTACTTCTGGAGTCCAGATCTTGCATTTTCCATTCCAAGCAAGAATTAACTCCCCCTAACACTTCCCTGGTAGTTGTCTGAGTTGTTTTCAGTGGTTGAGACTCCCAATGATTGTTAAGGCTTCACAAATATATTGATTTCTCCTACTGGCAAAGTTTTCCTGTGGATAATTTTCATCTGCTGCTTGTCCTTTTCCTCATGAGCACCAGGGCAATTGTCCTGTTTTCCCTTTGCATCAGCCCTTTCTGTATTGGGAGTCTGTTCTCATCACCTCTTCACAAGATGCTGTCTGCAATAAACCAATTTTAATCAGGTAAATTAAAACCATTAGAGCCTCCTGGGTACCTGTTCTGATGCCAGAATCGACTGCAGAACTGTTGGTATGTGGCCTTATTTATGCATGTATTTATTTTAATCCTGCTTAAACTCATCAGGCTACAGGTCTTTGTTCACCCTCTCGCCTGTTTGATCCCAATCCAAATGTTAATGCTTGTACTTAGCTCGAAGTTGTCAGCTCCTTAAAGCCAGACTCTGTCATCCTTGATGTCTGCAAAGCTCCAGAGTGACTCTTCAGGAATCATCTGCAGCCATTCCTGGGATGGAGAGATACAGGGATGCCCTCAGCTCTTGCCTCTCAAGTTTTGTGCACTGCATGAGGGTCCTACCAGCCTCTCGGTGAGGAGCTGAAGCAGCAGGAACAGAACAGGATTATTTTAATCTTATTGTTACAGTTTCTCAGCAAGGAAGTTGGTAAGAAAGGCGGAACAGTGGTGGCTGCAGTTTAAAGCTAAGAGTGATCCTGTGTTTTCCATGGAACTCAGGCTCCATGTGCTTCATCCAGCCCACTTTTTGTCATTTAAGTGAGAGCCCACTGAAATAGTTTAGCTTTATTCTGCCTTTTTGCTCATCCCTTCTGGACTTTGCCTTTTGTGCCGTTTTTGTGAATTGGATTTCACAAAATCATTGTGAATTAGTACCAATAAAGCAAAGTCATGTGGAATTACTGGGCTTGAGTAATAGTAGTTCATATGTAGCAGACAGAGATGGTATAAGAGATTATTTGATTCCCCTGTTTTATGATTTTAAGTGTGAAAAAGGAAATACTTGCATTTTGAAGAGGAGGGAAACTTCTCTGAATTAATCCAGGCTGCTTCTCTTGCTCCTGTATGTTTCCAGCACCCTTTGCTTTGCCCATGGGTTCTGTCTCACTTTTCCTCCCAGGATAACATACAGGTGTAGCTCTTATTTTTGAATATTAATTATAATAATCCTAGAATGGTTTGGGTTGAAATAGACCTTAAAGCTCATCCCATTCCTACCTCTGCCATGGACACCTTCCACTAGACCAGGCTGGGTTTCAAACCCATTTGATTTCATGATGTGTCCAAATCCTTCCCACTTTTGGCTTCTTCTCTTCATTATTTTCACTGATGTGAATTCCTTTGATAATTGGCCATAACTCCCTGTTTTTTCCTTTCACCAAATAACTGAAAGGTGCTCTGAGAGTGGGATGCCCTAGAAATGCAATCCTGATCCTGAAGGATTCAAGGGAACCAGGATTTCCCTCTGTAAGTTTAGTGTACTCCCTTAATGATTTAATCAGCAAGCAAAGAAAGGCAGAGAAAAACACGGTGGTACATGGAGTGCTTTATGTCTTTAGATTATTTTCCATACATTTCACTAATTACATAAACAGATGATATTTACAGGGAACTTCTGCCTGTAATTGACCTTCATCTCTTCCTGTGCACTTCCCAACCTCTCCTTGAATTTTCCTATTGTTTCCTCTTACTCATTCCACGTTTAACACCATGTTTCAAGCAGTCCTTTTGTTTTGCTTGGGACCATCCTACCAATTGCCTATTCCCCATTCCTTTTAACTTCATCTCAGGCAATTTTGAACTCATGGCATGGACAAACATAATTTCCAAAGCCCAGTCTTCAGGTTTCCCTCCAGTTCCAGCCCAATTGCTCTTTTCCTTTTACTTGATCATCAGTTCTCTGGAGGAAGAATATTTCTTTCTGTCTTTTATCTGGTGAAAATTTTGTCTTTCAGAATATTCAGCAGCACAATCCACTTTTAGGGATATCTGCCTTATTTTTCTTTGAATTTTTTCTCTGTGTTGGGTCAAGTAGGGGAGGAATTACATAAACTTTGAGGGGTTAGAGAAAACCCCTGGTTAGAGTTCAGCAGTGTTCCCATGGCTACTGGGACAGGTACACCACAGAAGCAGGAATACCTTGGCATTTAACAGCCCTTCCAGGTGATTTATGGTTTTACATAAGCTTTTCCTAAACTCAGAGGTTTTCTAGGGTTGGCACCTCTTTGCTTGTCTCCATGCCCTGTTAATTCTGTGCTCAGTGGCCCGTGGTTATTAAAATTCTTATCAATAAAGGAGTTTCTGAGCAAGGTTCTTATTTTCTAAACTCGTACATACTTTTGGAACTCCTCTGCTTAACCAAAGGAACATTTGTTTTTATGCCTAATGTACTTCATGAAAAGAAAGAAACGTGTAGAGTTCAAGTAATATTTGCCTTCAATTACAGTAATTAAGTTGTCAGGACTTGAAGTCACCAAGGCAATGAGAAAATCCTTTCCTGGTTGGCCAGGGAGCAATGGGTGTTCTGGACCCGAGTGTGTTTTACACATTGGGGTGGGGAGGGAAACGGTCCTGGCTGAAAACCTGGGAGTCTGTTTGTCCTTTTGCAATCCAGGGTGTCAGAGTCCTGCTGTGGGGGGAAGGAAAATGAAGCCCTGTTTGCATGGGCTTCAGCAGGACCAGGGAAGTGATTGTCCCTCTGTGCTGGCACTGCTGGGGCACCTCCAGTGCTGGGGACAGCTCTGGGACCCTCCCAACAAGAGAGACCTGGAGGGACTGGAGCATGTCCAGGGAAGGGAACGGAGCTGGGGAAGGGGCTGGAGCAGCAGGAGCATCTGAGGGAGCTGGGAAAGGGGCTCAGCCTGGAGAAAAGGAGGCTCAGGGGGGACCTTGTGGCTCTGCACAACTCCCTGACAGGAGGGGACAGCCAGGGAGGGTCAGGCTCTGATCCCAGGGAACAGGGACAGGAGGAGAGGACAGAACCTCAAATTGCACCAGGTTGGACATCAGGAGGAATTTCTTCATGGAAAAAAGTTGTTAAACATTGGAAGGGGCTGCCCAGGGAGGTTTGGAGTCCCCATGCCTGGAGGTGTCCAATGAAGACCTGTACATGGCTCTCAGTGCTTTGGGCTGGGTGACAAGGATGGTCCCAGGATGGAGTTGATGGTGTTTGAGCTCTTTTCCAACCTAAATGATCCAATGTGATGACATGGGATTCTCTGCTTGTTGATTTAGGTTTTACTAAAAAAAAAATATATAAATATAGCTCAACCCATTTATCCTTGTAATTCTGTCTTGTTAAACTTCTGCTGCAGCTCCCCTTTCAAAGGTAACCTCTGTGGATACATCCTGTTTTTCCCCATGTTCCACATCCCTTTTCAGGCTTCTTTGCCAGAAGTCAAATAGTTTCAGTTACTTCATAACCCTTCAGGAACACTACAACATATCCCTACAAGAAAAGTCCCTAATTTTGATAAGTGCCCACACAAACATCACTGGAATCTCAAGTGCTGCCTTACTTTCGTTCCACTGGAATAGCTCTCTTGAAAGCAGATGGATGAGGAAATCACCACTCATAATGCATCACTAATGACACCAATTTTTGCATTCCTGCTCATGGGAGTAAAGGTTATGGATGCATAAGGAACCAGATCTGGAAAACCTTACTCACAAACCCTAATAAACCCAGCTTCAGCCAGCAAGTTTAATGATGCCCTCAAGAGAGCCAGGTCCCTTATCTGCAGCATCACACAATAACTATAAAGTGTTGAGATAAGTGGGGTTTTATCTCCCAGGTCTTTGCTGGCCTTCCCTGAGTATCAGGTTATGGCAAAGTGGCTGTGAAATCTGACTGCTCTGATTTGGGCAGGCAGGATTCAGGATGTGTGGGCAGAGTGGATGCTCTTACCCATCTGTGCATTTATGAATGGGAAATCAGGGAATTATCTCTGACTGTAATCCCTGCGGATCCCCTTTCCTTCAGGAAGGGGTTGTAGGGCAGATGTTGGTGAGGATTCTACATCAGCTTTTGAGCATCCTTCCCAGCTTTTCCCATCCACAGAGGGTACCTGGTTCCCTGTGGTTTGTACAAGGCTTTAAAAAACAATTAATGAGCTGAGGGAGCTGGAAAGGGGCTCAGCCTGGAGAAAAGGAGGCTCAGGGGGGATCTTGTGGCTCTGCACAACTCCTGACAGGAGGGGACAGCCAGAGAGATCAGGCTCTGATCCCAGGATGAGAGGGAACAGCCTCAAATTGTGCCAGGGGAGGTTCAGGTTGGACATCAGGAGGACTTTCTGCATGGAAAGGGTGGTCAGGCATTGGAAGGAGCTGCCCAAGAAGGTTTGGAGTCCCCACCCCTGGAGGTGTCCAAGGTGTGACTGGATGTGGCACTCAGTGCTCTGGGCTGGTGACAAAGTGGGGATCAGTCACAGCTTGGACTCTATAGTCTTGGAGCTCTTTTGCAACCTGAATGATTCTGTGATTCTATGAAAATTTGGGACATTTCCAAGAGTCTTTTGTGACTTTTGCCAAGCAAAAGGCTATACCACAAAGGCTTTGTTTTGAGTGGTTTGGTATGTATGTGAACAAGCCTTAATTTCAGCTGCCTTTCTGGTTTGTTTCTTTTGTAAATGTCAGATAATTTAACAAATTATACATTTCCATCTTGTGGCATTTGTTGCTTTCTCAGTCAATTCTCTTCATGCCATCCATAACATCCAGCTCCAGAGCTGTACTTTGCTTTCAGTTTGGTATTTCTTAGTTTGATATTTCCTTTCTAGAAAGGAGACTCTTCACCTGCAACTGGAGATGAGCAGCTCTTTATTTCATATCTGCAGAAACCTTGTAAGATGTAACCTGTGATGTTGTTTGTGCCATCTGATAACGTGTGATCAAATGGAGCCTGTTTAAATAACAACATCTGGGACACCCTGACAGCAGAGCAGCTCTGAAACAAACATTTCCAAAGATCAGATAAGATGGGAGAGATGCCTCAATGCTGGATTGCTCCCTGGATTACAAGTTCTTTGCTGAAGAGTTATTCCAGGCATGGGATTTCCTTTGTGCCACAGGCTAATGGGTTGCAGTGGATCATTTTTCATGCTGGTTTATGTCTTGCAGAGACATGTGCTTTGTAAAGTCAGTGTAATGCACTGAGTATGGCAGTGGTAGACATGAGTTACGTAGGAGTAGGTAAACTAAGGAACTCAAAACAACTGAAAATTGGCTTGGTTTGTGTTCTCTTGCTGCCTTCCCTCCTTCCACGTCTTTTCCCTAAACCTACAGCATCTTTCACATTAAGGGCTGCCTCACTTCCACCCAAATCTGTACTTTCATAGTTAATTTTCAAAGCACCACGTTGCTTTTCAGTATTTTCCTTATTAGTGTGCAAAAAATCAGCATTATGTTTAAAGCCATGACTCCTGGACTCACTCCTGCTCCTCTCTGTTCTCTTGCAGGAGGATATTGCTGATCCTGACTCCCAAGAAGAGGAGAGGACCAAGTGTCTCTCCAGCCCTGGAGATGGTTCCAGCACAGTGAAGAGTGCTCTCACTGTCCAGGAATATTTTGCCAAGCGCATGGCAAAGCTGAAGGGATCCCAGCAGGAAACAGAACCAAAGGTGGATCATTCCAGCCCAGCAGCTGAAGAAGCTGTGGAGCCTTCAGAAGAGCTGGAAACCAAAGTCAAAAAGAAAAAGAAGAAGCAGAAGAGAGATGATGAGGCAGAAAGGACAGAGGACTGTGAGAAACCAGGGAAAAAGCCTAAGACAGGGAGCTTGAATGGAAAAGAACTGGATGATCCACTAAATGAATGTCACAAAAGGAAAAAAAAGAGGAAACATAAAGAGGAGAACGAAGGAGAAAACATCAGTTGTGATGAGAATACAGGCAATGGAGAAATTTCTGTGGGAATGTCTGAGGGGGAGGAACTCAGCACAGAGGAGCAGGGGGAAAGGCAGAAGAAACGCCACAAGAAGAAGCACAAAAAGCAAAAAGAGGAGACAGGGGAGTGTGGGGAAGGAGCACCCAGAAAGAAAAAGAAGCACTGCAAGAACATTTAACCCTTTCAGGCTCAGGGGTGAGTCTGTGTTGTAGGAGGCTCTGTGTAAACACAGCACCAATCCGGGCTTGGACACTGCTCCAGCTCCAGATGGATCTAAGCACAGTCTGGATCTAAACTCAGACTGGATTTAAACTCAGACTCTATCTAAACCCACCTTTTCCAAGGGAAAACATGGTGATGGACCAACAGGAGCTTCAGTCCATGTTCAAAAGGGATCCACATGGAGGATCAACACATCAAGACTGTGAAAGGCAGGGAATGACTTTCTGCTGCTTCACCTGACTGTGTTTTTCTCAATCCATGAAAAAAAAAAATTAAAAATCACCCTAGTACTGCCTTTTTTATTAAAATTGTTTTCACTTGTGAGAGCCCAGCTCTGCTTCTGGAAGCAGGAGGGGGTTTGCAAAGCTGTTTGTGTTTTTTCCTTGATTTTTGAAAAGTGGTGTCTAATTTTTACATTTATCTCTTTTTACATATAAAATGAATGTTGTTTCTTCCCAAAGTGCTTACTCTGATTAAAAGTTTGCTCAAAAAAGTGTCAGCACTTAAGGGTGAAATAAAAAGACCTCCCTGTGCCTCCAAACCATTGTCGAACAGTTGTAACTTTGCACCAAAGCTGAAGGAAACGTGTATTTACCTTATCATTTAGTAACCATACCTAAATCTTTGATTTCCAGGCAATATTCAGGATCTCTTCACTGGTACCTCTGGAATCCAGAAAGCTGCCTTGGATAAAGCAAGGCTCTTTCCTGAAACTGGGAGACCAATAGATTTTAAAAGCACAGTCAGATTGCTGTTGCCATTCACACATTGAAAACTTGCAATTTGGATTTATAACCAAACTAGAGCTTGTTTCTCATTGTAAGCCTGGAAATAAGGAATGCTGGAACTGGGCACTGCCACAAGCAGTTTTGTGGGAGATCTGAAGCATTCAGCATGAATTTTGGCATTTTAATGTCATTTAGAGCTGTCATGAGAGATGGGTGGGCTTGGAAGTGGTGGAAAGGGAAGAAGGATTCGCCTTCCTGGTGTCCTGTTCTGATATTTCTTTGGCCACAGCAAACTGACAGCACAACCCTGAAGACCAGAGAGTTATCCTGGCAGAATCCAGAATCCAAATCCATGAGCTGCTCATTTCATCCAGGCCTGGCTGGGTTTCATCAGTGTAAATATAAAACATCCCATTGGCTGCTCTGCTGAAGAAAATGGGTACATTTTTATATTGTCTCAGCTCAGTGGAGTTGCTTAACACGGTCTGAGGAACATTGTCAAGATGCAGATGTTAATAGGGAAAAAATTTCCTTAAGCTGCCTTTATTGTGCAGTGGAGGAAGCTCCATCTGCAGCACCCAGACCACATGGATGGTTTGGTTGCAGCTCAACTCTGGTTTTTTAAGATCTCTTAGTTTTCCAAACCACCTTTTTTTCCCGCTGCCTACAGGACATGCTCATTCACTGCAGCAAAATGAAATTTCACTTCTTGTATAGGTGAACAAGATGCCTTTCCCTGGATTTCACATGCCAGGGATTTTAACCCTTGTTGCATCTACTTTTCAGGCTGTACAATTATTATTCACCATAATCTGCTTGTCCCTGGCTGCCTTAAATGAAATACCACCAAATACCATCAGTTATTGTCAAACTGGGAGGAAACTCCATGCTTGAGATGAAAAAAATCATCTTCTCAGTGAAAGAAGACAGCAAAATAATGTTTTATGTTAAACTGAAGCATCCCTCCTGATTTCTTGCTCACCACAAGTTGGAATTTTTGTTATTAAAATCCAAAAGCCTGATTGTTTCCAATTATTATTTTTTAACTCTTAAGCCAACGAAACTTTACAGCCTCTCTGGGATTTTATTTTAAAAAGGTGCTACTCAAGGAATAAGGTTTCCTTCCCCAAATACTGCTGGGCTAGTTTGTTTGTTCCCTCTGTGAATTTTCATGTGTTTCTGTGTGCTAATTCTTGTGGGTGCTTGGCCACATTCCAGTGTCAGTTACAGGAAGAATAAAACCAGGAATAAACCTTTAAATTTGTGCTGTTGCTCCTATTAAATTCAGGATACCCAAGACTTAAATCTGGTTCAGATGGAAGTATCAGCTACCAATGGAAGATTCTCTATTTCTGCAATAAATACACAGCACTTTACCCTGGGAAATGTGGAATTTTAATGTGCCCCAAGCTCTGCATGTGGTTGTAGGAGGGGAAAATCATAATAAATAAATAATCATAAATCATAAATTGCTTGTATTTGACAGAAACAATTGATTTAACTGCTCTGCTCTGTGTTTGTGGTCAACATTACTCAGTGAAAAGCTCTTCTTACCAGATACTGTCCAGTGAAATGGATGATTGGAACAAGAGAAACATGTCTCAGAGTAATAAATTACATATATATTTTTTGTTTGTTTGCTTCTAGTGGGTTTTGAGTTCTGTTTTAACCCAACTCTGGGTTTGGCAAGAAGGCCTTTTTTAGAAAGCACAAGAAAAAGAATTACGTCAGTGCCCAGATGGTGGAATTAGCAGAATGCGAGCACAAAGGAGCGACTTGGTTTCATTTCCGCGAAAATCAGACTTTCAAACTCCGAAGCCTTTTGTTATAAATTCATCCATTGTCCTCACAGAATGAGGTGGCTCCCAGTGAAATTACCTGGACACCATGGAAAATGAGAATCCCCTGCTCTGCTGTCGCTCCACAACGGGGAATGAGGCGCTTGCAGCACAGATATTAAAATGTTTTCAGTTTTGGTAACCCCGGGTCAGCAGTGACTGGAGGAAATTTTCCTTTTTGCTTTGGGAACGTTCCAACACTGGTTCTCCTGAGCTCTACCATTCTTTGCAGGGATGGGGCTGTTCTTGGCTTTGAGGCTCGGAATTCACTGCGGGATCCACAGCCAAGGACGTGATTGGCAAGTGGAGTGTTAGAGCAGCAATAATTGAGGTTGAATTGTGCTTGTAAGCACCTGCAGGCACCAAACCACCCTGGGAAGTAGAGACCATGGAAAAATAGTCTTGGTACCACTGTTGGACCCAAATCTGCATGAACTTTGTGGGCTTTTGGAGTTTTGTCTGACTGTGGAGCTTTCCTTGGAGCGAGGGATGGGAGATGGCACTGGGGTACCTCAAGTGACAGCCCAGACATGTGGAAAAAGCAGAATTCCTTGAATTTCCTCCCAAGATGTTCCAGCTTTGATGCTTCACACAGCTGCTGTAAAGCAGAGGTAGAATGGTAAAATCATGGAATCATTAAGGTTGGAAGAGCCCTCTAAGACCGAGTCCAACCATTCCCTCAGCACTGCCAAGGCCACCACTCACCCATGTCCCCAAGTGCCCCGTAGTAACAACCAGGGGTTTTTAAGGCATAAATGCAAGACACCATTAAAGATTTCAGAACCACCTGTGCTTGTGTTCAAGTGAATTTGAGTGCATTGGGATGCAGCTGCTTTGTGACTTTTGTGAATTGAAGAGGCTGAAGGCTGTCCAGGGAAGGGAACAGAGCTCAGGAAGGGGCTGTAACACCAGGAGCATCTGAGGGAGCTGGGAAGGGGCTCAGCCTGGAGAAAAGGAGGCTCAGGGGGGACCTTATGGCTCTGCACAACTCCCTGACAGGAGAGGACAGCCAGGGGGTTTGGGCTGTGCTGCCAGGGAACAGGGACAGGAGGAGAGGGAACAGCCTCAAATTGTGCCTGGAGAGGCTCAGGTTGGACATCAGGAGGAATTCCTTCGGAAGGAGCTTCCCAGGGCAGTGTTGGAGTCCCCATCCCTGCAGGGATTTCAAAGCCACATGGATGTGGCACTTGGGGACATGGGTCAGAGGTGGCCTTGCCAGCGCTGGAGAATGGTTGGACTCGATGATCTCTGAGGGGTTTTCCATCCTAAACCATTCTGTGGCTCTGTGGAGTGTTTGGGGACAGCTCAGCATCGTGCCCATGGCTGCAGTTCTCCTTTCAGCTGCCCTGGTGCTCTCTGCCTCCAGCTCCTCAGCTCTCAGCAAGGACAATTAGCTGCATTCATCAGCGGAATTAACCAATTTTCTCCTGTTTAAACACACGAGACTGAAGGTGTTGCAGCATCCACCTTGAAAAGACACAAGTTACGTCACGAAACCTCCAAACCTGCCAACACCAAGAGAAGGAAGGAAGCTCCAAGAAGAGAGGGAAACCACTCAAAGTCTGCTGGAAGCACTGCCCAGCATCACACCTGGCTGGAAAAAAAAAGATCGGGGAATAGTTTTGGATACAGGGTGAGGATTGTGGGCATCCAAAGCCATCCTTTCCTAATTCTCCCTCACTCCTGGGCAGGAACCTCCAGGAAGGATCTGAGCTCAGAGAACTTGGGGCAATAACCAAGACTTTTGTTTCTGTACCCATTCCGTCCAATAATAAACCAATTTTGTCTTGGATCAGCAAACTTTAGCGAGGTAGGACTGGGAAATGCAGCACAAATACATAATTTGTGGTGGCAGAAGTGGGAATATTGTAAAACAAATGGAAGCTTCATTTCTCAGCAAGTCAAAATCTGCTTCTGAATCACACAAATACATTTTTTTTATCTTAATTCATCTTCATAAATTTAAAGGTGTAAGAGGGAAACTCCTCCTAGTTCCTGTTAACCTAAAGGCACTAAAATATATATTTTTGTAACCTTTAAACTGCATTTTAAAAGTAGTAAGGGCAGAACTATTCAGCACAATGTTGAAAAATTTAGCATTTCAAGGGGTAGGGGAGGGAGCTTTTCTGCTATTTTTTGTATAATGGGAAAGCTCTGGGATTTTTTACCTAGAAAATAAATGGTCCAGGTAGCAATCCCTGGGGAAAACCTGGTGGAATCAAGGAGGATGGGCAGTGGGCAGAGTTGGGAACTGCAGCACTGAGGGAATCTTCTGCTGGGAACCCCCAGCTCTCTCTGCAGAAAATTCCCTTAGGAGCCAAGAGTTTCATCAATAATTAAGGAACATGTGAATATTGAGCTAATTTAGGATTTGCACTTTCTCACATATTTTAATGTCCCTGAAGGTTGGTGGGGTGCGAGGTGGAGGGGGGGAGTAAAAATAAACCCTCCCTTTGCAGGGATAAAATTCCAGATGTCGGATCCACCCCAAAAAAAAAAAAAAAAAAAAAAAAAAAAAAAAAAAAAAAAAGAGGGATATTTTTAAAGAGGTGGTCGTTCCATATAGGGTTCAGCCACTCATTTTCTGCCTGGCCCATGGGAGTTGTTGCCACTGTTCCCCATCCATGAAAATGGGGGAGAACAAAGCTTTCTTCCCCCCTTTGTCTGCTCCATCTATTTTCGCTCGCGGCTTTTTCGCCGCTATTTCCCTGTTCCCAAAGCCCTGGGAGAGCTCTGCTGCTTCCTGTGCCCCAGATACAGGTGAAGCCTCACAGCAGAGGGGAAGGTGAGCACACACACACAAAAACAAGAAAAAAAATGGTAATCCCGCAGTTTTTCCAGACTAATTACCCCGATCCGGTGGTAATTAAGAGGTGGCATTTTCACATGGCCCCAGCCTCCTTTATGTAACGTGGGAGCTTCTGACAGGACAGGTTTGACCAGCATTTTAGGCAGGGTGCAGAATGAAACCCTCCTTACTAATGCCATCAGAATGCCAGGTGCTGCAGGAAAGGGGGAGAAGGGAAAAAAATTGGTTATTAATAATAGTAGCAGTGTTTGCACTTAAAATTCTGTGTGGGGGCCCTGGGAAGGGAGGAAATCCAAATGAGGAATATTCTGCTGGATTTCTTTGTGCTGTAAGCACACAGGAGCCCCAGATTTGGTCTCAGGAGGGTCTGAAAAGCCACAGAGTTGACCCCTGTGATGCCTTTGGGAGGTCAAATGTTACTCCCAGGATGTGGAGGGAATAATGAGGATCGGGAACACCCACAGAGGTGCTCTGAGAGCTTCCAGGCTTTGGCAGCAGAGGCAGGAGTGGGTGCAGGTCCTGTCCTTGCTCAGGGTTTTTCCTCTCCCAAACCTATCCACCCATCCTGCAAAACGTGGAAACACAGTGCAAGCTGGAAGCAATCCTGTAAAAGGCATCAAGAGGAATCCATCCATCTCTTTTCCCAGAGAGGGAAATTCTGCTGCTACTACTAAAAATTCCTGGCCTCTGGGGCCTCCACAGAGGTGTTTTTATATTCATGATAGCCAGGTCCTGAGCATCCTGAGGGTTAAAAAGTTAGAGTGAGCCATGCAACATATTCACCATACCCAAAGTACCATCCTGTTTAAAATGAAACCTTTGCAACCCTGGCAGCCTCCTTTATAGAGCACTTCCACCCTTCCTAAAGGGAGCTAAACAGAATTAAGGTTTTCTTCCCAAAATATCACTGCCAACCTCTGCAGCAGCTCCAGCCTGCAAAATGCACCCGGTTGACCTGTGCAGGGCAGGGTGGGGAGTTTGACATCCTCCCTCCCTGTCCCATCCCGGCACTTCAAGGCGTGAGACAGGATTTTAGGAGAGATCTGGAGCTGCTGGGACAGAACAGGCTGTCCCCAGGAGCGTGCCCAGCTCCAAACCCCAGATAAAAGGCAGCTCCTCCATGTGTGTGTGTGTGTGTGTGTGTGTGGAAAGGGTTTATAAATCTGTCCCGAGACCAGGAAATCTCCTGCGCCTTTTAGATTTAAGAGAAGTTGCCTTCCTGTTGTATTCCCAGATAACAGCAGCTCTGATGGAGCCCACTTGTAAATAGCTTAATAGATTTAATCAGTTCCTTTGGAAAATGTTGCTGCTTCCGCAGGGTTTTAGTTCAGTCCCGGGGAAAAGCTCGGGCAGGGCAGCCGCTGCTTCTGCTGCGAGCGAAGTTGGCGGATTCCAGCTCTCCTGACCCCAAAATCGCTGCTACCCACAAGAAACCAGAACCATCCCGCTCCTGTGCAGCGGGGAAGGGAGAGACCAGGAAGCCCAGGCGGATCCTGCCCGGCTCACATTTACATGAGCTCTCTCCATCACTCCTAATCTGACAAGAGTCAATAGGAACACCCAGGCACGTGGGAAACCTGCCCGAACGCCCCGGCCTGGGATCCGCGCCGGGGTTTTCCCCCCTGCCTTGGGGTCAGATGGGGCAGCCTCGGCCAGCCCCATCCTGCCCATCCCAAAACTCCGTCCCGCTGCTTTTATGGCAGCACAGAGAGGAAACCCACGGTTTCCCTGCAGCCCCATATCTGCGGATCAAAATCATACAGGAATCCAGGCACCAAATGCATTCCCCAGCGCAAATCCCCAAGGGCATGTTCGGTGCCATCACCTTCCTGGAGATCCTTTGTCCTAGTGAGAGGAATGCTGCTTGGATGATTTTCCCACCCAGTTGGGGTTAGTGGGGGACACCGTTGTGTGGCTTTGGGACTTCCATCCCATCCTGCCTTTTTGGGTTGGAGCAGCATTCCATAAAATGCAGCAGCAAGGAAAAGATCCTTTGTCTCCCAGTGTCCAGCGGGGACCGACTGGAGATGTTTCATCCTCTTTGAGCTCCATCCCTGCCTTGTTTTCCCCTAAAAACTCCCTTAGGAGTCCGACCAGGCTGGACAAGCCCCCACCAACATGTTCACTGTGTCCCAGTTTCCATCCCATACAAAGTGATCTGGAAATTTGGGGGGAAAACCCACATGGGGTGGACAAAGCACAGCCTGGGCTGGTGGTTTAAGCAGAAATGGGGAAAAGTTGTCTCTGCTTGTGGTATCTGTGCCTCGATTTCCCTTGGCAAACAGGGTTCCTGCAGCTTGTCAAAGCCTGGAGAGGGGACTTTTGCACCCCAATGGGATCTTCCTTTCAGTGCCATTTTCCTTTTTCCCCCCAGTTTTCAGTGCCTTTATCTCCTCTCTCTCTGTGTTACCCCCCAGCCTTTAAAGTTTGAAGCTCTCTGAGGTGCAGGAGGGCAGCGGGGCTGTTTGTGGGCGGGACACCTCCAGCACTCTCCTCACTCCCTTTCAGCGAGCAAAATAAAGAAAAAATAGTAATAAAAGAGGGGGAGGGGGGAGTGGGAAGGAGAAAAGGGGGGTGCAGGGGGTGCTGCTTCCCCGGGGGGGGGGTGCCGGGCAGAAGGGGTGGGGAGAACTTTCCTCGCAGCACCATCCCGGCCGGGGCTGAGGAGTTTGCAAACAAGGAGGAGCAGCGAGTCCCTTCGGTGTCATTGGAGGAGGCTTTTTCCAAGGAGCTCATAAATACGGGAGAGGCCGGGCAGGAGGCTGGGACTGCGCGGGGACCCCGAGGGCAGCGCGGCGGGGCCGGGGGGGCCGGGGGGGCCATGGCTGCGCTGCTCAGCACATTCCCCTGGCCGGAGCGGCTGGAGGGGGACACGGGCGAGGGGCTGTCCCCAGGGCCACCCCCCCGAGCGTCGCAGGGCGAGAAGGGCTCCGAGAGCCGCATCCGCCGGCCCATGAACGCGTTCATGGTGTGGGCGAAGGACGAGAGGAAGAGGCTGGCGGTGCAGAACCCCGACCTGCACAACGCGGAGCTCAGCAAGATGCTCGGTGAGCAGCGCGGGGGGCGCGGGGTTGGGGAGGGGGGAAATCGGGGACCCAGCCGGGCATCCCCGGGGGTGCAAACCCTGCCCGGATCCGGTGCCCCGGGGGGAGAACACGGGCACCCACTTGGCAATCCAGGTGCAAATCCTGATGGGATTCGGTGACACCGGAGATCCCTGCGTGTGCAAACCTTCTTCGGAATCGGTGCCCATGAGCCCAGCAGGGCATTCCCGGGGGTGCAAATCCTGCCCGGATCCGGTGGCACGGGGGATCCGGCACCCACCCGGGATTGGGATGCACACCCTGCTGGGATCCAGCGCTCCGGGCTTGGTCCCCAGGCACCCACCTGCGGTCCTGGGAGTGAAAACCCGAATTCAGTGCGTTGAGGTGGGGATCCAGGCACTCTCTGGCCATTCCTGGGGTGCAAATCCAGCGCCCCATGTTGGTCACCATGCACCCACCCGGTCATCCCGGGGTGCAAATCCCACCCAGATCCAGCGCCCCGGATTGGGAATGCTAGCTCCACTGGCCATCCCTGGGGGTGCCAACCCTGCGCAGGTGGGGACCCGGTCTGGCACGCAGCAGGAGGGCACGCCTACACCTTTCTGGGTGGTTTTGGGGTGCAAAGCCAGCCCGGGTGCAGCACTCTGGGGCTGCAATACCCGATGAAGTTTAGCAGCACCATGCACCCACTCTGTCACCCACGGGGTCCCACACTCCAGGTGTGCAGCCTCTCCTCGGGGTGCACAGCCCGATGGTGTCCTGCACCCCAGGGCACAGGCACCCTGCCACCTCTCTGCTGCAAGCCCTGAGGGTGCTGCCCTGCTCTGCAAAGAGGGACCCCCCCAATTTTCCTGGCCTGTCCTTGCTGTGCCACTTTGTATTACATGGCTGAAGGGGGTGTGTGTATATGTCTGCTGTTACTTCTGGGGGATCACATCCCATTTTGAGCACACATTTGTTTCCCACTCCCCATCTACTATTTCTCCCTTCCTCCCAATCCTCATTTTGATGTGAAACTGAGAGGGCAAACCAAAATTATCAGCCCAGGCAGCCTGAGAAAGAGCTGCCCGAATTGCAACAGAGATTTGCTGCCCAACCTCTTATCCAAAGTTTGTGTTTCCCTGGACAGTTCTGTGGTGTTTTCTTTGGTGGTTTGGGTTTTCTCCTCTCTGCTTTGCCATGCAGCATCTCAGCTTATTAGTGTTATTTTTGCTGTCTCAGGCCATGGGAAGGCATCAAAGGCTTTGATGTGTATCCTCATTTCTCCCCCTTACCCTGAGGAGCAGCCTGGGACAGCCTCACTGTGGGATAAAACCCCCCCTACCCAATGCTGCTTCTCTGTGCTGTGTCTTGGGGACATTTTATCTCAAACAGGGAGGCACGAGGTCATAGGATTACAGAATCATGGAATGGTTTGGGTTGGAAGGGACCTTAAAAAACATCTAATCCATGGGCAGAGACACCTTCCACCATCAAGACCAGCTGTCACAGTGCCCAGGTCTCCTTGTGCCCTGCTGCAAGCCCTGGCAGGGCACAAACTGGGGCACCTTAAAGGACAGCACGTCCTGACCCTCTGCTCAGCCAAGCACGGCCTTGGCTGTCCCTGCTCCACAGGGAGCTGGGAGAGTTCGTCTGCCTGGATTTATTTACTAACCCCAAACCCACCTTGTGTGGGGACTTGGGATGAAGGGAGTCAGAGACCCTTTAGCAGCCTCAATTCCCTCCTTCTTCTCCCACCCACTCCCACCACATCCCTCCGCGGGGGTTTTTGGGATGTGTCCTCTGCGTGTGCCAGGTGGGACACTGGGCACCCTTGGGAGGCTGTGGGTGCTAAGGGAGCGTGTCCTCCGTTTCAGGGAAGTCCTGGAAGGCGCTGAGCCTGTCGCAGAAGCGTCCCTACGTGGAGGAGGCCGAGCGGCTGCGGGTGAAGCACATGCAAGATTATCCCAACTACAAGTACCGGCCCCGTCGGAAGAAGCAGGTCAAGCGCATCGGGAAGCGGGTGGATCCCAGCTTTCTGCTGGGCAGCCTCACACGGGGTGACCAGAACTCTGTGCCGGAAAAGCGGACCTGCAGCCGGGCTGGGGGGGACAAAGAGGGCCCGGGTGAGTACCCCCCCCGCCCGGGGCTGCCGGCAGTGCGGGCGTACCGGGAGCCTCCAGGCAGCAGCGGCGGCAGCAGCACCAGCGTGGACACCTACCCCTACGGGCTGCCCACCCCGCCGGAGATGTCCCCTCTGGATGCCATAGACCCCGAGCAGAGCTTCTTCTCCTCGCCCTGCCCCGAGGAGCATCACCGCTCCCACCTGGCCGGTGCCACCTTCTCCCCACCGGAGTTTGCAGGTGGTTCCCTGCCCTGCGGCCACCACACACTCAGCCCCATGCCACCACAGCCGGCCACCTGCATGATCCCCCCGGCCTCCAGCTGCCCTTCCCTTCCTCCTCCTCCTCCTCCCAGCTACTACACACCCGCCTTCCCCTCCCTGCCCCCTCCCAACCTCCATGCCCACCTGGGCCAGCTCTCCCCACCGCCCGACCACCACGGCTTTGACACCTTGGACCAGCTGAGCCAAGCGGAGCTGCTGGGGGAGATGGACCGCAATGAGTTTGACCAATATCTCAACAACCCCGGCCACGGTGACCACCACCACCACGGAGGGGCCTTGGCCAATGGGCATATCCCAAGCTCTGGCAGCTCCCACAGCTCCGAGAACAGCCTCATCTCCGTCCTGGCTGATGCCACAGCCACCTACTACAATAACTACAGCGTGTCTTAGGAGCCCAGCCGGGGCCGCCTGGAGCGGCCCAGGAAGGACCCGACACTGTTCCGAGGCGTTGCTCCCTCAGGGTGACCGAAGCACAGGGCCCTGGAGTCTCCTCGGTGCTGTAGGTAAAGGATTTGGGTTGTTGGGTCACCACCGTGCAAAGCCTGGAGTGCTCTGCTCCCACCGTGGCCAGGGGGCACTTCCCGATGCCAAAGCCCTTTGGCCAAGTCCCTCTTCCAAAGCAGGGATGCTCCTGGGAGCACTGGAAGGCTGCCCTTCATTTTGGGGTATCCCCAGCTCTGCTTTGGAGTCAGGAGTGCTGCAGCACCCCGCAAACGTCAGGTCTGAATTCCCCCTGGAAGGGGGAAAGGCAGGGATGGGAGAAGGGAAGATTTTGGTGAAGGTCCATGAGCTGTGTTTGGGTTCTGGTGGTGGCATTGCTGCCTGACCACCCTGACCTGCCTGAGCACTCCAATGGGGATTAAAGCCCACATCCCCTGTCCCAAAGCATGGACTGGGGGTTTCATCCCTTGGGAAACCCCAGAGAGGATGGGACACCAGCCAGGAGAGGGTTGAGCCTGCTCTGGAGTGGGGTAAGATCAGGGCTTGGAAAGGCAGGATCCAGTCGGCATCCACCCCGGATGGGAGCAGGTCCTGGGATGAACATTTTGGCCAAGAGGTGATGATGTAGCAGACACTTTTTTTATCAAACATCCTTTGAAGGGGAAGGCTCCGTATTTGGAGCCACAGTGCCCAATGCCTCTCCTAACTCTGGCGTTTTATTGCTTGTAATAAAGCTGTACATTGATTTATTCCTTCCATTACTCCTCCCACCCCCCCACCTCGGATTTTGTATTGCTCGAGTTCTCTTCCTTTCCATAAAAATGAAGCTTTATTTTAAATCAGTTATATGACATGATTAATCTTAGTGTTTACTGTATGGCACTTGGTAATGATTAGTTAGTAACGTGGTTATGATTTCCTGGTTTCAGTCCCCAAAATGTATTAATAATAATTGCAAAGAAAACTTTTAAAAAACCCCCAAAAGTTCACTGGTTTTTAAGCTAATACATTCCATCTCTTTTGTGTGACTCTATGCATTTTGAATGAGTGTAGATACGAGTTTGCATAAAATATTTAATTTAAATAAATGTTTTTATATGATGATTGTTCAATGATTTAAATTGCTGTCGCTATTGACAACAGTTTTCAAAACAGAAACATTTCCCGTGCAAGTGCTATTTTTTTATATTTTTGTTGTCATCGTTGTTGTTGGTATTTTCAGCCAAATTTTTCTACTTCCATTTTTTTATAAATAAAACAAAGATCTGTGGTTATCTTTACAAATTGTGGACTGCTTTCTAACAAACAGACTCAGGGCATGATGAGTGCTTACCCTTACTTTTCATGGAGTGTCTTGGAGCTCAGGTCACTGTGCTGGCCTTGATCCTGCTTTTGCCATCTCTCAGATGTGATCTTTGTAATCCTGTTTCCATATTACAGTGAAGTGAGGAGCTTTGCCTTTGGTGTCTTGGTGAGCACAGATGATGTTGCCAATTTATGGAGTGAGTGCCAGTGCCTGGAGCGTGGGTTTTGGCTGCATTTAAGGTTCTCTTTTCTTTCACAGTTTGGGTAATTCACCTTTTAAGGTGCTCCACAGTGTGGGGACCTTGAAAAGGGTCCTCATTTCAGGTGCAGATCGAGGCAGTGAGGCCTCAGAAATATGTGGGGGTCAAATTTGGCGAGGCACATGAAGATGATGTTGAATGATGGTCTTCAGGCCTGGCCAGCAAAGAGAAACCTTAACCCATGTTGTTGTGGAAAAGCATCACAGCCTGCTCTTGCCAGACATTAAATCAAGCTGTGTCCCTGCTGTCCTTGAGGTTAAGCCAGGCACAGAGAATCCCAGAGTTGTTAGGGCTGGAAGGGACCTCTGGAGATCCAAGCCAGGGTAAACATCTCTCAAAGCAGGTGTCCTCCCAGGCTGGGTCCTCCTGCTTGGCCCCAAAAAGTGGAGGAGCACATTTCTTAGTGCACTTTATGGTGATGCCATCTCTGTTTGGTGGCTGGGAGGGGTCTTCAGAGGTCACCCAACCCAATCCAACCCAATCCTGTCCCTTGTCTGCCATAAATTACATCACTGATCCACAAAGCCCATGATCCCAGAAGGTGGAGGCTGTGTGAGTATTTGAGGAGGCACAACATGACCCTGTCCTGTTCTCCTTCATCCCCCACTTGTATCCCCTGGATTCAGCTCTCCCATCCTGCCTCTTCCTTCTTCCATCTCTCAGGCATCCAAATTCACCCTTGGTCTTTCCTTTCAGAAAGGAAATGGATGCCTTGGGGTGTCCTGCCAGCCCCAGGTACTGTGGTGGCTCCCTGACTGGGGTGGCTCAGCCCAAATGTGACTCTTCCAAGAGGATTTTGGAGCTGGAGGGAGGGAGGATCCTGTTTGGCCTCTCTGCCCAGCAGCGTTGACTCACGTGGGACCATGCCAGGAGCAGGAGTGGGGCTGCTTTCCCCTTCTCCATCTCTCCCTGCAGTCCCTGTGGTGCCCCCGGCCTGAGAGACAGCAGAGAATGGTGAAACTGCCCTGGGAAGGAGGCTCAGCTGTCCCAGCTTCCTCAGAAATTCAGCTCTGGGTATTGCCACCAGCCTGATGTGGTATGTCACATTCTTATCCTATAGGACCCTTTCTCCAGGACATTGGCTTCTCCTTCTGGTCCTTCTCCTTATTCCCATGCTCTGAGCAACGATGGGATCAAATACACAATCCTATGGGCCTTTTCCCTCCTTGCTTTCATCCCATGCAGGGCTGCTGGAAACAAACCCAGGGTCTGATTTCCCCAGGAAAAGGGGTTTCTCCACACACCCCATCCCCAAGGAACCCATCGTGCCCGGATGAACGGAGATCCCCGCCAGCCAAGCCTGTCCCCACTTGCTCAACCCAGAGCCACGTGAGGAGAGCTGGGAGCTTGTCCCTGTGCTCTCTGCACGCCAGGAACAGCTACAGGCCCCAACCGGGAGCTGGGGCCCCCCGAGGGCGTTGGGAGCCGCAGCCAAGGCGAGGTGCGGCTCCCTGGGAGCCACGGCCGGATCCGGGCACACGCCCAGCGCCCGGAGCAGCCGGCTCCCACCTCCAGGACACTGCAGCTGAGAGCAGATTCAGGAGCTTTCCATCCCTCTGGGGGGATGGAAAATGAGGTGCTATGGGTCAATCCCCCCTCTACCCACAGCAATTTTTTCCCTGGATCTGGGCACGCACCCAGCACCCAGAGCAGCTGGTTCCCACCTCCAGGACACTGCAGCTGAGATGATATTCAGGAGCACCACCTCTCCCTCCTCTGGGGGTATAGAAAATGAGGTGCTATGGGTCAATCCCCTCTACCCACGGCAATTTTTTCCCTGGGAGCCATGGCCAAATCTGGGCACACACGCAGCACCTGGCTCCCACCTCCAGGACACTGTGGCTGAGATGAGATTCAGGAGCACCAACCCTTCTCTGGGGGGATGTAAAATGAGGTGCTATGGGTCAATCCCCTCTACCCACAGCAATTTTTTCCCTGGGAGCCACATCTGGATCCAGTCATGCACCCAGTGCCTGGAGCAGCTGGTTCCCACTGCCAGGACACTGCAGCTGAGAGCAGATTCAGGAGCTTTCCATCCTGCTAGGGGGATGTAAAATGAGGTGCTATGGGTCAATCCCCTCTACTCACAGCAATTTTTTCCCTGGGAACCACGGCTGGATCTGAGCACACACCCAGAGCAACCGGCTCCCACCTCCAGGACACTGCAGCTGAGATCAGATTCAGGAGCACCACCCCTTCTTTCCATCTCTGGGGGGATGTAAAATGAGGTGCTGTGGGTCAATCCCCTCTACCCATAGCAAATTTTTCCCTGGATCCAGGCACACACCCAGCACCCAGAGCAGCCAGCTCCCACCTCCAGGACGCTGCAGCTGAGATGAGATTCAGGAGCTTTCCATCCCTCTAGGGGGATGGAAAATGAGATTCTGTGGGTCAATCCCCTCTAGCCACAGCAATTTTTTGGGATGCAGGGCATTGCTGCAGGGAGCAGATGGAAAATAAGTGGCTGGCAGAGGTGGGAAGGAGTGGTTTTGCTTGGAGAGTGGGCATCCATATGAAAGACTGTTGGCCATCACCATTTATGGATGTTGGAGGGTGTCTAGACCTCAAGCAGGACTTGTTCTGCATCGGTCCTGGGCATGTTTCTCCTCCCTCCCCATCCCAAATCCAGGAGCCATGGCTGTCTCTGTGCTTGCTGAGGAGTATTGTGGTTTATGGCCTGCTGTCCCCAACCTGGGAACCAACAGGAAAATCAAATCAGGGCTGCAGGAAGGGGTAAAACAGCCTCACACCACACTGGGCTCCTGCTCAGGGGTGTCAGCTTGGGCCAGGACAGGGGTACCTGTCATTGCCATGAGGTGAGCAAGGTGTGGCTCCCTCTGCCCCTGCTGTCCAGTGGCCTTGGCCAGTCCTTGGCCCCTGTGGCTGTGCAGGTCATGGTGGGAGGCATGGGGAGCAGGGATGAGGTCACCTTCCTGGAGATATGGAATTTGGGCTGGCCAGGAGCTGCCTGCCCTGTGTGTCATGCCCTGGGTAATTTCCCTTGCATCCCTTGAGCAGGTGTTGACTCCTCTGTGCTCTCTCTGCTTGTCCCAGTGCCACTGGACAGGGGTGGGCTGTGGTGACAAACAGCCACGTGGATGCTCCATGCCTCAGTTTCCCTGTCTGTAAAACAGAGATAAGTCTTCCTTCCCTCCAGTGTCAGGACATGACCCGTCTCTTCCCCAGAATTTGAACAGGACCATGTGCTTGTGCTGCCTTTAGCACAAGGCGTTCCTGCCCTGTTTGAGAGGTCTGGATTCTGCTATGAAATCAGCTGGGAGATAATTTTCCCTGATTTTTCAAAGCAGAACCAGGTGAGGGAAGTAGAGCCAGAGAAGGGGGTGAGGTGACTGGACAGGGCTCACACTTCAAATCAGCAACAGAGCCTTGAGAGACACATCCAACTCCCCCAAACCCCCACATCCTAAATCCCTTTTTTTCCCCCTTTTTTTGCTCACCTTCCCCCTCCATCCCTTTTTTTCCCCCCACCCCACCCCGACTCCGAACCCTGCTACACCCCACGGCGGGGAGGGCAGGATCAGACCCTCCCTCCTGTCTCTCTCTCCCGAGGAGGGAATGAGACAAGCTGCTGAGTGGTTTCCTGCCCAGCACTGCCAATGGGAGCTGCTTGGGGTGCCGGGAGCAGGGGAGGATGTATCCGGAGCTGAGTGTTTCCTGGCAGATAAGGCCAACCCCTCCTGCCGGATGTTATGAGTCCAGGTCCTACCTCCACGTTTCAAGAGAAGGGGCCGAGGAAAGGCTTGGATGTTTATGTCAAGGAAAAATAACTTCTCCCTCTGTGTACAATCCTCTGGCTCCCCCAGGGCTACGTGCGGCAGGGTAAATGCTGGGAATAGGAAAACGGGCGAGGAGGAGGGTGATGGGGAGCAAGGAGGGATGTGGGCAGGCTGTGGGTTTCTCCCTGCTTGGGGATGTGCCAAAGAGAGGATGGATGTGGGGAGAAGAGCCTGAGGATGGATAGTGCATGGTCAGCACTGTGGGGTCAGGCTCATCGTCAATCCAGAGTCACCGGGGCTGACCCCCACGTGTCACCCCAGTGTCCATCTGGAGCAGATCCAGGCCCAATCAGAATTTCTCCTCATCCTTCAGGTGAGCCCCTTCGAGGCCAGAGCCAAGGCAGTCCCCATGGCCAGAGATAAGGGTTATCCTGCCCATCTGTGACATCCAGGGAATCAGAGATGCTGGCAGAGGGAGGCAGAGTTGGGTCTGTGCAGTGGGTATGGAGGGAATGAGTAAAACACGGATTTTCTCCATATTTTTCGTAATGAATAAGTGGAATAATCCAATGCTGGCCAGAGCCTCCTCTTTGACTTGTAGCTGTGCTATCTTAACACCTTTCTGGGAACATCCCCTAGGCTCAAGCCTGTGCTCTGTGCACTGCCTGAGGGATGGTGCATGTCCAGGGCCACCTCTGGATGATGGAAGGAACATGGAAACACCTGCACTACACTTAGATTGATGAAAAAATTAGGATAGGGAAGACTCTCAGCCCCCAGGCATTACCATTCCCACTGAAATTAAGCCAGATTCCAGCACAGCCGTGCCCAGGCCACAAATCCTGACCCAGGCCCAGGACAGGGGAAGTGAGAACATTCCTGGTGAGGGTTTGGATGTGATCAATATTTGGATGGGTCCTGACATTGAACAGCTTTTCACGGCATTTTGTCTTCATCACCAAAAGGGAGAAATTAGACAAAATCTGGCAATCTCCTGTCCAGGATGATTAACAAGAGCTGAGCTGCCTCCTATTCCCATCTCAATCCAAGAAGGACTGCTGGAGGTCCCATTCCCCACCCAGTGGATCCAAGAGAGGACTGGAGGACAAACTGAGAAGAAAGGAGAGAGGGAAAAGCCCTGTTTTTCCTCCTTTGAGCTTGAGGAGCTCAGGGAAAAGCCCTGTTCTTCCTCCTCTGAGCTTGAGGAGCTCAGGGAAAAGCCCTGTTCTTCCTCCTCTGAGCTTGAGGAGCCCATGAGGGCTCCCACTGATATCTGAAGGGCATCCAGGGAGCGCTGCTGCCTTCAGGGAGAATTTTGGGACAAGAAGCCTGGTGCTGGAGCCCTGACCTGTGCCCTCCTCCAGTGCCCCTCTTCCCTGAGGCCCTGGAATTCCCCCTAGTCCCATCCAGCCAGGACACCGCCTCAGCCAGGCCCGAGATCTTGTTTCTTTTCCCTTTGATTTCCAGGAGCTCCCACTCGGCCCCCAGAGCTCCACGGCAAACAAAACATCAGAAGGGCAGGCCTGGTGGTGCAGGAAGGAAACTGGCTCATGTGGGGCTGAGTCACGATCCCGCTGCTCCTCCCGGCATCCCAGGGAGCGGGATTGGGATCGGGGATCAAGGGATGCCAGGTCCCACCGACCCCTGACCGGCTGGGGCACCAAAAATGCTCCTGCAGCACCATCACCACCACCCTGCTCTGTTTGTTTTGATAAATAAAGCATGGCTTGTGGGCTTTTTTTCCATTAAGTTGCAGTGGGAAAGGCTGGATTTTCTTCCCTTTTGAGGGAAAAGTCTCCACACTGCCCATTTGGGCCCCGGCCAAAATTCAGGGAGGCTGCCAAAAAGCTGAGTTTAAAAGAGGCTCCTCAGCATCCCTGACCTGGGACCAGCTAGGTGATTTTCTCCTCTCAGGGCCAGACTTCATGTCTAGAGCTTCACATGGCTGTGATTGACACCACTCAGACATTTTCAACTCTCCCCCTCAGATTAATGTAGATTAAAAAAAAAATTAAAAATAATTCAAAATACACACACATATATATGTATATATATATAATATATCTAATAAGTATATATATATATATATAATATGTGTGTGTATATATATCTAATATGTATATATATATATATATATATATATATATATATGAATGATAAATACTCCCAACTCTATGCCTCTCATTTACTGGAGATACCAAACATAATATAATATAATATAATATAATATAATATAATATAATATAATATAATATAATATAATATAATATAATATAATATAATATAAATATATAAACATAAATATAAATAGATAAAATTATATATAGCTAAATATAACTATGCATAAATATATAAATATAAACACATACAGGAGACATTACATACATGTACATATATACATGTATAAGAGATCCTTGTCTATATATATATATTAGAAAAACTAGTTCAAACTTTTTAGCAAGGCCAGTCATGATAGGTTAAAGTGTAATTGTTTTAAACTAAGAGAGGGTAGATTTAGATTAAATATCAGAAAGAAACCTGGTCTAGTAGAAGGAGACCCTGCCCATGGCAGGGGGTGGAATGAGAGGCGTTTTGAGTTCTCTTCCAACTCAAGCCATTCTTGCATTCCATGATTTTATGATTTTATAAATATTTATGCATGTTCACACAGAGGACATAGGACACATGGCCTAGAGACAGCAGCCTCCCTTGGTCTCCTTTGCAATATCTCTCAGCACAGTCTGGTGGAACTCTCAGTAGAGTCCATGTCTCATGTGCCCTATCAGGGTGGATATCAGGGAAAGGTTCTTCCCCAAAAGGTGTTTGGGCACTGCCCAGGCTCCCCAGGGAATGGGCACAGCCCCAAGGCTGCCAGAGCTCCAAGAGCATTTGGACAATGCTCACAGGGTGGGATTGTTGGGATGTCTGTGCAGGACCAGGAGTTGGACTGGATGATCCTTGTGTTGTCCCTTCTAAATCAGGATCTTTCATTATTCCAGGATTCTGTGATTTTCACCCTCTTCTGTGCTGGCCAGGGAGAGGTGACAGCCTCTGGTTGTGCCCCAATGGCCTGGTGGTTCCAGAGGCTCCAACGCCCTTCATGGATGCACCTATGCAGGAAAATGAAGGGATCAGCTCTGAACCCCACTGGTCCATCCTCTCAGCCTCCCAAAAGAGGATGGCAGCACCCAAAAAGTGTCCTGGGAATGATCTCTGGCCTTTGCTCACCTTGAACCTCTGCCACTTGGTCTGGGCCAATATCACCCCCAACAACTGGAATGTCATTGGGAAGCCTCTGATCCTGTTCCTGTTTCTTGATGGGCTCTTCTGGAGCATGGATTTGTCTGCTGGGCTTTTACTGCCTTAGATAACATTTCTGCTTCCCTCCCTCATGCCCAGGGAGATGGAAGGTGTGTTGCAGTTGCAGAACTGTGTGCTCCAGGATTAGGAAAGGTCCTTTGTGCAACCTCCCTGCTCCTTCCAGGTGCCAGGAATTGCAGGAGAGCTGGAGTTGCAGGAGTTCCCAGGATGTGACAGTGCATTGGAAGGCACTGGTGGATCTTGTGGTTGCAGGACCACAATGAACTTTTCTCCCCCCTTGGACAACTCTCAGCTCAGGCAGATTTGGGTGCATCCACTCAACATTTAAATTTCTTACAGGTTCCTTCCCAGTGACTGCACTGGGAAAGCCTGATCAGTGATTAAAGGTGGGATTTAACTCCCAGGTGTGCCCAGCTGTCTCCACTCTGATTTGGAGGTCAAATCCATCCTGGTGCAGTTTTCTCAATTGGTTCGAGCATGATGCCAATACTGCCATGGTTGTGGGTGTGATCTCTCTGTGGGAAATTCTCTTAAAAGTTGGACTTGACGATGCTTGTGGGTCCCTTTCACCTCAGAATATTCTGTGATTCTGCGATTCTCACAGAAATGCTGAGGTTCTAAAGGACCTCTGGAGATCCCATATGGGACCTCTGATGATCTTTTCCTAGATGGAGGCCTGGCTTGGAGGCAGAAGGAGGTGGGAGTCTCCTGGGGTTGGCTGTCCCTCTCCAAACCAGCATGGCATTCCAAAATGCCTTTTCCTGGTGGCCTGGAGACCCTTCACTTGAAACAGAAGCCACATCTCCACTAACAACACACAGATTTGGTATCTCAGCACCATGGTCCCATAGAGGATCCATGGAGGTCCCAACTCTCCCAGCATCTCCCACGCCAGAGCTCCTCCCAATCCAGGCTCCTCTTCCCTTCTTTTGCTCAAGGGAAAGAAGAGAAGGAAACCCACACCACCCTGCCTGTTCTCCATCCCCAACCTCCTGAAAAGTACCAAAACCCACTCCAAGGGAATTTCCCCAAGGCATGGGGCTCCCCTATAAAGGACCTGCTGTACTAAATGACCCATCAGACCTTCCTCGTTGCTCTTCCCTGCTGCCTTCCTGGGTTCAAAAGGTGATTTGGGATGACATGCTCTGCTCTGCATGAACTTACCAGCTATTGCCAGCTCTTGCCAGCAGCGTGACGAGACACCCCTTCACTGTACATTAATTCCAGCAGGCGTACGGCCCAGCAATCAAAGTGCCTCATTAAACTTTAATTAAATTTCCCAAGTGATTTGCTCCCGGGCGGAGAACCTGCAAGGCAAGCCCAAGCAAGTCTCTGTGTGTGTGTGTACATGTGTGTGAGTGTGTGTGTCTGGGATTTTGGGGTCTTTTTTGGTCCTTTTTTTTTCCCAAAATGTTATCAACATCTCATGGCTGGGGTATGGAATAAAGCCCGAGGTGGAAATGCAGGCCAGAGGTGAAAATCCAGGTCAGACTAGGGAGAAAAGCCAAACTGAACAGACATTCTGCTCCTGCCACTCCTGCTGAGTGCTGATCTCCTAGAAGGAGAGTCTCCAGGGCCTTCTCTTCTCCTGGCTGAACAATTTTAACTTTCCCTGCTGTTGTCCTGGAAGACCAGGAAGATTTTGCACTACAGTCCTTTTGTAGGATATAGAGACAGGAGATAGAAAGGTCAGGAATTAGAATTCAGCCTCAGATCAGTTCCCACAATCAAAGCTTGGCAAAAAAACAGAGGGATGAAAGAATTCCAAAGTTGAAATGGATGGAAAACAAAACTAGATCTCTTTCTATTAAAACTTGGTGAAAAACCAGAGGGAGAAAGGAATTCCAAATTTGAAATGGATGGAAAACAAAACTAAATCTCTTTCTATCAATGACAAGTCTTAGGATCAGAGGGTGAGAGTTAGAAGGGACCTTAAGGACCATCCATTTCCAACCTCTGCCATGGGCAGGGACATCTTCCACTATCCCAGGTTGCTCCAAGCCCTGTCCAGCCTGGCCTTGGACACTTCCAGGGATCCAGGGGCAGCCACAGCTCCTCACATGAACCTGTGTCCAACCTCTGCCTTCATGACCAGCTGGCCTGGTCTGGTCAAAACTCTTTCCAGAGCAAGGTGGCTGCACCTGAACACCCCCAGGAATGGCCCTTGGGCCGTGCTGACTCCTGGGATCATTTGGGCTCACTCCAGCAGACTCAAACCCAAGCCAGGAGCGCAAACAAGCAACGTCCAGTCCACATCCAGACATATCCAGGTTGTCTCTGTCATTTCCTGCGAGCTGCAAGTTGATCTCCAGATTCAAATTCCCTGAAGGCTCCAGCAGGAGCCAAACCCAAGGCTGTGTTCAGGGGACTGCACAAAACTGACCCAGCACCAACTCCACAGGTCCCTGTGCTGGGATCCTGCACAAGGTGAAATTTCCCCGTGTTTTTCCTTGGGCTGGAGTGGATGGATAGCAAACAAAAGCAAATACTGGAGCACTTATTCCCATCGAAAGAGGCACGAGCACAAAACCCAGTCACCCCCTTGAAACTTGGAGTGAGGTGGGGATTTCCATGTATTGCCTGTGCTTCCAGATCTGCAGATAAGGGTACAGCTGGTCAAACATTTTCCATTGATGATTTCCTTGCAGAAAACATCCTTCTAAGGAAAAAAAAAGGCCCTGTAACTTAAAGAAAACTTAGCGTTTAGCTTTGTTTCCCTTAAACACACTTAAAAAGAAAGTGCATTTTATGCAACTTTTCAGGTTTTTCTCGTAGAAAAGAAAAATAAAAGTGATGAGGGACGAGTCAGAGTGAGATTGTTTGATTTTTTCAAAATGACAAGATGTATATTTTTTTAGTGTTTTTCATAGCAATATGCAAACTCTCCCAAAACATCCATAGAAAACAGACCTTTTTTTTTTTTTCATGTTCTGTGCTTTTTCCTTTCCATTAGCTGTATTTAACAGTTTCTTGGTCAAGTTTCATCCTCATCACCAGATTCTACCAGTTTGCAGACCTATTTAGTTTTAAGGGTCAGAATAGATGATCTTCAAAGATCCCTTGCAGCCCAGTAATTCTGTAATTTAAACCCTTTCTACTTTAATATTAACTATATTCAGGTGTATAACTGTGAGTAAAAACAAGAGATTTTTCAATAAAATTGAAAGATTACTACTCTCAATTAAACAAAGATAAAACTGAAATAAAGAAGATGATTTTCACTATAAAAAAAGATTTTAATAAGAACTTTTTTTTTTTTTTTTTTTACAAAAGGCATTTTTTTTTTTTTTTATTGAGCATATAAAGATGAGAATCTCAGCTGGGAAAACAACTGGGATTTTCCAGTTATTTGTTGCTGATTTTGTCTGTCCCTTCAGTCAAATAGGATAAAAAATATTATTATGAACATTCCCTAGAATGTTCATTTTCTAGAAATAGGGAATATTAATAAAAAATATGTTTGGAAGCTGAAGGGAAACATGGATCTGCTTCCTAACTCTGCAGCCTGCATTATATTAATGGAAGAGAATAATTAGTAATGGAACCAAATCTCTGCATTTACATTATTTTCCTCCTGCCAGCAAATCATTCCACACCCTCTGCCATGTCCCTTAACCCCAGTGAGCTCTGTCTAACCTGTGAGCAGTGCTGGGATGATAATTCCTCTCTTAAGGGACCTGGGAACGTTTTTTATTCCCTGCAAGACCCTAAAGTGAGCACAGGCTCCAAGGTGACACGAACGAGTTGGAGAGAGCTCGGTGTCTTGAGGGAGAGATGATTGTAGGAATAGGCTGAGCCCTGGGAGATGAGGCTGAGCATGGAAACATTTGTCTGGAAAGGCAAATCCATGGCAAAACCCTGGCAAAAGCCCAGCCCAGCCCACTGGGGAAGTGTTGGATAAACTGATGTGATGATTAAGCCCAACATTCCCTCGATGCCTTTTTGGTGGGGAATATCAGAGACAGCTTAATTACAGGAGGCTGGAGGAGCCTGATGCCCACTGATTCCACTTGGAGGCTCATTCCTGGGCTTTTTTTTCAGGCTGGATGTCCAAAAATGAGTCATGTCCCGGGAATGGGGTTAGGGGGTGAGACCAGGAATTGACTGGGTACGCCTCGTCCTGCCTAGGCATGAAAAATCTTTCAGGGATCCTGTGGGATGAAGAGGAACAGGTTATTGTTGTGCAAAGTGCCTGGCTACCTCTCTGCAGCCTTTTGCAATTATAGGTTCAGTAAAAGTGTGTAAAAGAGTAAAAGTGGAGTCTGCACCCCTCTCTCCAACCTTTTGCAATTATAGGTTCAGTAAAAGTGTGCAAAAGAGTAAAAGTGGAGTCTGCATCATTTGTGAGTTTATACAGGAAAAACTTGCAGGAATGAAGTCCCCAAATCCTGCAGCTTTGAGCACATCTCCCAGCAGACAAGGAGCAATATTATTTCTGGGGAACTGAAGGACAGAGAGCCACCCCCTGCTTCTGATTTGTGCACAGCATTGCTGAATTCCCCTGCAGTGAAAATGGCAGGATAACCCTCAGTATATGTCTATTGATCACAATTTTGGAGGTCTTTTCCAACCTTAAGGATGCTATGGATTCTGTGAGCACAGAATAAAAGGCAGGGTGCTGTTGTTCCCACCTAAACTATGGGAACTCAGAACTTTATCTCCATTAGTCGTCTAAATATTCTAGGGAAAAGCATCCCTACCTATGGTCTTTATAGTTTCTTTCAACCCAAACTCTTTTACGATTCTATGAGTTTAATATGATTATTTCCTGCCCAAAAAAATTTCATAATATTAAAGATTTTAGGATGGTACACATATTTTGCCTGTTGGGAATCAACCTAGGAAATGCAAACTCCCAAAATCTGCACAGGAATACACTGGATTTGTGCTGGTTTTCCAAGAAAAAAACATTTCAGTGCCTTTGCTCTGTATCAGACAGGACAGGAGTGCTCCAGCACTGTGGCCTTGGGACTTCCTGGTTTGCTGGAAGATGAATAAACAAAACATCCAGGTCTCAGCTAATTTAATTTGCCTCTAGTCCAAGAGGAGGACTGACAACCTCCAGACAAGGGAAGAGTATTTTATACAGCTATTTTAAAATAAAACAACTTGTCCTTTTGAAAAGCAAAAACTAAGAATGTTGTCCTTACTCCATTTTTCAATTTTATTCTCCGGAAGGTATAAAGGGAAACAAGAGCTTGGATTTCTCCAGCTCCAGGCTGTTTCCTGCAGTTCAGTCAATCCCAACAACACACAAAGAGCCTGGCAGCCTGTGCCAGGGCTTGACAACCCTCTCAGGGGGCACATTTTCCTAATATCCAATCTAAACCTCCTTTCTTCCCAATATCCCATCCATCCCTGCTCTCTGGCAGTGGGAAGCCATTTCCTGTGTCCTGTCCCTCCATCCCTTGTCCCCAGTCCCTCTCCAGCTCTCCTGGAGCCCCTTTAGGCTCTGGAAGGGGCTCTGAGCTCTCCCTGCTTGCTTTTCCTCTCCAGGTGAGCACCCCCAGCTCTCCCAGCCTGGCTCCAGCCCTTGGAGCATCTCTGTGGATCCTCTGGACTCTCTCCAGCTGCTCCACATCTCTCCTATGCTGAGAACCCCAGAACTGGACACAGTTTAATGAGCCTCAACCCAGAGACTGACCATCCTGCCTTTTCCTTGCAGGAAGACATGACAGATCAGGGAATGAACCAGAAATGTTGTTTTTCTACTTCTCACTAATTTCCTTTTTCGTCCAAGTTCATCTGAACATTGGCTGCTGGAAGCTTTGAGCTTCTTGTGCTCCAGCTGACTTTGCTCTTCCAGCCTCTCGCTGGAGATTTCCCTCACTGGAGCAAAGCAGGAAGAGCCTTTGTGCTCTCTAAATATGAAATAATTTAGGGTGGCTTAAAATTCCCATCTAATCAAAGCCATACACTGTGGTTACAGCCATTAACCTCAGGATTTCTGTTAAAAAACCCTTCTAGAAAGGGATAATTTCAAGGCTTGCAGAGGGAATACCCAAGCAAGTCCTGCCAGAGCTCTCCAACCCCCAATTTTCATTGCTCCTCACCCACCAGAGCTTCTCTCAGTCCCCCATTGCCCCCTCCACTGGTCCCTGTGTTTGTGGGGATGTGTGAGAACAAGAGCTGCCTCAGGATTTATTTTTGAGTATTAATTCTTCTGTTACAGGAGAAGTGCAGGACCAGTGTGAGAGCCCAGAAGGCAGTTTCTGAAATTATCCCCCAAAAAATGCACCTCCAGAAATTCATCAGGAACTTACAAACCCCTCAAGGCTGTGCTTTCCATCCTCATTTCTTAAACTGAAATTATTTTTTTTTTTAATTGCCACCTCTCCACCTCCCCTCAAAAAGAAAGGAGTTGTGGAAGTACATCCTGGCTCCTCTGCAGGACTTTGGATTGTCATTAGCATCTCATGCATTATTCAGTGAGCTGATTATGAATGAATCAGCATAGATCCCTCCCCTTGGAAGGCTGAGAAAAGCTGCAGCTCTGTCAGAATGCCCCATGGCCCTTCCTGACCCAGCTGGCTGCAGAGGGAGATGTAATTTCTTAGTGACGTTTAATTAAAATTTAATTAATTTGTGAAGAAGCAGTGGATGTCCTGAATAGATTTCTATTTCAAAGGGAATGCTTGAGAATTGGTGCCCTGATCCTGTGTAGTGCTGGGAAAGTACTGAATGGACACTTTTTTATTAGGACTGGGAGATCAGTGGGGCAAAAAGCAACCTAAAGGAGGGTTGGATGTTTGATCCATGGCTGAATTTGTGTTATTTGCAAAATAAATAACGGATGAATGATTATTTAGCATCTTCTGATTAGGAACATCACCAAGAAGCAAAGATCCCCTCCAAGTTATAAAGCCTGGGATAAAGTTCCCCTAAACCCAGCAAATACCACAGTGAAATCCAGCTGCTTTTCCATTTTCCTCTTTCCTCCCTCTCAAAATTCAGCCTGTGACGATTTCCTCAGCCGGAGAGCTGATCCCCGTATCGAATGTGCTGAATGGATAAAATCTGCAGCAGCAACAAGTTGTCTGTGGGATTAATTTGTCTCTGGAATCAACATTATGCAAACGGGACCCACCCTAATTTGTGTGAACAGGCTGTGTATGTTATCTTATGATTAAACCGCTTTGTAAGCATCAAAATATCTCACCTGGCTTCCCTGAGCAGGGTCTGATCCAGGACAGGATCTTCCCTTCAGCTCTGCTCTGCACCTCCAGCCTGATCCTTTGGGCTTAGAAGGTCCCAGCACTTTTTTTAGGGAGAGGAACCAATTCTGGGTAAAGTTATAAAGGAGTGGCATCTTAATTTTATTTTGGAGGACCCCTAAAAGCCTGGCTGGCAAAGGTTTAACCAGCATCAGCACAACCCCCTGTTATCCCTCTTTAGCCATGACCACCTCCCAAACGTGGGTGAGGTGGGAAGAAAACCAGAATACTGTGCAAAATTCCATGGTAGTGTAGCACAAGTCCCTTTTTTCTCTGCATTGAGTGCTGGAGATGTTTTCTCACCCAGCTGTTTTGTGGAAATCTTTTGAGTTGATTGATGGAGCCTCACTGGTTCCTCTCATCATTTGCTCTCTTCTCATTCTCCATGGAGGCACAAAGGGAAAATGGATCATCCCCACCCTTCTCTTAGCTTGGATCTGATTCCTGCCTTACATGCTTCAATTCAAATGAGAAAATAAATCAAAAATACCAAAAATATGGATATGGAAGAGTCCAAGAGGAGGAGAATCTTTATTACTCCTTCTGGAGTGCAGTGGGGTGTAACAGAACAACACCAGTGTTTCAGAGAGGACTTTTCTCCTTTTCATAGGAGGCTTTGGTACAGGTGGGACACGTCCAGAAATACTGTGCCTGGTTGGAGACTTCCCAGTTTTGAGCTTTTCCACAAGGAGGGGATTGACAAACTGAAGAGAGTCAGACAGAAGGTCAGGGCATTTACATATATTTGTATTCATATTATTTAGAATTGTATTTATAGTTATATGTATATTTGTGCTATACATTATATTTATAATTTATATATTTATATTTATATGAATAATATTTATATTTCTTATTTATAATTATAAATTATATTTATATTTGTAATTTTGTTTTTGTTTTTTATATATACTGCCATGTTTAGGGAAACAAAGAGCAGGATTTAGAAGCAGAGGCTGAGGGATCTGAGTTAGTTCAGCCATTGGAGGGTATAGAGAATATAGAGTCAGATTTTCCTTGGATATCCAGAGTAAAAGGAGAAGAGACAATTGGCTTTAATAGCAAGAGCAGAAATCCCAGTTAGACATTAGGGGATTGAAGAGAATAAAAAACGGGAGGGGTGATCCAGAGATGCTACAGGGGGTCTCCAACCTTGGACATAAAATATTGCTGAGTATGACCCTGAGCAGTCTAATTTTGAACTTGCATCTAACTTGGAACTGGGTTTTGGATCAGACACCTCCTGTCTGTGAGGAGCCTGGACATGGCTCCAGCTGCAGCTGTCCTGCCCAGTCCTGGAGGTGAGGGAAGCTCCAAGGAAGCTCCCACCAGGCTCCACGGTCACAGGTGATGTCCCCAGGTGAGGGAAGCTCCAAGGAAGCTCCCACCAGGCTCCACGGTCACAGGTGATGTCCCCAGGTGAGGGAAGCTCCAAGGAAGCTCCCACCAGGCTCCATGGTCACAGGTGATGATGTCCCCATGACCACAGAGAGCCAAGTTGGGGCACACCCTGTGCTGTGAAGCTGCTCTGTTATCTCACAGGCAAACAAGGGAAGTGTTAACTTGGGATTATTTCTTGGCAGAGTGTGCAGGAGAGAAAGAATCAAACTGATGATGGTTTCAAATGGCCCAATAATGCAGATACTTCAAGGCACTAAAGGACTGAGTGGGTTCAGCCTGAAGCCATTAACACAAGAAAACTGAGGCTCTTGCAGGGGGAAGCCCTCAGGATACTCTTCTCTGTCTGTATCTAAGATATTCTTATTCAACAACCCACAAACCAACAGAGGCAGCATAAAAAACCTTCATTGCAATATCTATAGATCAAACAGGGCCTCTTCCATTCTCTGGGACTTCATCCACCTGACATGGTTTGGACATGTCCATCCTGTCAAGTTCAGCCTTCAAAACAGGGTGGACCTGTGCTGACTCCTGATCCACACCTGGGATTTGTTCCTGAGAGTGGTGCAAGGTCATGCTGAAACCCTGCCAGGGATTTGACACTGGGTTTGGAGGTAAGCAAAGTTCCCATGACTCAAGTCAGCACTCAAGCTGTCCATGCACAGGCAGGACACACTGCAGGGCTAATTCATTCCTTAAAATTACCAGTGCATTCCTGATGATCCTCAGGGATCACCACTGGAAGGGAGTAGAAAATGCTCCATTAAGAGTCATCCCACCTCTCATTAAAGAGTTGGGACCACTTTAGTGGAGAGTCAGAGCTGGGAAAGGTGGTGACATTTGTACAGCACCAGGGGAGGAGGCCCAGCAGATCAAGACATGGGGTTTGGAAGAGAAAAAGTGCAAAGGCAAGCCTTGTTCTCTGAGTAAAAAATGCAAATGCAAGCCTTGTTCTCTGGGAAGAATCCATCTGCACTGAAATTTGGAGCAATGGAATAGCCGGGCATCTGCAAACTCCACCCAGCAGAGCCAATTTCTCTCCTCTGGACAGACTGTAATGCCCAACGTGAATATAATGATCAGCATCAAGTGAGGGGTTGAATTCTGGATTTATTTTAGTGATGAAAACCCACAGTAGCTCCTTCATCTTCACTCTGATCAGATCAATGCTGCTGTGATGGAGAATCTGTATCCAGACTTGATGCCCAAGCATATCTATAAGTCCAAAGCAAGATACAAGATACAAGTAAAATCAGTAGCAATATTTTTTACTGCCATACAGGGGGCTAAAGTCTCAGGGTTTTTAATTAATTTTTCATTTCTGACGTGGTCCTAATCCCAAAGGGATTAGCACAGAAGGGCTCTCATCTCCTGTGCTTGTGTCGTGCAGCGCACCCTTGCATTTGCTGCACCTTGTGAATGTGCTCTGAAAAGGCTGGGACAAGGAAAAGAGCTGGATAAAACCCAAGACCTGAGTGCAAAACTGGAGTTAAAGAGCCAGTTTAGCCAGGAATCCCCACAGAGCTCTGTCTGGGAGGTGTGTGTGTGTTGAGTAGAGCCCCACAGGTACCCAGAGGTGTGCAGGGGCTGTGGGCAGGACCCCTCCAGCCCAGCACCACGGGGATGTTTTCCCTGCCACTCTCAGATCCCTGCTTGGCAGGGCACAGATGGATGTTGTCATCCCTGTTACAACACAGGGAAGCTCTTCACAGCTCACTGGGAGGTAGGGTGAGGGCAGGCAGGATTTCATGCCAGTGTGAGCACAGCAGCAACCCCACCAGACTCGTTCTGCCGGGCTGCGCTCCCAGACGCTTCACCCAGAGCATGACTGCTCCTGGTGTCCCCAGCAACCACAGATCCAACAAACCCTTCCCTCCTGGGCTTATCCCAGCCTGGGGCCACTCTCAGCCTGCCATGGAGCTTTTCTGCCTGTGTTTACACTTCCTCTCTGAAGCAACACTGGATGGTTTGGGGTTAGGACAAGAGGACACAGATTTAGAAGTGCATCAGGGAAGGTTTAGGTTGGACATCAGGAATTTCTTCATGGAAATTGTGACTGGGCATTGGAATGGGCTGCACTGGGAGGTGGTGGAGTCACAGACCCTGGAGGTGTTTAAGAAAAGACTGGATGTGGCACTCAGTGCCATGATCTGGTTGACAAGGTGGTGTTTGGTCGCAGGAGGAACTCAATGATCTCAAAGGTGTTTTCCAGCCTGGTTAATTCTGGATTTGAAGGAGCCTTCAAGACCATCTCATTCCACACCCCCTCCACCTGCTATGGCCTGGATTTTGGGCTGAACACCCCACATTTTTTATGTAAAACCTCTCTGGAGGCATCTTTCCTGTCTGCTCTCCCCACTTCCCCTCACCTCAGGAGACACAATGAGCAAACAGCTCATGCTGGACCACACAATTCAGTCCTCTATAGGCTTGAGGAACTTTACATCTTCCTCACTGCTGTAGCAAAGGACAGCACTGAATTCTGTTTGCAGTGGCACCTTTTGTGCTTGGGAGGGGTCTTCAGGCTCTGCAAGAGGCTTTGGAGAAGGCGCAGCAAAGATCTGGAACCCCATTAGAAAATTATAGTAGATGATCCCAATGTATTTTATTTATCCAAATGTATTTCATAAATTACAGTAGATGATCCAGAGTAGCCACTCTTGAGTACTTCCAAGGAAAAAGAAAATAAATTCAATCCTGAAGGTGAAAGAAAAGTGAAAGGGAGGGGAAAAAAGAGAAAAGAATGCCTGGTAAGAGCAGAGTGAATTAGCTGGGAGAGTGGATTTTGAATCCCAAAAGAACACATGGCCCATCCTGTAACATTGTCATGTTAGGAAGTTTTAAGACATTTCCCTTTTCAGCAAAGCCAGGAGAAATACAAGCCACTTTCCCTGGAGCTGTCACGTCCCACAGTTGTGATTAAATCTCTAAATCTCATCCCCTGAAAGTTTTTCCAAGAGGACCAGAGTTGGGTGGTGGGTAGGGAAGGAACCTCCACTTTGCACACAGTGTCATTTCCTTGGGGAAGCGTTTCTGCCCTGATTCACATCCCCTCCAGCACTTGAGGGCCTGAGCAGAGCCAGATTTCCTTTTCCTCAAGGTTCTCCACCCTCTCCATCATGCTCCTTGCTTTCCTTTAATCTCCAGCTTTTTCTGCTCTCTGAATCCAGCAAAGTGATGATGCTGAGAAGAACAGTCAGGGACAAGCAGTGGGTTAACAGGTCTGTAAAAGCTGTTTGACCACAATCCCAGGTCTGGCCCAAACTGGTACCAAATCCCATCCCTGATCCCAGACAGGAAGCATTCACTTCATTTTGGAGGAAGTTCAACACTGTGGGCATTGCCAGCCTTGACAATTGTTGACAGGACCAGAAAATTTCTCCAAGCACTGGTTGGTTTCCTGGTAGAGATGTCACCTTCCTGTCCTGTATCAGCATCTCAATCCTAAAAACTGAAGTATGAAAATTCTAGAGTGAGCAAATTGTGGTTGTCATCACTCATCCTCTCTAAACCAAACAAATCTGTTGTGGTTTTATCTGAAATCTGAGATTATTACCCACCTTTCCCTTCCCAGCCTCCTGTGGTCATTTGTGGAACAATCCCACAGAACACAGGACATGCTCCAGCATTCCCCAAAGGTATCTTCAACTCCTATGTCCTCTGGTTAACCATGGCAGCTGATCAGGTGAGATGAAATAAGAGTCTGTGTCCCAGGTTTAGAGGATTTGCTAAAGCATTCCCAGCCTGTGGCACAGCCAGGAGAGCACCAGAGCTTTAAACTTCCTCCTCATAATTTCCATCAGTGTATTTTGATCATTAAAGTGTTCAAACAAACAGCTCCTGGATGAGTGGGAGAGGTTTTCCCATGTGCTGACACAACAGGCCAGATCTTCAGTTTAAGATTTAAGGAAGTTGCATCATTCCTCAGAATACAGAGATTTCCACATTTCTCCCACCTCCACCTCCCCTGCATGGCCTGAGATTTTTCCCAGCAAATATCTCGCCTAAGAAAGATCTCCATCTACTCTTTAAGTACCTACAGCTTGGTTGGGTGAATTCAGGCTGATGCAGCTGAAATTGTGGGAAAAAAAGAGCCATGAAAAGCTCTGCTTTGCAGAAATTCCCTTTGGATTGAAGGCAAGGTCTCAGAGTGGAAGTGGTGGGTTATGGCTACAGCAACCAAACAAAGCAGCTGATTCCTGCTGGAAAATTGTATCACCTGAGGAGAATGGGAAATACCAGGCTGGCCCATGGCTGTATTTGAGTGCAGCTGCAGATTGGGGGTGATCCAGTTGAGGCCTTCCAGAACATGAAGGCAGCCAACAGGAAAGATGGAGAGGGAATTTTTACAAATGCATGGAGTAACAGGGCGAGGAAGAATGGCTTCAAACTGCCAGAAGGCAGGATTAGACGGGATATTGGGAAGAAATTCTTCCTGTGAGGGTGGTGAGGCCCTGGCACAGGGTGCCCAGAGAAGCTGTGGCTGCCCCTGGATCCCTGGAAGTGTCCAAGGCCAGGCTGGATGGGGCTTGGATCAACCTGGGATAGTGAATTGTGCCCCTGCCCATGGCAGGGGTTTGGAAAGAGATGAACTTGAAGATCCCTTCCAACCCAAATCATTCCACGATTCTGAAGCTCTACAAGATGGGAAATGAGTGCTGGAAGGCACAAGGAGCAGGCAAGGATGGAGCCCTTTAAAGGCCGGGGGCGTGGATGTTGCATCATCAATCAAGTCCCTAATGCTCTTAGTGTTAATCCATTAATGCCTCAGCATATAAAGCAGTTACTCCTCTCTTAGACCAATTTTGGGCCCAAGGGGATTAGGATAGAAGGTCTCTCATCTCCTATGTTTGTGTTGTGCAGCACACCCTTGCATCTTGCTGCACTTTGGAAGGTGAAAAAATGCAGTTCTGAAACTGCATTGCCCATTGCAGGTGCAACTGCGGCAAGGCCAGATATTTATCCTCAGATGGCTCCCAAAGCAAGGTGAGACCCTGATCTCAGAGTCCCCCACATTAAGAGCATGGTCAGGGTGCATCTGCTGCTCCTGTCCCAGCACCCAGAGATGGAGGCCTGAGGAGATGGCAGATGATGATCTCCAGGTGAGATGAGTGCAGCCAAGGTTAGCAAAGCTCCAGATCTCCTTCAGGCTCACCCAGAAGAGCTGTTGCTGATGGAGGGTTCTGCTCAGACCACTGTGAGGAGCCTGGGGGTGCTTTTAAAGAGGGGCCCAGGCAGGAGGTGAGGTCTGGAAGATGCTTGAGCATTTCACAGTTGTCTCTTACATCTGTGATTGGCCAAAATAAGATAATAGCACTGTCCTGCCAGTCAAACCTCCACACAATCCGTGTTTTGAGACCAGTGCTTTTGGCCTCTTACTCCTGATCCATCCCAACAATCCCACCCTGTGCCCCAGAGCATTGTCCAAACCCTCCTGGAGCTCTGGCAGCCTTGGGGCCCTGGACATTCACTGGGGAGCCTGGTCAGTGCCCAACCACCCTTCTTTCATAGCTTAATGCATTCATACAGCTGCATTTCAGGACAAAACACAATTTTCAGGCTTGTTTGCCTTTCAGGTGTTTCTATTTTTATAAAATTCCAGAGCAAATGAAGAGCTCTCTCAAGTGACCCTGCAAGGCTGAAGCAGGATCTGTGTTTGGTGAGGAAAGAGGAGAGATTTGGCAAAGAAATTTCAGTCTGCTGAAGCAGGATGTGTGTTTGGTGAGGAAAGAGCAGAGACTTGGCAAAGAAATAACTTCAGTCTCAATGGCAAAGAGGAGTCTGCCTGCAGCTGCATTTCTCAAGTTTCTTGACTCTCCTCATGCAGTCCTATACAATAGAACCATGGGATGGTTTGGGTTGGAAAGGACTTTTAAAGTTCATCAAGTCCAACCCCCTGTAACAAACAGGCACATTTTCAACTAGATCAGGACAGTCTTGGTAACACTCATGCTTTTAGATCCCCTAGAAGTTGGTCCCACACCATTGAGACCATCTGAGCAAAGCAGTCCTTAAGTGCAGTCTGCCTAATTTGGTACAATTCTCATGTGTCACCATGCACACTGTGAGAATTTAATTTTTTCTGGAAATTATTTTTCAGAGAGCAGAAACTGATAACTGGCACAGGGAGGTCTAGGCTTGTTCTCTTTTCCTGGGCAGCACAGTCACCTCTTGATGAACACCTCTGGGAGGTTGAGGTCCTTTCACTACATGGAAAATAACTCCATGGGGAGAAAGTGAGGCCCTTTCAGAACAGAAAAATACAGGAGGAGGTTAAATACTGCCCGGAAATGAGGTGCTGGCTCATATTCCTATGGGAACTAAGGGGCTAAGTGATTTCCCCAAAATAATCCCAGTTGTAGCACACTCAGTTTTTCTGAGTGAGACCCAACAGCCTTGGTAATTTCACTGTTGAGTGTAAAACCTTTCAATAATGGATTAGAAACAGGTGCTAATCATATCCAAGCATAAGGAGGGGTTTATGGGAGTCAAAGGGATTAGGTTCTCCCTGTGTGTCAGTCAGCAATTTTCTCCTGTCTTCTGCTAAATTGCTCCTCGAGGGGCAGGAGGTGTTTAGTAGGGGAGGAGGGGATTAGAAAAGGGGACCCCTGGGTTTGTTGCTGCTGTTGTCATGTTCACTGGGTGATTGAGCTCAAAATCTTACAGAATTCTTTATCTGGGGAGGAAATAGGGTCAGAACAGCCACTGTGGTGAGGAGCTGGGACCTGCAGCTTTAATTTATTAAAAAGGCTGGAATCTAGGTTAGCAGTTATGCACTCTGGTGCTTTCTCTCCCATGTAGATTTTACTGGGGTTCAGCCTTGAATTTGAGCAGTGGTCCCTGCAGGAGTTTTTTTCAAGCCTAACACATTTTCCAAAATGCCTTTTCCCCCCTGCATTCTCCCTTAACACTTAATAAAAGCTCCTCAGCCACCTTCGTGGGTGAGTCTATTTTCATTAATGCCTTGAAGTTACACAGAGATTTGCAGGTAAAATAGTCCAGGGAGGTTGCCAAAATGTAATTAATTATAATAAACAATTAATTATTGAGATGGTCTCGGAGGAGAAAAGTGCTGGAAATCCCACTCTGAGCAACTCTGTGTAATCTCCTTTTGGTAAAAACCCCAGTGAACCACAGCAGTGTGAGGTCAAGCTGATCATGTGCAGCTTTAGGTGATGAAGACATTGCACGGGGTAAAGCTGGAGAGATTCCCCCTGTTCTGATGATAAACAGCCACCAATCCCTGGGGAGATTTAACATGACACCTGCCTGCAGTTACAGCCTGCAATGTGTAGAATCCTCACACATGGCTGAAATCAGCTCCATTTTTTGGGTCTCAGAAGGGATGGGGTGAGGAAGGAGGTGGGAGTGCAACGCACCAAGGGAGAATCTTTTTACACCACAGTTCCTGTAGCCTTGTCTTTTGGGGTGTAATTTTGGGCCAATCATGCAGAATTTCAGATTTTTCTCTGATGGAATTTAGATTTTTACAACCATTGAATAATTGCAATTAGCCTCTGGCCTGTCATTAGTGGGGCAAGAATTACTGTAATTCAGAGCTGGCTGAGCTTTCCCTGTTTCCCCCTAGAAGAAACAGAAGCATCTGAATGTAGGTAAGGACTTCTGAGACTTTTTATTTACAGCCACGCCTCATTTAGGATTATAGGATTCATTGAATAAACTCAAACATTGAACTGTTTGTGCTTCCACTGCATGTGTTTTGCATATGATGATATTCCTCCTGGATGAGAGATGGTCAACAGGGCCTGGAAAATGGTTCAGCTCTTTCTAAAGTAGGGATTCCAGGGCTGTCTGTCCTGCCCTGGAAAGAATATTACCACTTGTTACCTGGCTTGGAGTAACCTGGGATGGTGGAAGGTGTCCCTGACCATAGCAGGGGGTGGAACAAGATGAATTTTAAGGTCTTTCCCAATCAAAACTCTTCTTGGATTCTGTGATAGCTGTTCTGTGCTACAGTCAGTTTTCCCTCTAGGATGAAGAAAGATTTTGCAAAGTGCTTATCCTCCTAAATGACTGGGCATGATGAGAGGATGCGCCCATCTCATGTAATTCCAGCTGTCCATTCCAGAGGTCAGTATCTGAGCAAAAATCTCAAATTTCACTTATTCCCTGAACTGATGAAGTTATTCTTGAGGGTGAATCATGGAATCACAGAATATCCTGAGTTAGACAGGACCCACCAGGATCACTCGGACCAACCTGACCCTGCACAGACACCCCAAAAATCCCACCCTGTGCATTCCTGAGAGCATTGTCCAAACACTCCTGGAGCTCTGGCAGCCCTGGGAATGTCACCATTCCTTGGGGAGCCTGATCAGCGCCCAGGTGGGAATGAAGCCTAAGAAAACACAAGAATTTTGGCATGGAGGCATAATCTGGGATGAGGATGTTGAGCTTGGCATTAGGACATTGGGGTCCGCACTTGGCCTGACTGTGGGGAAAAATACCAGAATGTGAAGATGCCTCTTCTCCATTGAAAGGATGAAACCAATGAAGGAAGAAAAACACTCACCCTCACCTCTCTGGCCTTGTTTTTGTCATTCCTCATAGCTTATAATACAATTTTAGAGTCCCTGATGAAATATTTGAAACTTTGTCCTGGGCACTGAATTTTCCTTTTTGTCATCCATGAGAGTTTTTCAGGTCGGGAAAGGCTTTTGCATTCACTTAATCTGATTTAATTATTGCATATCAGAGGCTGGAGACTTAAAACACGAGCTTGGTGATCAGAGAAGGCAAGAAAGCCTTTGCCAGCAGGAGCCAGCTTTTCCCTGTGCTCCAGCTCCTGGCTGGAATACACATGGACAGAGGAGGAGGCACTGGGTCAGGCTGCTGCTCACAGTGATGCAAAATTCTCCATCACCAAACCTGCATGGGGAACAGGGGGAAAAAAAACCCCCACAACTTTAAAACCTCATTAGCTAATCATCGTCACCACAGATGGTGCCCAGCTGTAAGCTCCTTTCTGCTCATCCTAATCCCATTCCAAGCAGCTCCCCTTGGCAGAGGAGCCTGCTGGCTTTGTTATCTGCAGAAGTGGCTGAGCATGGGAGCACCTGGCACTGGGGAGAGCTGCAGGAAGGGGAGAGATGTAAAGATTTAGGAAGGGAGGTGGGGGCCCATCTCCCTGTGCAGGCAGGGACTGAGCAGAAGCATCCCACCCTTCACTTGCAGAGGAGCAGCAGTCAGAGGAATTCTCTGCTTGGCTTTTGATCTCCACAGTCAGTGCTTGAGGAAGGCCTGGCCTGGGATGGATTACTGACCTGAGCAAAGCTATGTACCTGGATTACATTTGTTGTGGTGAGTGGAACCTGCTTCAATCTGTGCCTCTACGAGCTTTTAAACCAGCACTGGGGAAAGGAGTGACGAGGGAGGTGCTGGAGGAGTGATGTTAGTACTACTTGTCTTTTTTCAGCAGCTCTGTCATCCTTTTTAATCTGTTTCTTACTAGGAAATTGGGGTGTTGTTGGTTACGTGGGAGACATAGGTGCCTGTGATCAACAGGAATTCTGCATGCAGGGAAAGGTTCTGATGGGAACAAGCCATAGCTGGTGGCTGTGCTTTGCTCTGTTGAGCAATGCAGATGTTATTCCTGGAAAGCCTCCAAGGGCTGTGTTTGTGTTTTCCTGGGAGGCTTTGCAGGACTCTGGGTCCATCCTTTTTGAGGCATTTCCCAGGCAAACAGGTCTCCTTTCTGACCAGAGCTGGATTCTGGTTTTCCTGATGGAACTTGCCGCGGCCACTTAAAGCCTCTGCTGCTATTTAGGGACAGCAGGAGATTGAGTGGATCAATCCCATAAGAAGATCCATGCTCCTGTGCACAAAGAGGGGACTCCTGACCATTTTAAGCAGTGCTGCCCAGGCAGGGAGCCAGGTTTGCTCCAGGCCCTGATGGGAGAGATGTCACTGTCACCACAGCCCCAGCTGGAGTCTAAACCAGAATTTTGCTCTGATTTTCTCTGTAAGAACTGAATAACCACAAGGCCTTTTTTCCCCCTCTTCTCTTTTTCTTTTCTTGGCAGCCCCTCAGTCTCTCTAAGCACAAACTAAAAGGGGGGCCTTGTGTTTTTCTGGCTAATGTGAGTCTCAGGTCATTAACCCTTGACAGTTCTATAATGAATTACTATTAAAAAATGAATTGATTTCTTGGGCTGAAGAGAGATTCATACTGTTGGTCATATAAGGGTAATTTAGATCATCAAACATGACTATTTGTATAGAAAATGGCATTGAATTTCATCCTGTAGCTCTTTTGCTTTCTAATCTCTTCACATTGTGTGGAGAAACACATGGCAGGACTACATTAACTGAATTAATACAGAAGGGGAAGGGAGAACTGATATAAATTCACCAAGGGGCCACAGGTCAGCATCCCACTGAGCTTTGAAGAGAAGAACCTGGCAATCCATGGATGTTTCTGCTGAAAACCCAGCTGGTTCCACCTGCCTGTTATGGGAGGATGTTTTCTGGTGGCCATGCCCCTCATCTGGGAATTTCTGCACCTCTGTGACTCTTCTAGGGTTTGGATCAAGATTTGCTTTTGAAAATGTGAAACTTGAGTAGGTTCTTGGCCTGGCTGCAATCACTATGAACTATTTGTTGTGCTGGTGATTGTTTTCTCTTCATCTTCCACACCTTCTACTCCCCCCAAATTGCTCCTTACAGCAACTGAGGGCACAAGATAGCATTTCCATCTCTTACTGCTTTTTTGATTTTGGGTTTTTCCCCCCTGCTTCATTGGATCTCCCTTGGCTCTCCTTTGGAACTTCAATAGGTCTTTTTCTCCTCTCTTTTAATTTATTTCCCTGTAATGCTGGCTGTCTTCTTATTTTGCTTTGAAGAAACACAAACCTTTGGCCAAGAGGTGAGTTTTATTGCTAGCAGTTGTTATTGTAACTGTAATTTGTGCCAATTAATTTAGAAGAGGGACAGACTGCACATTTAAGTATAAAATGACATTTATAAGTCTTTGTGGTTTAAATATATTTTAAATAATTTTTGAGAGATAAACAAGGCATCTTTTAATCTCTTCCCTTCACAGTGTGATTCTTTCCCCCCTGCCAGAAAACAAAACAATCTCTTTTTTCCCCATTTAGTCTAGTTTTAAATAACCTGTAGGAAGGGGCTTCCGCTCCCTCATTTGAAGATTATTCCAATCTCAATGACCTCACTTGCCCTTTTCTCAGTTTTATCCCATCACATCTATTTTTACCCTCTTGCTCTACATTAAGCTGTTCCTCTGCACGCCTGGGAAGAGGAAGAATTAGAGCCTTAACATTTTTGACTACTTAGAGAATAAAAAAAATACAGGAGAAAAATCAAGACCCAGGTGCCTGACTGCTGCCAGTAATATTCCAGAAAAGTCTTGATTTCATCTCTCTGTGCAGTGCCTCCATTCCTCAGCTTCCCCTCAGCCTATCTTATCTCCTGGCTCCCAGTCACTCCTCATTGTTCACTTCCAAGGGCTGTGAGCTCTCAGCAATGGAGATCCTACTTCTTCCTTGGCTCTTGGCTCCCTCCTGCCTGCCGGCTCTTGAATTTTCCCTTGGGCATTAGCTGGCCAAGCAGTGTATATTTAGTTCTTTCAACATTTTGTTTTCTCCCTCCTTCATCTCACCAACCCCTCAATCACTCTGCTGGTTTTCCCCAAAACCTCCCAAAATTGGCGGCGTCCTGCAGGCTTGTGGTTGTCCAGCACTGCCCTCAGTCTTCCTCCTCCTGCAGGGCATAGAAATTGAGTTTGTTGCCTGGCTTTTTTCAGTGTTTCCACTGATGCTGGTGCCCTGGATGGTGTGCTCAGAGGGAAAAGTGGGCTATGGAGAAGGGAGAGCAAATCATCCCATGGCTGTTTCCAAGCAGCTCACCTGGAGACAGTGGAATTGTGTCAGATACTGGGTTTGTGTCACTCTTTGCTTTTATGCAGAAATGTAAATCAAAATATTGCAGCCAAGGGGACAAAGGTCATGCTCATATTGCTGTCCCAATGACCAAGCAACTGGTACTGACCACATTAGTTGATCCACCAGAACCTCAATTTTCCCTTCAACCTGTCTGTGTCTTCTGTGTCATGCTCTGAGAAAATGTGGATACCCAATCCTGGAAGTGTCCAAGGCCTGGTTTAACAGGGCTTGAATCAGCCTGGGATAGTGGAAGGTGTCCCTGCCCATGGCAGGGAGTGGAATGGGATAAGCTTTAAGGTCCCTTCCTACCCAACCCATTCCAGGATTTTATGCCTATCTCTTAAGTTTCTGTCTCCACAGCTCTGAGATGGGGAGGCCCAGAGCCCTTCAGACTCCCCAAGTTTTTTGCAGTATGTGCTGGATCTCAGCTGGGTCTCAGCATCCACCATGTCCTTGGAAGGATCCATGCAGGAACTTGGAGAAAAGAAAGCTCCAAGGAGGTGTTAGAGCCCCTTCAAGAACCTAAAGGGGCTCCAGGAGAGCTGGAGAGAGACTTGGGACAAGGGCCTGGAGGGATAGCTGAAGGAAAATAGATTTAGAGTAGATGTTAGGAAGAAACTTTTGGATGTGATGATCAAGAACTGGCACCGGTACCCAGAGAAGCTGTGGCTGCCCCTGGATCCTTGGAAGTGTCCAAGGCAAGGTTGGATGGGGCTTGGAGCAGCCTGGGATGGTGGGAGGTATCCCTGCCCATGGCAGGGGGTGGAACAGGATGATCTTTAAGGTCCCTTCCTACACAAACCATTCTGATTCCACAGTCTGAACAGGAGGTTCAGAGGGCACCTTATCACTCCCTCCAACTCCCTGACAGGAGGTTGCACTGAGGTCGGGTCAGGTTCTCCTACCATGACTGCACTGAGAGGACCAGAACAAATGGCCTAAAGCTGAGACAGGGGAGATTCAGATTGGATATCAGAGAAAACAATATTTTCACTGTTTGGCTGGTCAGATGTTGAAAGGGGCTGTCCAGAGTCACCATCACTGGGGGTGTTTAAGAGGCATCTGAACTGGTGGCACTGATGTGGTTTAGTGGTTTAGGTGTTACAGTGGCAGTGCTGGGCCGATAGTTGGACTGGATGACCTCAAAGGTCATGTCCAACCTAGTCTTGGACACTTCCAGGGATCCAGGGGCAGCCCCGGCTTGTCTGAGAAACCTGAGCCAGCTCTTGATCAGCACAGCCAAAACTTTCTTCCTAACATCTAGTCTAAACCTACTTTCTGCCAGCTGTCCTTCCAGGCCCTTGTCTCAAGTCCTTCCCCAGCTCTCCTGGAGCCCCTTTAGGTACTGGAAGGGGCTCTAAGATCTCCCTGGAGCTTTCTCTTCTCCAAGTTCTCCATTCTCCCTGTATCCATGGATCCTTCCAAGCAAGACCTGGATGTTAGCCAGCAGAGGGAGGTTTGCTCACGCTGTGGCACCTGGGGAGCAGAGGTGACTCTGTGTGTGCTCAGGCCTGATCACAGCAAGTCTGCTCCTGCCAGCAGGCCTGGGCCTGTGCTGCCTGGCTGTGTCCATGTCCCAGTGTGTGCATTCCCCATCCAGCCTTGGAGCACTGCTGGAACCCAACCGACCAATAAATCTGTGGAAATTGTGCCTGCTTGCTCAACAGATACGGTGCTCATCCCAGAGCCACGTTGTGCCAGCTCTTCTCTTTAAACAAACATGGATTTTTTTATTTTTATTTTTTTATTTTTTTTACCCAGGTGCAGCTAGTAAAGCTGTCAGAATTAGAAAAGGACTCTTTGCTGCCTGATGGAATCGTGTGTACAGATGCCAGTTAACCTCCAGTTTCTGTGCTGGGTTGAACTGGGTTGTTGAATTTGCAGGTCACTCCGACATGAGAAGAGATGAGAATGTTGACTTTATGTTTCAGAAGGCTGATTTATTATTTTATGATATATATTATATTAAAAGAAAATTATATACTAAAAGTATATATTTAAAGGAAATTATATACTAAAACTATATTAAAGAATAGAAGAAGGATTTAATTAGAAAGCTAGAAAGGAGTAGACTGGAATGATAATAAAATCTTGTGACTGACTAGAGAGTCTGAAACAGCTGGACTGTGATTGGTTATTAATTAAAAACAACTACATGAGACTAATCACAGATGCACTTGTTGCATTCCACAGCAGCAGATAATTATTCTTTAAATTTTGTTCCTGATGTCTCTCAGCTTCTCAGGAGAAAAAATCCTAAGGAAAGGATTTTTCATAAAATATGTCCGTGACGCTGGGTGATTCTGGGAGTGACAGCAGAGGAGACCCTGCCTCAGAGCCCAGAGAGCAGTGCAGCTCTGGCAGGTAACAAAAAATAACCTGCAAAGCTGTAAACTGGGTAAGGGGCTGCAGCCCCAGGAGTGGCTGAGGGAGCTGGGAAAGGCTAAATCTGGAGTAAAGGAGGCTCAGGGGGCACCTTCTGGCTCTGCACAACCCCCTGAAAACAGATTGTAGCCAAGTGGGGGTCAGGTTCTGTTCCTGAATGAGAGGGAGCAGCCTCAAGCTGTGCCAGGAGAGGTTTAGGTCAGAGAATAGGAACAATTTCTTCTCCCCACAGGGTTGTCAAGCCCTGGCACAGCTGCCCATGGCAGTGCTGGAGTCCCCATCCCTGCAGGGACTTAAAAGCTGTGTGGATGTGGCACCTGGGGACATGGGTCAGTGGTGGCCTTGGCAGTGCTGAAGGAATGGTTGGACTGGATGATATTTGAGGGCTTTTTCCAACCTAAACGATTCTGTGACCTAAATGTAGAATATTTGATCAAGAGGTACTAGGAAGAAACACATTTGCAGCAACTTTTGGTGCTAAAACTGCACCTAAGAATAATGAGGCCACCACAGCTGCTTCAATAAGTTACAGTACTCTGGTAGAACTTTTTGTCCTACTTCTGGGAACATTCCCAGCTGCACCAAAGTTTGTTTAAAGTTGTCCCATACCAACTGCTCCCAGGTTTCTCTTGCATTTCGCATTCTTTCTGCATTAGAGGACCAGACTTATTCACCAGGTGTCATCCTGGATTCTTGACTGCACAAGCAAATCTCGTGTCACTGAGATGTGGCCACGAGGCCTGGCAGGGAGGGAGTTCTGACTTGCCCTCCACGAACACCTCAGCAAGCCCATGAGCACATTTGGCAGGTGCCCTTGCCATTTAAAGTTCAGGCAAAGTGAACACTGAAGTCAGGAAAACGTGGCCCTTGGCCAACCCATGGAAAAAAAAAGAAATCAGCACAGATAATCCCAGGTATTTTTTTGCTGTACTTTTCCAGATCTGTTCCCATACTGCTGGCAATCCACTCACCAATTTCAACACACTATCACTTTCAGGCTTCCTCAAAGGCATGCAAAGCCTCTTAATAAAGAATCTTGCTATTCCTTATCACATTTGCTTTTGAGTGAGAGGCAGGACCAACGGAACAGCATTCCCATCTGAATCCAGGTCAGGATCAGATATCAGCTGGGAAATGGTGGAGTTGAGGAGCTGAGTGATCACTGCAGTGTTATATAAGCTTTGCTTTAACTCCAACATGTTTTAGAAGATCCGTGATTTTGGGATGAGTTTGGGGCCAGGGAAAGGAGGTGAATGACAGCAAGGACTGTATCTCTCCCTAGACCTTCACTTGCTGCCCATTCCCATGGTATGAAAACAATTCCTGCTCCATGGATTGAGAGGTGTGAGTGGGACGGGCCAACACTTGCAGTCCTCAGGACAGGCAGGAGAAGAAAAAAATCTTCAGATCAGCTGAGCATGGTAAGGGCAAAGGTGAAAACATGGAAAAAAGCAGGAGGTTAAGCCCTGGAAGGGGCTGCCCAGGGAGGTGGTGAACTCCCCAACCCTGATAATGTTCAATGAACCACTGGATGTGACACTCAGTGCTGTGGTCTCCGTGATGAGATGGTGTTTGGTGACAGGTCTTAATGATCTTGGAGAGGTCTTTTCCAACCTAACTGATTCTGGGATTCTGTGACTGCAGAAGTGAAGAATTTCATAGGCAGGATTTTGAATGGATCTTGCATAATATTGTGAAAACTGATATAAGTTTATGTAAGCTTAAGTTACTCAGAAACAGGTGTTTTACAAGAAGAGATGGCAGGGAGTTTGGGAGCAATTTCAGCCAGGAATCTGTAAGATTTGGCAACATTCCAGATGGGAGTGTTTGGTGTGAAGCAGATGAAGGTGTTGAATATGACACGGAGGTCGTGAGCTTGGGTGTTGTGTGAGTGAGGGTTATTCCAGCAGGGAGAGAGGGGCTGTGCTGGGAGATAAGGAGCTGTTCCTTTAGCTGTGATAAAAGGATGCCCAGGGATTTCATCCAAACCCACCTGGATGAGTTCCTGTGTCACCTGCTCCAGGTGACCTTGCCCTGGTGGTGTGGTTGGACTGGAGCATCTCCAGAGGTCCCTTCCAACCCTAATTATTCTGTGATTCTGTGAAAAGCGTTGACAGAGCCACCTCTGGGGAAGCTCAGGAAGGAAAGGAGAGACCCAGCAGTGGAGGGTTGCTCCTGACACCGTGAATATCAAGGCTGTGGTCACCAGATGACATCACAGGGATCACAATGTCAGCTGAGAGGGAATGAGGATGAGGAAGAAGCACCAGGACATTCAGATCCTACCCTGGGGTGAAGGCAGCAAAGCAGAACTGTGGTGGTGTTCATACGGGTCCCAGGATGAGGGAAGAAATGAGAATCTTGGCTCCATGTTTCAGAAGGCTGATTTATTATTTTATGATTTATATTATATTATATTATATTATATTATATTATATTATATTATCTATACTAAAAGAATAGGAGAAAGGATTTCATAAGAAGGCAAGCGAGGAAAGGAATGGAATGGAATGGAATGGAATGGAATGGAATGGAATGGAATGGAATGGAATGGAATGGAACGGAATGGAATGACAAGAAAATCTTGTGACTGACCAGACAGTCCAAGACAGCTGACTGTGATTGGCCATTAATTAGAAACAACCACATGAGACCAATCAAAGATGCATCTCCTGCATTCCACAGCAGCAGATAATCATTGTTTACATTTTGTTCCTGAGGCCTCTCAGCTTCTCAGGAGAAAAAACCTGGCAAAGGGATTTTTCAGAAAATATCATGGCTACACAGAACAAGTGTCAAAAACACGGTGTCCATTGCTATGTAGGAGAAATGGATTTCAACTACAGCTAACATGGAGGAGCAGGAGCAGGAGGTGCCTTTTTTAGCTGTTTTGGTTTTAAATCACAAGTTCAAATGTGGAATCTTTTAAAGACCCCAAACCATGTCTCAATATTACATTTCTGTTCTTTTTCAAGCATTCTTTCAAATGCTTTGAAAGAGTAATTAAGGGGAAGCAAAACTTTTAATTTAATGTATTTTTTTTTACTTTCTCATCTCTCAAGAATATCAAAGGAATATGAAGGGTCAGCTCAGGAGGAAATACAGTGTTTTTGGGGGGTTTTTTCCCCCTTCCTTCTCAGTACTTCAGGTGTTCATGCTCAGTAGTCCTTTTCAATTCAATTAAAAAATATTTTAAACATGTTCTTTGAAGGGTTAACAAGGAGCCATTCAAGCACTCATTTCTCATAATTTAGATCCAGGACATGGGGAAAGAGACGCAACAGATGAAACAACCTTATTGTAACCCTCTGTGTTCATCACCTTGAACTTCTTCTCCAGACAGTGGAGAGAAACAACAGTTCTAAGATAGAGTTAATTTGAAACTTCCAGGGAAGGATTAAGGATGTGGAGCTGCTGGAATGAGTCCAGAGGAGGCCACAGAGTTGCTCCAGGGAGTGGAGCCAGGCTGGGAGAGCTGGGGGTGCTCACCTGGAGAAGAGAAGGATCCAGGGAGAGCTCAGAGCCCCTTCCAGGGCCTAAAGGGGCTCCAGGAGAGCTGGAGAGGGACTGGGGACAAGGCATGGAGGGACAGGACACAGGGAATGGCTGCACACTGCCAGAGGGCAGGGATGGATGGGATATTGGGAAGGAATTCCTGGCTGTGAGGGTGGTGAGGCCCTGGCACAGGGTGCCCAGAGAAGCTGTGGTGGCCCCTGGATCCCTGGAAGTGTCCAAGGCCAGGCTGGACAGGGCTTGGAACAACCTGGGATAGTGGGAGCTGTCCCTGCCCATGGCAGGGGGTGGGACTGGATGAGCTTCAAGATCCCTTCCAACCCAAACCATTCCATGGGTTGAACACATCCTATCTTTCTGGTGAGCTCAAGGAGAGCTGCAGTGACATTCCCGGTCACATCCACATCCAGCTTCGAGTACCCTGCCCAGCAGGATTTATTTGCCTCACATTATCCATGCACAGGCTGATCCTTGTCCCAGTTCCCTGGCTGCACAGGATCCCCCTGACCCTGTTTAGGGTTTGAGCAGTTGTGGGAGAGTGACAGTGTTCACAGGGGTTTCAGGTTGACGAAAGAGATGAGAATGTTGACTCCATGTTTCAGAAGGTTTGATTTATTATTTTATGATATATATTATATTAAAACTATACAAAAAGAATAGAAGAAAGGATTTCATCAGAAGGCCAGCTAAGAATAGAAAAAGAGAGAATGATAACAAAGGCTTGTGGCTCAGACAGAAAGTCCAAGCCAGCTCACTGTGATTGGCCATTAATTAGGAACAACTACATGAGACCCATAACAGATGCACCAGTTGCATTCCACAGCAGCAGATAATCATTGTTTACATTTTGTTCCTGAGGCCTCTCAGCTTCTCAGGAGGAAAAATCCTAAAGAAAGGATTTTTCATAAAAGATGTCTGTGACATGGGACCATCTGACTGTACAACCCCACCAGGACATTTTGTTCTCCCAGAAAATGACAACCCCACCAGGACACTTTGTTCTCTCCAAAACATCTGGAAAGGAGTGTTTGTGTCAGAAATACCCCCCATTGTCCCACAGCTGGCAGCGGAGTGGAAGCATTGTCCCTTCTGCTCCTGCACAGTGCCCGAGCAGAGCAGATGTTCAACCCCAAGGGATCCCCTGAGCTCTTGCTGTCTCATCTGATCAGAGAGTCTGGCACTGGGATTCAATAGATGGGGGAAATTAAGAACAGTTTAATTGTGCTGAAAGTGTAGGCAAGCAAAAATTGCAGAAAACACCAAATTTAGGTTTTGGCCAGGGTACCAGTATTAGCAATGCTACTCTGCATGAGAGGTCAGAGTTTTGCTGACATGAACCAAAATCGAGGATAAGTAAGAACTGGAAGGATATAAATCTTGGGGGTAAAGGAAAAGTAGCAGAAAAAGCAGGACTAATAATAAATTAATAAGGAGGACAATAATTCAAAAGGGCTGAGTCATTGAACACCTTAAAAAAATCCCCTGAAGAAGAAAACTATGAGAGTGATTTGGACAGGATTTGAAGTAAGGAAGGAAATCACTATAAAAAATGCAATTGGTAAAGAACAAATGGAGGAATCCTTGGAAAAAAAAATGGAAAGAAGACAGATCAGATTTGCTGATCTTGACAAGTTGGATGTTAGAGAATGAACTGAGAAACCAACTCTCTCACTTCCCAAAGGCAGCTGATGTGAACTGGGATGAATAAAGGAGAAAAAACTGGGATAATATCCCTGATAATTTTTTTCTTCCTATTACCCAAAACCAAAAGGAGTCACTCCAGGTGAGAAATTGTGTCCTCTAATACAATGGAGCTAATGTTGAGGCCCAAATAAGAGTACAGCTGCATGGCAGAAGAATTCCAGACAAAAGGCCAGATAAACAAATTATTCTAGAGAAATTTGACTCTTTCTACTGTTTATCAGATTTTACGCAGTGCTGGATTTGGCTTGGAAAATTATTTAAAAGCATTTTTAGAAAGAGATATTGTTGGATGAATAAATGCTGTCCATGGATTCAATAATACACATTGAAAAAGTGAGAGAGAAAGGATATATGTGTTGGATTGTGAAGGGAGCTGATTTAATTTAATATACTGTAAAATAACTTTTTTTAAGAATGTAAAAGACACATTAATAAAAATCAGAATTGATAATCATTTGGAAGGAGCTGAGGGTATAAGAAAGGAAAGAGAAATCATATAAAGGGGTATGGAAATGTTAACAATTGTCAGAAAAATGAGATCTGTACTGAGGAAAAAAAAGCCAATGTTTCATTCAAAAGTTTAATAATCTCAGGTAAAGGTCTTACTGGGAGTGGACAATAGGGAAATGATGGTGGTGTAGAGGAAATTGACTCATGCCTTGTGGAGATGGAAACTCTGGGATGCAAATGGTTGTTGGACATATGGAGAACCACATATGCTGAACTCCAGAGGTCTGGGCAGTAAAATGTCTGTGTATTTCAAAAGTTGCCAGTTGTCCTCAGGAAGGACTGGAGTGTTTTTTTGTGGAAACTGGGGGAAAAAGCCTTCCAACCCCTGCAGTTTCTGTAACCCATTGTGAGTTCCTTCTCCTGATGTACAGCCTTGAGCTGCCAGGCCAGCTGCAGGTGCAGATTGGAACCTCTTCAAAGCTCATGGGGGCTCTCTCAGAAATCAGCTTCTGGATGGCAATTTCTACGCCGGGCTTGCCTCAGGTCCTGGGTTTTGTGCATATTCCTGGTTCTTCAGCTTCTCACTCCAATCACCTGGTTTGCAACCCTGGATGCTGAACTTTCTCAGCCTCTTCCACGATTGCCTGTTACAGAAAAGAATTCCCTCTTAGAGGAATTCCCTGTTACAGAGGAGCTCACCAGCTCAGGAGAGCTCAGCTCCTTCTCTATAAACTCCTTGTGTGCTTGAGCTTCCTCCTCTGAGCTGGAAACAGCCCTGGGATGAGAGGTGGGAGGTACAGGAGCCACCTTGTGTGGCTGTAATTAAAGGACATCCCTACCAGACAGTCTCCATGGAAAGGAAGAAGATCTGCTAACATCTGCTCAGACCATTCCTGATCTTTGTAATCCATGTGTGGTTTTGGAATCATGTTCCTTTCATGTAATTAATTGCACAATTTCAGGTTTGAGTTGGGCAAGATGCTCCAGTTTTGCCATGCTCTCTCCTCTGTCTGATGTGATGAATGGAATCAGGAATCAGAGAATCTCCTGAGATGGAAGGGACCCACAAAAGGCATTGATCCAATTCCTGGCCCTGCCCTGGACTCCTCCACAATGCCATCCTGTGCCTGAGAGCGTTGTCTAAATGCTCCTGGAGCTCTGGCAGCCTTGGGGCTGTTCCAGTGCCCAACACTCTCTTGGAGAGGAACCTTTTCCTGATATCCAACCTAAACCTCCTCCTGACACAGCTCCAACCATTCCCTCAGGTCCTATCCCTCATTATTAGAGAAGAGAAATAGCACCTCTGTTTATCAATTTTCTAATAAAAACATGCAGAGCAAGTTGGACATCAAACATCACCTCAGAAGGAAATACCCAAGTTATTTTCCCCAATATTGCCAGAAATGTGAGTAAAGGGCAGTGCTGATTGCCTATAACAATATTACTGGGAAGTGCCTGGACCAGCACTAGAAACACCCTGTGAAACCAAAGCTTTGTCCCTGATCCTAGAGGTATTTCTGCCCTGTTGCTGGAGCTGAACTTTGCAGACTCTGAAACACCCAGATGTGGCCATTGCTGTTGGATCCTGTCACTGGGGCTGTGTCCCAGCTAAATGGGCTGCCCAGGGAGGCGTTGGAGTCCCAGTTCCTGGAAGTGTTCAAGGAATGACTGGATGTGGCATTCAGTGCTCTGGGCTGGTGACAAGGTGGGGATCAGTCACAAGTTGGACGTTTTGGTCTTGGAGGTCTTTTCCAATTCAACCATTCTATGACTGAGGGTTGTTCTTTCAATAGACCACAGGTGGGTGTTGAAGAGCAAGTGGCAGAACTGGCCCGTCTGCCTCTAGTTCATAAAACCCTCATTTTCATTTTAGAAAAGAAAAATCCTACATTTATTTAGGAAAAGAAAACAGTTCTCTTTGAGTTAGGTCTTGTTTGGTGGGTGAGTGCTTTAATCTCACAGTGGACTGTGTTTATCAGCATCCTGGGAGAGATGTCACAGTGTGATTAAATAGAGGGACTCTGAGATGGGGACAGCAGGATGTGTAGGGAAGAGGTAACAAACAGGAATCACGGTGTCCCTGTTCCTGCTCACCAAAAATCAAAGAGTTTTTGAGGTTGGAAAAGCTCTATAAAGACCACCAAGTCCAAGCTTTAACCCAGCACTGTCACTAACCCATGGGCCCACACATCTTCGTGTCTCCTGAACATTTTCAGGGATGTTTACTCCATTATTTCCACAGGCAAGAAGCAAAACTCACCACTGAGGAGTTTGAACCAAGTCTTGGTTTAGAGCCAGTCCTGGTAAGGTCTGTCCTGTCTGAGGTCCTGATCCTGGAACAAAACCTTTAGGGCTCAGTCCCTGCTCTCTGAACTGATACCAGGAGTTTGGTCCTCAGCTTCATGAATGCACCTTTTATTTGCATAGTGAAGCCTCCTCTTGACAAAGGAATAACCACAGAATGGTTGGGGTTGGAAGGGAAACACCAGCTAGTTCCAAATCCCAACCTCCAAAATTTCTCATCTCTTGTATTTTATTGCATGTTGAAGGCACTCAGTTTCATTATTTAAACCCATGGAAATTTAGGTATCAACTGTAGAGACCTTGTAACAGAATAAATGCTTTAAAAATAAGAAACGTTGGGAAAAAATACCCTGATTTTTCAGCAATTTCAGTAGATTTTCTTTCTTTGCACCTGTTGCTGATGGCTGTAAAACGAACTAGGTAATACATCTAGAACAGCAGGGAGATTTTCTGTAGATGAATCTGATCCCTGAGACTAATTCTTATCCTCCAGAAGGCTGGGCTTCTTTATTACCTGGGTTAAGTGCACTGTAATCCTTTGCTTTGGAGGTTGCACTTGGAAATGCAACTTGGGTTGCTGTGCTTTGAGATTTGACTTGTTTCAAAATTATATGGACCCAAGTAAAGAAAAATAAGTACATTCTTAAAAAAAAAAAAAACGAAACTAATAAAAAATCCTATCTACCGTGTTAAAAAATTACACCAATTCCTCACCCCACCAAAACCCAGAACAACAAAAACACCACATGTGTAAATGAATATTTGAATTTTTAGAAGGAAATCCAGTGATCACAAAAGGGAAGAGCAAATAAGAGCTAAAGAAATTTGAGGTGGAACATTCCATCAGATCACAGAAATCATCTCTGATGACAGAACAATTCAGGTGGCAGTAAAGGATGGATCACATTAAATTGGCATTTAGGTGGATCCCAGTTGCCACAGGAGCCTGACCCAACGAAGGCAATCTTTGTAGAAGCTGCCTTGCCTTTGCTAAATCACAGAATAAATTAGGCTGGAAGAGATTTCGGAGGTTCTACACTCCCAGTCTCCGTAGATCAGATGAGCTTTGAGTATCCTTAGACTTGGCTCTACCTCTGATGTCCCAGCCTCTGATCATCATCACAAATTATTTCTTTCTGCTATCAAAATAACATTTTTCCTGCTGCCACTTGTGTCTGCCATGTCTTAATGTTTTCCTCTTCTGGGAAGAGTCTCTATCCCATACCCACACCATGCCCAAGGCAGTTATAGACAAGGATGGGGATGTTTCCAAGTCCTTCTCCATGTTCAACAATTCCAGCGCTCTTATCATCTCTACCCACATCATGAACTCCTAGAATCATATATGGGAGACCTTAAATACCACTTAATTCCACCCCTCTGACATGGGCAGGGAACCTTCCACCAGACCAGGCTGCTCAGAGCTCCATCCAACCTGCCCATGAATGTTTCCAGAGATGGAGCCTTTACCCATCCATCTACCCTGCGAATTCCAAACAAAATCCCAGAAGAGAAGGAAAAGAAATTAATTATATATTCCAAACCCTCCTAGGGAATAGTTGATGAAAATGTTCTAAGCTGTAGATACTGTCAAATCGAGAAGGCTTTTGGCACAAAAGGCAGAGTTTGCATCTCCAGCTTCCTTTCTGATCCAGCAGTGAGGTTCAAGGAATGGTGTCAATCCCTGAAATGTCCAACACTGTTCCTACCTGGAGGTGATTTTCCATGGGTTTAAGTCCAGCTCTGACAAGGACCTGGGTGAGGAAAAGTGAGGAATGGTTTAAGCTCATCCACCCATGGAATAGAGTGACATCTCCTTCCCAAATAATGAAAAACTTAAAGCCCTTTTGATAACCCTTTCCAAGTAACTTAAGTAACAAATTATTTGAGGAGAAAACATACATTCTATCCATTTTAGTCTCCTTTTTCAGATAATTATTAAATATTCATAGGGAAATGGGTAATCTGCTTTCCAATTCAATGCTTTTATCTTTTTATGAATCAAATTTCTCAAAGTTTGTCATTTTCCTTACATTACTTTGTCTTGGTCAGACCATAAATACTCCTTGTTAATTAAGATCACTTTGATATATAAAAAATATTTTTCTTCATCAAAAGGAGCATGGAGGAAATTGAAATGAGCTTTTTTTAGAAAAAAACATGGTTAAATCTTCAAACTGATTCATCTTCCTAGCTAGAAACTCTCACCTGCTCTGGGAAAAATTCCACATGAAATCATTTTGTTTATGATTTCTCTGGAAGACAAACCTGGAGTTTTCAACAGCTGCATTCCCAGTGTTTTGGTGATCTGTAAATTTTTCTTCTGTCTGAAAGAAATGACTTTGCAGAAGTAGAAGCTGCAATAGCTTGTATGGATAGAGAAATTTCCAGCAAAACTCTGCACCCTGATAAATCAAAAGAAGTCATAAAAAATTAACACTGGGACTGGTCAGGTGAGAGGAAAGACACAGATTTTAGTATTAAGTGAGATTAATGAGCTGTCACTGCTGGATGGAGTGGATTCTTGATAATTTAAAGTATTTAAGTCAAGTCTGGAATCTCCTCATAAAGGTCTCGAACAGTGGTGCTCAATTCATGGAGTCACATTCCCTGACAGCTCTCCTGCCTTGGCTCAGGCACCTTCTGGGTGACTCCTGGATTCTTCTACTTCTTCTACATCCCCAGCAGAGAGAAGGAGGGAAAAAACTTTCCAAGATAAGAGCAGTGCAAGGGACAGAAGGAAAAGGGTGGTGTGAGCAGATGTTAATGCTGCAAGTGAAGGGGCCCTCCAGGAGAGCTGGAGAGGGACTTTGGACAAGGAACAGGAGGGACAGGACACTGGGAATGGCTTCCCACTGCCAGAGGGCAGGGATAGATGGGATATTGGACAGGATTTTTTGACTGTGAAGGTGGTGAGGCCGTGGCACAGGGTGCCCAGAGAAGCTGTGGCTGCCCCTGGATCCCTGGAAGTGTCCAAGGCCAGGCTGGAGCAACCTGGGATAGTGGAAGGTGTCTCTGTCCATGGCAGGGGTGGAATGAGAGAATCTTTAATGCCCCTTCCAACCCAACCCATTCCATTAGGTTTTGGCTAAGAGGTCACACAGCTCTGTGTGAATTCCAACAACAGAGGTTTGAAGTGTTGAGAAGTCCAGGACTTCCCTGCCTGTTATACTTTAGTCTTCTCAAGATTTCATTTCAAACTGTGATGGGAAATTGAAAAACAGGGACCAGCTCCATGGCACAGCTCTGAATGTGTAGAAAGGCCTCCATGAGGGGTTCAGTCCTTCCCATGGATGGACTCCTACAAATTTTCCTGTAGAACTGTGATCTCTTATACCCAATGCAAGAACACAAAAAGATGACCTTGGTCCTCCGGGTGAAGGATCCCACAGGAATGGCTTCTGGACCCTCAAAGATGTGTCCACAGCTGGAAAATGCAGTACAAAGAGGACTGTAACAGCTCCTACACTGACATTACATTTAGAAGATTCCTGTTAAGGATCTGAGATGTAAACCTTGCTGGATTTATTCCTGCAGGATCCCCAAATCTCTGCCCTTGTAATAGAAGTCCTTTATGACCCGGATGTCCCTGCATGTGATTTGTTTCTACAAAAGAATGTGCTCAGTGCTGGGAGTGAGAGAGGTGCACGGGCTGTGTAAGCAGTGGAATCACAGAATCACAGTCACTAAGGGTGGAAAAGACCTCCAAGATCATCAGGTCCAATCTTCAAGAATTCCAGTCCATGCAGAAGTGAGATTTCTCACTGATTTTGCACCTAAATCCATCTGATTTTTTGTTGTTGTTTCCATATGTGTCCTTTTTTTGCAAGTAGGAACTGAGAGACAAAACAGGAAGGTTCTTACAGGTGAATTATGACAAAACAAGTAATTTCCAATTATTTGTCATTCATGTTCTTATCTGTCTATATTTCATGCTCAAATCTCAGTGATCCAGCTGCTGAGCATCATTCTGAGACTGTGACTTTGCCATCTGCCATAAACTTGAAATTTTGGGGTTAGGGAATCTCTACATTTTCCTGTTAATATTTTCCTGAAAAAGTTTTTATGGATCTCATCCATCCCTGTCCTGAGTAAGGGATTATCATCCAGGTGAGAAGTGACAGATCCATACAAACCCTTCAGAGCCATCATCCTTACTCCAGTCCCACTTATTTCCCTGGAGTCCAAAAGAGAAATAAGATTCCAAAGCATTTTAATGAGTGGGTTGTATCAGGAAAGTCTTCCAGGTCCCTGCAGGCCTTTATTTAAGAGATGAATTGCATTTCCAGTTGTACTGGTGTGATTTCACAACAGAGTCAGATTTATGCTGAAGTTACATGGCCACAGGGAAAAGAGGGATTGGACAAATTGTGGCTAAAGCCCCAGTGGATTTGAGAGCCTTCTCCAGCAGCTTAGGTAGCTTTTCTTTCTATCCTTAGCAACACAGCCCTGCTTAACCCTCCAAGCTGTGGTCAGTCATTTTGAGGCCAGTTTGATTGACAGCAGCTAACCTGTTAACATTTTTCCCTGCCTTTTCCAGTGTGTTTGATCCTGCAGGTGGCTGGTTGGATGTGTTGCTTTTCTAAATTATTATTATTATTTGGTTGGTTTTATTTTTAATCCCTTGGATATTCCGTAAGGAAAAGTCATCTTGAGCCAGAGGGATGAAGTATTTCAATGTAAGTACAAAAATATGGATTGAGACTTCTCTCTTTTCTCTAAAAAGGTGTATTTGGGCAAGATTAGCATTTTTCTTTGCAGAAGAACAGTAGCATTCCCTTCCAATTCTGACCCTTCAAATGGATAATATTAAACTTCTCTGTATAGGAACTGTTTATATTTTTTTTTTTTTTTTTTTTTTTTTTTTTTTTTTTTTTGTGGATATATGGCTTTGTAAGAGCAGATCTGACAGACTCTCTAGGCTGGGGTGGGTAATCAGCTCTATCACCCAAAACTCAAGGAATAATATTCCTTTAAATTAGTCATCCCATAACAATCCTATGAAATTATTCCCCAAGAAAAATAGTATTGGGAAAGTGTGTTATCATTTCTCCTGTATTTAATTTTTTTTCTGTACTTCTGACAATATTTTTATAGTATATTCTGACAATATGATTTAAAAACTTGAAAAATGTACAATAAATCCTTGGGAAGCAGTTTAGATTTCTGGGAATGCAGTCAGCATATTGTGGATCACCATTTGTCCAGTGACTACAATTTGGATAATGGCTTTGTTTGGAAATGATGCTGCGACTGTTTGAAAGCTCCAATGTGGGGCTTGTGGAGAAAATTTGAACACACCTTTCTGGAAGCTGATGGAAAATAGAGAAATGAGATATTTTTTTCCCTGGAAATGATGAGTTGTAGTAATGGATTGACCTTTAACTGGGAAATAAATAAGTGAATAATTGCTTGGTGAAATATGTACATGGAAAGAATAAATCATACTGAAATCTTTGGGGTGTGCCTGCATGTAAAAAAAAGCAGGGATTTGTCACAATAATGGTTTTTCAAATGATGCCTAATGTCTCTTCTCACCTTGCTGAGCTCAAACTTCCATTTATTGCAGTGTTTGCCATAGTACAACGTGCAGAAATATTTTACTTGAGGGCACTGTGGTAGGCATATAATGGTTTTGTTCCAAAATGCAGAGAAATTTAGCATTTACAGCTTTTTGAGTGCTTCAACTGTGACAAAATTCCCATTAATGGCAGTGGGCACCAGATTGATTCTCCAAAGGATAAATTGTGATTATCACAATTATTCAAGCTAGAACTTCATTCAGCTGCTGCAAGAGAGGTACCCAGGAGCAAACTGAATGAACCATTCAATTATAAATACATTTACTGTTTTCTAATTCATGTGTGAGCACTAAAAGAATTTCCTTTCTTGTAAGATATTTTTTGAAACTTACCATAGAAAACTGATACCAACTAAGAACAGAATTTGGAAAATAAATTTAATGTAGGTGTTTGTGGCCAGAACCCCCTTCTGCAAGTTGCAATTCTACTGATTCCTTACTAACAATTCAAATTATTTCCTATCTGTGAGCAGATAAATGACCTGAGGATGACATATCTAAGTGCCATTTTTAGAGTCTCCATTGAAGTCTGAGTAATTAACTCAGAGTAAACTGGAGAATCACTGCTTGTTTCATCAAATAAATATATTGTGCTCTTTGCAGCCAATATTTTACTAGTTGTAAAAATAGTGTTATTTCTTTTATTTTTTTTCATGTCAAAATCAGGTTGTCTTCTTTTTTTGGGCATAATAATTTCAATCCACATGAGGTATGAATTTTTTAGCAACTAGCTTCCATGGCAATGGATTTAATAAGGGCAAGTAATAAGGAGTCTTGTCTTCCTCAGGACAGTGACATTAAAACCACTAGTGTTCAAAATGTGGCATGCAACCACCAGACTGAAATACCAAAATCAGTTTATCTTTTAAAAATTGGGCAGATTATCCCAACCAATCTCCAATTACCCACCCTTTAGCAGAACCAAGTTTTGTAGTTCTATTTGATGCCTTGTGCTATTTGTTATTTGTTTGTATAACTGCCAGAAATTTTTCATCCAGAACTCAGCACATTATGGCATGACCTGTTCTAAAACCAGACTGCTCTGCCCCTCAGTGAGCTCAGGACTGATTGTGTGCTACAAAATATAATCACAACATGAAGAAATTCAGCTTTGTTTTGGTTTTTGTTGTGCTCCAGTCCACAGGGTTAAAGGGTTACATGAGAATCTCAGTGCTGTGCTTGTAAAAATAAATTCTAAGTAATCACTGGCTCTGATAATTTCAGAGAAAACCTCAAAAATATAAGCAAGGAAGACACAAAACTCCAAAGGACAACAATGCACTTTTTGTGGGTTTTGCTTGGGGTCTGACTCATGCTTTTTGTGCCTCTGGGGTGACCGACAGTGGCTGGATTCCCACTGCAGGACCAGGAGGGTTGGACTGTGAGGAGCAGGGTTATGGATGCTCTCCCTGCTGTGCTTCCCTGTACCTGCCTGATCCATGAATTCCTAAGAGCCCTTGGTACAATTTGCTCATGATGGAGCTGTTGTGAGGAGCACACACCAGCAATCAGGCTCTGATCCTTCCTAACTCAAACAAACCCCACTCTGTTTTTTCCCTCTCTTTGTAGTTACCTTTAAGCAAGCGGGATGACTCAGGTGCCTGCTGACTACCTGTCAACCACCAGCTCCTACAACTATGAGCCACCCCTGCCCTCCGTGGCTCGGGCCAGCACCCTCACCAAGGTCCCTCCAGCCAAAAAAATAACCTTCTTCAAGAGTGGAGACCCTCAGTTTGCAGGAGTCAAGATGGCCATCAACCAGCGGAGCTTCAAGAGCTTCAACGCGCTCATGGACGACCTCTCCCATCGGGTCCCGCTGCCCTTCGGGGTCAGGACCATCACCACCCCACGAGGAATACACTGCATCAGTGAGCTGGACCAGCTGGAGGATGGAGGGTGCTACCTGTGCTCCGACAAGAAGTACGTGAAGCCCATCAGCATCACCTCGGGGGGACACAGGCCGGCCCCGCCGCGGAACAGTCGCCCCTCCAGCACCATGAGGAGAGCGGCTCAGGAGGGCAAGATGGAAGATTATTCCACACCTTTCACCCACCACGGGCCCAGAATACCCAAGAAAATCACTCTGGTTAAGAATGGGGAAAGTGGATTTCGGCGTTCCATCATCCTGAACCGTAGAAATGCCCGGAGTTTCAAAACGCTCCTGGATGAGATCACAGAGATCCTGCAGTTCCCGGTGAAGAAGCTCTACACTATTGATGGGAAGAAGGTAAATATCTCTGGAGCTGGTCGATTGCTCAAACAGGAGTCATCACGTTCCTCGTGATGTAAATCCTTTAGCTCATGGGTCCAAAAGTTTATCCACCTTACCTTAATCCTTCAGGCTTTGTCACATTAATCACTTGTCCATTAATTACACAATAGTTTGATGTAGAAGAATCTTGTTGAGCCACTCAAGAACTTCATGACAAATATTGGTTGGGGTCAACAGGAGGTTTAATGTTTTGCAGTCAGGCATAAACCCCCTTCTAGTTATAGAGTTTCTCACCTTTTTTTGGGAAGCATGTCTGAGCACAGGTTCAACTTTTCCATACCTGATCACTGGGAATTCAACAGAATAAGGTGGCCCTTAGGTAGCACCTTGTGGTTGCACAGCTCCCCACAGAACAGGTTCTTGTTCATGATGTGGGATCCTCAACAGAGACAAGATAAGATAACCAATGATGATAAGATAAAATAAGATAAGATGTGGTGGTTTCAGTTCAAAACTGGGCAGAACATAACGATGACAGATGATAAGATAACCAACTAATGCATAAAAAATTAAGATTTGAGTGGGATCAAGACATACTTTTCTATTGATGAATTAGTGAATCTGCTGTGGGGGAAATTCTTATGATAAATTCAAGGCATGGCAATCCCTTCATTCCTCTGTTCCCAAAGGAATTTCTGGACAAATCTGAGATTCTCTTGACTTCTTCTCCATCTCTTTTTAGCTAATTAACCTTTACCTCCATTTTTTTGAGAGGGATCCCGTGAGTTATCCTGACTTGTGCCAGTCCCTGCAGTGAATGGAGATTCCCAGCTCCTTTGCCACTTTTCCCACCTTTACAGGGCTGAGTGCCAGCTCCTCAGTGATAAAAACACAACCATTTGTGGTGTCACTTTCTGAGCCAGGTGACCTAAATGACCTGGGTTAAAATGGCCCACTATCCAAGAGGGGAAAAATGCAGGAATATTTTGCAATAAACTAATTTTTCACCTGGCACAGGGAGAGGAATGTGCAGTAGGAAGGAGAGAGGGAGGGGATAATTTAAGCCATCCTTCCTGGTGGAAGCCCTGTGTCCTACCACAGAACTTTCTGCTATTCTCACCAGTCTGGAAAGAGCTTCCAACCAAACCAAATGCACCTGCCAAGATATTTTATAATCTATGGAAAACTAACGTATTTCGCCACTGATTTCTCCAGTTTTCAAGACTTGGACTCCTGCTCAGTCCAAGAAGAACATAATAATCTTGTCAATGGATAGCAACTTCCTCTTCTTGACTTTTTGAAAATTTTCACTGATTTCTCTAAAGAAATGTTATGCTTTCTACTTCTTAGTACAGTCTTAATGTTCCCCTTGTAATTCCTAAATGAATTCCCCACAATTTTCCTTCTAGTTACTATAAACAACAATATTTTAGGTGAGATATGTGTTAAATATGCAGTGTCTTGACACAATATCCTCAGCTCGATGTTCTTGGAGGTCTTTTCCATCCTTCCTCTGTTTTGCATCAGCAGAAATATGGGTGTGGGTCAAACACCATCACTTAATCTCTCCAAGGACCCTTCAGATTCTATTTTTTTTAGTATGAAAATTTTCATTACTGTTTTGTAAATAAGGAATTGATTTTTCTACCTTAATAATTCTATTTTCACACCTTTAATTCCTGTGCAGAATATCACAGTGATAGGTGACAAGGGGTCCAACCTCAGCAACATCATCATCTTCCACATAATTAGGAGATGTGTGATTATCAATACCTTTCCTGGGAATCTTTTACAGTGAGTTTTTTGGCCATTATTAATTTTAGTAATTTACCACCAGCTTTCAAACTGTTCACTACTGTTCATTTAACAACCATTTCTATTAGGGCTTCTTGTTACTCTAGGCTTGGGTGCAAAGCATTTAAACCACAAAAAATTCACTCTGTCTTGGCTTTTCCAATCTTTTTACTTTCACATGTATTCTCTGTTCTTCTTCCAAGTTTTTTTGTCACATCTCAGCTTCAAGACCTCTGTTTCTGATACAGAGTTGGTTGTGTCTGAGTTTTCACCAGATACAACTGTTTCATTGAAGAGTCAAAACTGGGAGTTCAGCTGACAGTTTTGAGTTTTCCTGAAATAAC